>NW_020216101.1:695417-1149556 GCF_003070985.1 Temnothorax curvispinosus | reverse complement strand
TATATATATATATATATATATATATATATATATATATATATGTATGAGTATATACATATATTCTTAAGAAATATCTGCGTTTTAAAATTTTTAGACAATCGAAATAACATTAATATAAAATATTATAAAAAATAGTAATTCCGATCTAAAAGGCTTTATTTGATATTATTTATATTATTTATCACATTTATTATCTCTTTATATCTACACGGAAAGAATGGTTTTGTTAAAGTGTATAGAAATTAAGCTAGATACAGATCTGAAAATAATTATGTTGGATCATCTCTCCAAAATTATTATGTAGGACTTTTAAGCATGATGATAATGTTGCAAACAGTTTTGATATTCTAGCAACCAGCTTGAACGTCTAATATAATTACTTAGATGGACCGATAATTATCTTTCTATTATCTAGCTCAATTTTTAGATACTTCAGCAAAACCGTTCTTTCCGTATATTATTACATTACCTTGCCTTATACCTTCCCTTTGATTCAATATCTCTATTAGCACAGACTAACAATCTTGTTTGCTCATATATTAATATTCACATATTACGTATAATATCTAAACAACAAAATATATAATAATTTGACATAATAACATTTATTATAACAATTTCTCTGTAGTAGCTGTTACCGCACCACAGATATATCCGCCGTGTAATCACGAGGCAATGAATATATCTATACATTCGATTTACATTCTCGTCTAAATTCGCGATCGGTCGTCGACATACGCGCGATATATACACGCATGTTCTTGACATCGGTAATGTGTGTAACTTTACAGGTTGACATTGTGTCACTCCGACGTGTTATACAATACTATGGTTGAATATCACAATCGAACTGATTTACACTCGCGGTAATTCTTGTGTTTCGCGTTATTTGACTTTTACAATGATATGTATAACATACGTATACGCATGTTGTGGAGTTTTGTGCTGGCGGTGAGAACTACTTGACGATAACGTTTACAAATGTGTGTGGAGAACATTGTTGGGCCGTGATAGAAATGTTATATCATAGCGCTTGGGAACTTGGCGGATCGATAACGCAAAATGGGCCGCAACACGGTTGCCTTTTGTTCGAGGAACTTTTGCACACGAAAGTGGACGATGCTCTCAGTTGGAAATCTCTGTAGGAAGGAAGTATGATGATGTCTTGCTGGCTTTCTCTCAGTTGAGAACGCAACATTATATATACATATAGAAAGATTTTTAAGGATTAGATTTTTTATATTAAAGAATTTCAATTTTGTTTGATAACAATTATCTCTATAATGTAGGGCTATCGAGGAATTACATTAAAGAAAAGGATTTAAGAGGGCTATAAAAAATATATATACATTTTTTTACATAAATGTTATATAAAATGTTATTATATGTTAAATAGATGTAATACATCCATTTATTACTTTTTGCTGTTAATTATTTTCAAGGAATACATTTTAAACGGCTGCAACGAAAAATCTTACAGTAAAATTGGAGTCACGAGGAAGTGTCAATGAAAGCTAAGCGAATTACAATAAATTAGCGCGGAAAGTAAATTTAGTCTTCCAGGATAGTGTCACGTTGATCGTAAAGTACGTCGCACCTTTTTTTAATCACGTTTTGAAGTTAATTGGGTTGTTTAAATCTGCGCATGTGTAACCAAGACTGTTCGCTTGACTATTTGCCATCAATTTGCGTACTCTTTTGTAGCTAATTCCGCTGTGTGTTTGCACCTGTACATACGGGCATAGTTGCATTTAAACACATTGAACATCTGAGAGAACGTCGATAGATGTTCGATAGATGATACGTTGTAAATTAAACAACTAATATTGTGTTTCATGATGAAACTTTCATCAATGATGCGTAAACTTTAACTGCAAATCTGTACATTGCAAAGATAGTTTTGATAGAAATTGAAGCTATTGAATAAAATTACATATTTGTATAATTGCCCGCGGCGAAATATTCCGTACCGTAAATCCAGGATGTAACTCGCCGATTTATTTTTAGCTCCACAAAATATTCTTCAATAAATTTTCACCCACGATAAACGCCAAGGCAGTCGAATTTATAACGCTCGATACGCCTTCTCAATACATTACTCGTTTCTGAGTTACACCTGAGAATAATGTTTCTTATGGAATCTAAAACATAACTCAAAAGCAAAGGGGATATCTTCTTTAATTTATGATTTAATGTTTAATATGATACAAATATCACAACAATAAGTTAACTATAGGAACAATAATTATCACATTTAATTACAAAGAGACATAATTAAATGAAATAATTAAATTTAAAATATTATATCCTTTTATATTCTGCTTTTTATACTTAAAAAAAATATATATATGCACAAAGGAAATTGATAGTATATGTGTTTCGGATATATTAAACAAAGTAAATGAATGTTAATTCTGTTTAATTTAATTACCGAACAATAGAGCATTGATTTATCAATGAAAACAGTTGTTTTAGAATTTTATTCTCGGACACGTGCGAAGTGCAGAATAAAATGAAATCAAACGTTGAAAGTTAATTTTAACATTTGAACAGTACATTATTAAAATATGAGAGATGAATTACAATAACATATATAAATATTTTATAAATAATTTATTTATATTATTTTACTTTAATTTTATTTTAAAATATTTGGACTGAAATAATATCTTTTTAAATTATATAAAATTTTATTACCGTAATGGTATAATTTTATATTTTTACATGTATAAAGCCAATCCATATAGACATAAAATACAGTTTCGTAAATTTTGATTAGCAAAATTAACACGTACATAAAATACTGTCGTTGCTTTATTCTGAACCCAATAAATTATTTGTACTTTTATTTAGTTTAGGTTAACCATTATTGATTGCGTAATTTAATATCTTATTATAAATGATTATAATTGATTATTACGGGCAATTAACGTATGTCTAGTGTAATGATAATTTATTTAATAATTGTGGATATGATGATTGCTAATATATATTTGATATTATACATGACAACAAAAGTATATCAATAACAAAGCTTGAATTGATTTGAAACATTATCTAGCTATTTTAAAATAAAATGCACCTGTCAATGGATCCATAATTGCGAGGTAGCGCACAATGCTCGGGGAATTTCGTATACATCTATTTTGAGTAACTATTACACAGAGAATGTTATACACACATCATTAACTTGCGTATGAACAAATTAATTCCACGACACACATGCAAGCATTGCAGCGAGTATATTCGTTGTTCTTAATTATAATAAACGCTACATCCGAAGTTGATCACGTATTCGCGCAAGTGATTCCGGCGTACATGCAGACAGACCTTCCGTTACGCTAGTGATAGAGATTATGCTTTGCGTGACGCATTCACAGCTTATCTCGGTCGCAGTAAATTAATTCGTTGACGTTGTGCCGTAATATGTGCACATCACGTACGAGATGACCGTAAACTAAATCAAGTTGGGTTTGAAATATGTCATGTAGATTGTAAAATTTATATTGTACAAAAAAGACACGCGAAATATGAAAAGAGTATTTTACAGAAAATGTAACAAACACTTTGGCAAACGATTATTTCATGAATCATAATTTGGCTAATAATTTCGTTATCAGCATTCTGTTCTATCATTATCGAATTACTACGCTAAAGTAAGTAATAAATTAACACTTTTTAAAAAATTAATCTTTTTCGAAATCTAAGGAAATAGTTATAGTTCTACGAAGAGAGAAGAGTTATTAATAATTTTAAAAGTCTACCATTTTATTAAACATTAAATAGATTTGGAGGTACAAAGTTAAAAATATAAATCTAATAAATACGGACGCAAAGTACAACAAAGTACGGCGATCATATGAATTACCACAAATGCAGCCGTTTATTATTTGCGGATTATGATACGTGGTCCGCTAATTTGTATGGAAATCTCCAGCCGTCGCCGCGAGTAAAATACGTGTAGCATAGTTATCCAGCGTTACAATATCAAATTACTCGCTTCATGTGACGTTGAATTTGCTGTCGCCAGCACAACGGTTACCCGGTGTTGTGCGCGACAGTGCGCACGAATGTATAATTTAAAGCTAGTTCACCAATCATTGACGCTTTTATGTAGTAGCAATCGGGATATTGACTGTATTCACTCAACAGCTGTCGATCCACATCTCATTCATTTATCTGACAAAAGTACATACCTATATACATAGAAAGAATGGTTTTGCTAAAGTATTTAACAATTTAGCTATAGATACAAATCTGAAAATAATTTTGTTGCACCATTAAGTAGGTTGCTGAAGTATGATGATGATGCTGTAAAAAATTTTGACATTTTGCTAAAAAGCAATTAGTTTGAGTGTTCTATATAATTATTTTGATGGTGGATACAAAATTATTTTCAGATTTGTATATATATCTAACTAAATTTTTAGAAACTTTAGCAAAACCGTTCTTTCCGTGTATACATATATGTATTTCCAAACAAATATTGTCTTCGAATGTTTTTTCTTATTTTTACTAGACATTTTTTTTAGAGAAAAATACTATTGCTTTAAAATAGTTTTAACTTTTGTTACAACTTAGAAACAATATTTTATTTCGTAAACAATAAGTTTGACATTTTTGAAATAAATTTATTAGAGTTGGTTTTCTCATTATTGATTACAAAAATTAATATAATAAAAAATTACTGATTTTTATTTAGGTACTTTTATTATATGTAACATATCTTTGTCTTTATTTAATATTATTAATTATATTCACATTTCTGTTGTAAATGTAAATATTAAAATTATTTGCAAGTTAGCTGCGATAAATTGAAATAACGAATATACCAAATGTCTTGATAGACTTTTTTTACTAAACAACGTTTTCGAACCAAACTGGCCGAAGCGCTTATAAAACTTTTTAAAAGCTGAAAGCGTGGGGTGTAACGAACAATGACAAAAAAGTTTAAGTCGTAAAGACGTGCTTAAAACTTTTGGATAAAGCGATGACTTTCGACAAATTCTCGCATTTGCCGCCAATTTGTGTTCTTGACGTTATACCTACTGACGTGTTTTATTAATACGTTTGTAATAAAATGATTAAATCTAGATCTTGATTTATAGCTCTTAAATTTTTTAAATTTAAAACAATAGACAATAATGGAATAGCGATAAAGAGATGAAATTTTTTATCATTAGATTTTTATGACTATTTAAATAGGAAGATGTCTCTTTAGCGTAAATGCGGTTCTATTACGCAACGGTAATTAATATGTCCGCACTAAAGCGCAAGAAATTAATTATAATATTTGTTGGTGAATATATATGTGTGTATATATATATATAACAAACAGCGCATTACGACACTGTATTTAATTACTTTAGCGTTAAACTGAAGCGAAGTATGCAGGTAAAAAAAAATTATTAGATTTCTTAATTAAGGGTCTAAAAAAGATCTCGTTTTATACAACTTTATCTTAAGTTAACCAATCACAATAGCTTTTATCGTGAAAAACGTACCGATGAGTTAGAGATCAAAGGGAATGCTTGGAACGGTTGTTAATTAAAAATAGTTCTTTGTAATATACCGAGAGTTGGATACTATGCGATGAAATGAAGAAAGAAAAGAGAAACGCTCGAGATTGAACATTAATATTAGCTAACGCAGGAATCGCAAAAATGTCTTTAATGGCTCGCGATGAGTTCTTGTATAATGAGATTTATTCCAAGGTTCTGCTTCACGGTTCGGGAAAGGAAAAAGATTGCTCCAAATCGATTGTAGTTAAACCCGCGTCGCGGAATTATTGTATATTTTCCAACGCGAAAGAGACTCTTATGCAACATTTGTTTGCTTATTAAAGTATTAGGTGAACAGGTAGGAATTCGTACGGAAATAATTGTTTTGTAGTTACATCGAATCGACCATGCCATTCAAAGCCGCTTTGTTAGACGGACATTGTGTGCGTCGAACAATCGGAAGCTTTAAAGAAGCCATTGCGAGCAGTGCAAAATAATTCGCGTGGAACAGATTGTCGCAACTTTGCTGTCGCATCTACTGCCGCGAATTCTTGTTGTTGCGCAACGGAGTACAATTACAATGTTACAGGGAGGAAGTTCAGTGATCCTTTAGAAGTCGAGAGAATTGCAGCATTCTCGTGATAACATCATCCCTCGGCATTGTTACATCAAAGGTTTTCCACCGCGTCAGTGCGCGATACCATAGTGTGTGAACTATCCATGTTTACATCAAATATATATATTTTAAAAAATATGCGTGTACGAGGAAAGTCTCGCTACCTTACGTGCTAGCACAAGAAAAAAACATAATTATACAATATCTTCCTCTAAACATATTTTATAATATGTAAATTAAAGAGTTCTTTTACAAAATCTTTTTTTACAAAACCTTCTTTTACAAAATATGTTCTGTACGTTATACGGTTACATATTCTCTTGGTACTTATATGAATAATTTAATCTTGAAAAATTTGGAATAAAAAAATGATGAAATATGTTTTAGTTCGAGAATAAAATTGCTTTGAATTATCATTTGGAGAGTTATGGAATGAAAAAAATGTCACAGGGAGGAATATTTAGTACATTACAATACATTTATAGTAAGCTGTTTAATTTATCGTGGCATAAAAAGCAAAAGTAGTTGACAATAAGTTAATTATAGAATATAACAGATTTGCGTAATTTCTTTTCTGTTCGCGCAGTTACTTGTAAACTTTCATCCTTTAACTTATTCACTGTGCATCAACTGTAATTTCATCACATTTATGATATTCATAATGTTTCCGGCTACTGTTACGTTACAAAGTTGCCGGAACTCGCTGACGGCGGAGATCAAGTCTTTCGGATCATCAGTGTTTGTCGAAACTTTCGACAAACACCGAGTTTAGAATAAAGCTCATAGAAAGGTCGACTGTTCATTGTATTAATTGATACAACGTTACGAAATTGAGTGAACTCGGACTCGCAAGTCTTGAAGTATGTGTCTTTACGACGAGGCGAACAAAGCAAATAATAATAGACACAGCAGAAAATACAACTTAATCACATTCACTGCCAAGCGTATTTTACGAGACTTTTATTTCACGCCAATTGAAATATTTTATTATACTAAAAAGAACAATAACACATTTAATTGATAGTAGTAAATTTATAGGAATTGTACAAAAATATTTATTTGACATATTTACTTGACTGTCACCTTATGACGGTCACTGATGATCGACAAGACGTAAAGGGAAAACTGAATGTCGGTCACCGGTGATTGTCATGGCGGTGTTAATGGAAAATAGCGCAGAAGTACTCTTAAAAGATAGAAATTCTTGCTACGGGACGTGAGTCGAAATTGAAAGTGTGAAGTGGAACGCGAAGTAGTGCGATAGATAGAGAAGAAAAAAGTCTTTTGAGTTGCACGAGCTTCTTGGCTCCTAATGGATCACGAAATTTTCTACCCAGTTCTTTTAAGATTGATTGCCATGGTAAAAAGAATTGACAAGGCACTTTAGAATACACTGCAATTGCAAAGAATTGTATTTTCTCAATAGAATTCTTCAGCAACATCGCATATTGCTTGTTGTATAATTATCTTTTAATATTAAGTATCAGATTTTAATAGCATTGCACTAATACAGGATATGATAAGAATCTTGTATTACACATTTCTAACACTTTAAATTTCTTGGTTTTTATTGAGATGGAAAACGTTGTTCAATTTTATTCTGTGTTTTCACCACGATAAATAATACGAGCGAGTATAAAAATGGAAGATGCATGTACTTATGAAACGCAATATCCACGTTAATTTTATAGGATTACCGAATAAACGAACAATTTTTTCCTACTTTCATACATTCATTTTCGAAGAAGATTGCTGGTCATAATTCAACGCAAGAAAAAACTGCAAAAAACACACGTGAGGATGATCTCGCATTTATGGACGTTCGAAGTACAGTAGATGGACTAGCAAAAACTGAACGTAATCACAAAAGAGAAACCGGGATATACTTGGCGTTCGATATTTCGATTCTACATTCGATACATTTCCGACCGATTCCGCTGACCACAATTGGATTTCCCAGGCGATCCCCATGGCGAGTCGGATATCCGCGTACATCCTCCGCTCCCAATCCTAACTTTTCCCTCTCTTTTTTCTTCTTCTTTCTCGTGCACGACAGGAAAATGCATGCTTGATCTACCGACTATAATCGAGATTAATGGGAATAACAGGCAACAGCCGGTGTACCTTTGCTTACCTGGCGTATGTGGACTCATATCCTTCGACATGTTGAGAATGCATGTTGCCATCACTAAAGCTGACAATAATTAATCTTTCTTCTCTACAGTAAAACTCGTAGAGCCATCGTGAAAAATCGTGCACAAACGTCACGACGTTTTTCCACATTGTCAAAAACGCGAAAGAATGGAAATGCGATAATATATCTTTTTTTACGTTTTGCATATTGTATCGTACAATAAAATATTTTAGGTAATATAATGAACGGAATCAATGTATTCTACTTCTCTTTCATATTACAAAATGTAAACATAAATATAAAATATTTTAATGATGAAATTATGTTTAAAAAAAAAACTTGAAGTTTAATTTGTCATATTTTTAATTAAACATATAAATACTTTTTCATCTATATTAATTATTACATATGGTTTAACATTAATAATTATAAAGATAATTGTAAATACATAATAATATCAATACCTTTATTTGTTTATGTTTTAGTTTTAAAATAAATTATTTATTTTTAACATAATTAATATAAAAATTATAAAATACTGAATTGAATTGAATTTTTATTTCATTAATACAAATTAATTAAAAATAATTTATAAATAATTTATTAAAAATCAGAAAAAGAAAACAATAAAAAAGATTATCTGTTACATTTTACCTTAAGAACTTATAATAACAAATCTAATGCTAAAAAAGCCAAAAAAGTGTTCTTTATATCTCATTCCAAATAAAGCTTAGTTTTTTAAGTGAAAGCGTCGATAGCAAGTAAGAGGGTATATTTCATACCCTTCAATAATCATTTTCTGTCGAAGGAAACGTTCTTTCAATAATGCCTCTCATTAATCATTTCCGACGATCTTAAGCTTATTTCTTTTTAAACTCAAGAGCTCTTTTCACGTAATCTTCAAAATTTTAATTAAGGTAACATATTATTAAATCAAGTATTATACGAGGTTTGTTCAAAAAGTTTCCAGATTTTATCTTTATAATTTTCGGAGGTCTACTTACAACTTATTCAGCTCTATCTCCTTCAAAATATGTTCTCGGTTGATACATCACTTCCAACGCCGTTTTCACTTCTGAAAACAGTCCTCATACGCGTTTTTCGGTATCGCGCATAAATTCGTCTGCAAATTTTCCTTGATGATGTCTTCAAATGTCGAATCCTTTTGTTTTTTAATGTGGATTTTATTTTGAAAAAAGAAAGCTTGCGAGGGCCAGGTTATAAGAGTAAGGAAGGAAGCTGAAAAAGCATAATCATCTTTGTTTGGTGCAGAAGTGATGAATCAGTAGCGATGCTTATGCCTGTGCGAGTGCGTTGTCGTATGGTGAAGGAATCATGAATTATTTTTCTACAGTTCAGGTCTTTTTCTTCTGACAGTTTCTCGATATGGCTTTGCAAACTTTTTCTTTTTTTAAAACGAAATTCGCGTTGAAAGGCCAAAAGGATACGACACTTGAAGACATCAAAGAAGATTTGCAGCAGACTTATGCGATTCCAAAAAGCGCATATCAGGACTGCTTTCAGAAGTGGAAACGGCATTGAGAGTAAAGTATCAACCGTGAAAGAATATATTTTGAAAGAGATAGGTGGCTGAATAAGTTGTGAGTAAACATCCAAAAATTACATATAAAGGTAAAATTTGGGAACTTTTTGAATCTCGTATACAAAATCGATAATTCTATAGAGAAATGTGAAAATTATTAGTAATTTAACGCAAAAAGAAACGACAAAAGTAGGATGAAGGATGGTCTCACATTTACGTTTGAAAATGATGATGACTTATAAATAAAAGATATATGAATTTGAATTTTCTAATTATTTTAAATTAAATATTATTTAAATCAAGCCATTATAATTATTAAACGTTTGCCAGAATTACATGAAAATTAGGAAATTTTATGGCGATTAGTTTTATTTCTATATACGCGTTTTATATGAGATATTCCAACGTCTCTGATCATTTCGCTTTAGAACAGTGGTTTCGTGGTAGAAAAACATCGGTTATCGCTGACGCCACATTTTCCGCATTTTATACCTCCAAGAAACTTGAGATTTTTTCTTTTCTAACAATGAGCGTTGAAAGTTGGAATTGGGGATCAACTTACGTAGGCTAAACTTGTCAGCAGTTTACAATCACTTCTCTATTTGTGGAATAATTTTGAAGAGTTAGCCAAAAATATTTTAATATCTATAGATTTTTCAACAAATTTGAAAAAATTTTATTTAATCGTAGATATATTTACTGCTCAAATTACAGAAGCATGGAAATACTTGTAAAATGCTGTAAGTGATTTATGGAGACTAGACAATTTGTTTATTATTGTAATTTCAATATTTTTTAAACGCGTTTGTTTTATATTAAATTACAATAAAGTTGTCATATTGATGTTTGTTATCAATGCAAAAATGCTGGTAAATAATAACAATATTAAATAAATAGTAATAAGAGCGTTATTTGCAATGTAATATTTTCGATAGAAAAAATATAAGATCAATTAAAATAATTTTATTATATCGACTAAATATAAGAACGTTTGTCATCTTCAACAATTTGCTTTATAATAAATAGTTTTAATTTTTAATTAACATTAACAGTTATTAATTTGAACATTAAGGAGTCACGTTAATTTATTTAAACTGACGATTTTAATTATTCCATTTGAATTTATAATTTTGTTTTTAAAATAAAATGTTTATGCGTGTTTTATGGCATACTTAAATATTTCTTAAATTTTTATATTGATGGCATAAATACTGTTATAATAATATATTAGTACGTATCAATAATTTATTAGTACGTAAAAGCAGTAAAGAGGAAAATTGCTAACAAAGGCATGCATGTAGAGATGCGTCCTGAATCATTCAAGATATCGTCAAAGTTGAATTAGGATAAAATAGATAGTTGCCCTCGTAGCTCAACTTCTCCGTTCGACATGATTTAAGCTCCACTTTCGCGACATCTTTGAAATTCGTCTTCGACAGGGTTCCTTTTGATGGACTCCTTTTGAACTTTACTCTTTATAGTCCACAAAGGAAATTGCCACGCAATTCCGTCCTAGGATGGTGGTGACGTTCTAGTCTATCCCGCTAATAATTATTTTAATTAAGTCCCTGTCACTATAAGTGTTTGCTGTCAGTTGAAAAATCAGGACATTCTGTTCTAGAAAAAACTTTGTAGTTGACCCGTCTATCTTAATTTCAGTACTTTGTTATCATGTTCTTTTATTTTGTGAAATATATTAAAGTTTATTAAGTTTTATTTTGCATATTTTTGTAGTGTAAGAAATATAAATATATATTATATAGATATTTATCTTTACATATATTTTCGTATTTCGTAACAATTTAGTTTCTGATTCTAAATTTCTTCAATTTGGAATGTTTTACTTTAAAGTTTGTATTTATTTGACTATATATAGAATCACTGAATTTTATTTAATCACTTTCACTTCCGATTAAAATTGATAACGTTTGTTCATGAGAATTAAATTAATGCTTAATAATATACGGAAATAAATTATCCCGTTAATAAGTCTTGTTGTTTTCTGTTTTATGTGTTTGCAAGATATGATTTTCAACCGTATGCGATTTGTAATGTATATTTGTTATGTTATCTCTAGTGATTCTGATAATATTTTATATTAAATTTATAATACGGAATATTACGAGGGTAACATTTATGGCAAATTGTTTAAAACAAGTTTTGTTATTTACTAGTATATCATAATATTATAGTACAATATAATATTATATTTTTCTTTTTATATCTCTTTCTAAATAGTTGCAATATTGCCATGAATATATAGATCATAATAGAACATTTGTGATTTATAAGTGTACTTAAAATAATCTTCAAATAATTTTTTTAATTATACGTATGTTATTAGAGCCAAAATTGTTTTAATTGGTCACAGTCATGGCTTAATGGCTTTATACAAACGTTCTTTTGTTGTATTTATAGTTTAAATGTGATTTATTTTGGCGTGAGAGTTAGTTGGATTAAAAAAAAAAACATAATGTTAATAGCAAAAGTAGCATCGCAACTCTAACATAAAGAAATAAAGCAACGGAACATCAGTATCACAGCGAGATTGCTCCGTCAAGATATGGCGTGTGCTTCGCGTATACATCGCGTATGTTCTCATATATACCTATTCCTCGTATATGTTTAATAAATACGATACATTGCCGGCTTTCATAACGCGAACAACGCTGGCCACGAAGTGTCGGCGTCTCTCGCGCACATTACCGCCGCGCCGTCGTGACGCTAAAAGATGAGAGTGGTAGAGTCATTAGCGCGTCGTAGAAGAGATCATTTCCGGCAGCGTTCTCACCTTTTTTCGCGGATGTTACGACGATGAGAATCCACGCGTGTATATTGCTGGCAACGCATCTTTCACCTTTTGAAATACTTCACTCTGACAATCACTCTGACGAAATAATTTAATACACACTATAATTACCATATAAAATATTACGCGTACTATTAAGAATATTTATATTCTGAGATATATATAGGTGTTATATTGTTTCTCACTGTTTAGGACAATTTTGGTTACTGTCTAAAATAAAATGCAGACTTTTCAGGATTCGTATAAACAATGACGTCTACTGATGTAAATAGTTTCTCTTTTGAGTTGCACCCCTCTGCAGGTTGCACAAAAGCGTTATTGGAATACGTTTGTTGGCACTTTCGATCTTCTATTGGATGACAACGACGAAATTCCGAGCAATATTTCCCATGCCACTTAAAACTCGAAGGACTCACGCGAGAACTAATAGAAAAGTATGCTGGAATTCCAATTTAACCGTTCCGTCGTCGATTACATTGATTGGTTTTCTCGTTTCAAATGTACGTTTCCGAAAATGTCAATCGAGAACTTTTCGTACTGATTCATTGGTGACTCGCAATCTCTCGTGATGTATCGAATTTTACCACGAGATAAAAAAGAACTTGATAGAGACCATGTGATGGCTAGAAAAAGAATAAAAGAGTGTAGCATATAACGAGTTCGGGAGTATTTTAAGCGAAACATTTGATGTATTTTCGCATATCGTGATTATTGATATTAAAAAGTATGAATATATAAAATTCGAGAAATATAATATAACGTGCATAATATGTTATTATATTCTACTAAATTGTATTTTATTTAGACTATTGTATTAAAGAAAGGTTCTCGAATATTTTTATTTCCTTTTTTTATGAACTACTATTATGCAGAGATATAAGCTCCATTTATGATAAAGGTACTTTCGTATTTATCTATACATTAAGTAATACTAATTAAAATATACCAATTTACAGTCGTTAGAATCGAGCGATGGTGGTTAGTACCATACAATAAAAACAAGGAAATAAAACATTCTATTAACAAGCTCGTTTTGTTTTAAATGAAGTTATGGGTATAACTGCTGGGTTTAAATCCCGAGATTATCGAAACATCGCGCTAATACAAGGAGATAACAAACAAGCAGGTGAACTGAAGCGATTAGAAGCTTTAATCCTACTAAGTACTTATTGGGATAACAAACTCGATACCAAATACAGCGCTTACTATAATCGGTCCGTTATACATAGGCGATTGGTCAACAAGGTCCGCAATACTTGCTGCTTCACACGAGCCGAGAGGTAAAACAGAGATCAATAGGATAAGTACACGATGATCACCAGTACCCATTGTACATATAATAAATCTATCGGATATGCAGCTTTGACAATAATTTAAACTTTACTAACAACAATTGAAATTTAATTTTTAAATAATTATAATAAACAAATAAGGGCATCTCTCATGTGACTGGGAATATCTTATTAAAATCATGCGTTATAATTTTAAGTTATTCTTTAACAAATTGTTTATTACAAATTTTCAGGCTTTTACTCGTCGTCATTGTAATAGACAATAGTAAAATATTGAAATTTTACTTTGAACATTGCCGAAGGAATAAGAAAGTTTCGAGGATTTAAGTTTTTTTATCAAATTTAAATTTGTGTTATGTTCGACATCCTCGACACAAGCTTTTCTAAGAAAAGAATAATGGGATCCACTTACTTCTGAAAAATAACTTGCTCGGATAAGGGTTAACATAACTTTCAGAGTTATAGCGCCTAAAGACATTTATTTTAAGCAACTAGGTTACATATAACAGAGATGTCATTTACATCCTCTTCGCTCATCTGCAGATTTGGCTGGTAGGAATTCTAAGTAGCTATTTATTATTCGCACTGGATACACTTCTTCTCTTTCATCATCGCGCATACGCTGTCCTCCAGTTTAAATATTTGTTTTCACTTATCTCGTGACCGTAGTTAATTAATGAGGACGATTTCCATTTTTCTTCGTTTAGACGTGAGCTGAGTCCGATTAAAAGTTCGTGAATAAATCCACGAACAACGGCATAATTGTAAAAATATTGTAAACTAGCGACTTAAGAAATTACTACTGATAGCAGCCCGTTTCTTTTGATTTAGAATCTATAGTTCTGAGTTTCGGTTTATTTTCTGTTTTACTAATTTATCGAGTATTGTCTGTAGATAGCATAAAACTGGAATTATTGTCAAAAGAAAATATTTGAAAGAGAGCAAATAATCGATTAATAAGAAAGAAAAATTTGCAAACTATTTACGGGTTTATCGAATTTTTTAGGAACTTAATGTGTTGTACATAATGTGTTGTACATGCCCATATAACGATATATAGATTTCATTGTCCTCCAATTCAACTTTCTGCTATATTGTTATCGGAAAACATAATCAAGAAGTAGCAAAAACTGTCATTTACATTAATTATATAAATTTCTATCGCATTGTTTAAATACTGTAAAAGTTAACTTAAGTAAAATAGGATGTTGGGTAACTAAATAATGGAAATAATTTAATTACACATTAAAATCAATTAACAATAAAAGAGAGAGAGAGAAGAGATATAATCTTAATAATCTTACAAACTATGAAATTACATAAAGAATTGTTAAGAAACTTGTTAAATTATTATAAAATAAATAACTACCAATTCTTCACAACAGAAAAGAAACAAAAAACGAACAAATGCTCATAAAACCGTTTGATAAATTTCATGTGCGGTAACATAAAAATAGGGAGTGCGCCCAATTTCCCCAGACTCTCACAAATCTAAAAATCTGAAAAATATCGGAGAAACGATTAATTGCGATTTATTATTTATGCCATTGCAGTATGTTCGAATTTAATTCCGATTTGTATTCGCAGTATCATCGAATCAGGTCAATTATCCATTACTTAACTGTTAGACAGGTAACTAATTATAATGTGATGGGCTATGGACTATTAAATTAACACGAATTTTTTTACGAATCGTGATAATATAGTTGCAAACACCATTTCTTATTATTGTGCATGATCGGTAGTTCCAAATATACCTGACACAGCATTATGTGTTAACAAGTACGAGTTTACCAATGTTACTCACTGACGTATATGATTTCACATTTTCGTAACCGAATTTTATTCTTTGACCTGACGCGTTTAGACAGCAGCCAATATATTAGGGAAACAAAAAGCGGCTTTTATATAATTTATTGAGAACGCACTCGACATTCTCGCCGTCGGAATCTGTTTCGAATGTGGCATCAGAGAGAAAAGTACATTACGGCCTCCATTATCCGAGCATTCGCTATTTGAATGTTTTATCATTCGAGTGATTTACTATTCTAGCACGGTGTTTCCTTTTAAAATAGCATGAGAAATTTCAGTTACTGTAGGAATATTATACAATTATAATATGAGGCAACTCGCAACAATTATTACGATTACAATAATTATGTGAGATAAACATATAATTATTCTTTAATTATAATAATTGTGAGAAAATTTACGAATAACATATGCGAGAGTCATGTACGCAAATAGTTTTGAAACAACAATATTAATAGAATTATTTGCTTTTTTTTTAAATTAGAAATCTCTCGTTGCTGAAATGTAATGAAGTCTGCGCCATAATATTCATGACTGTAATTCCGTATCAGTTATGAAATTTTTAGCGCAATTTTCTCGTGTATTCCTAGAATTCGTTTAATCAATCTACTGAGTATAATACGAATAATGTGAACACATAATTGAAGAGATAATTATTAACCGTCATTAGAGCCAACCATTGCTCACCATTAGTCTTAGTCACGAGCGTAATAGATTTGCTTCATTTCTTTTATTGCCGATTGGAGGTTCGTTTGTTAACCTAGAAAAGAGCTCGATTTTCCGATGTTAATTGGAAAAATAAAGCTATATATATATACGCAAAAGTTAGTTAAAGAAAAGAAAAAACATAGTTCTTTTTAAATTTCTTCCGTTTTCAGTAAAGTATACTAAGCTATCGATCAAACTTAGAACTTGATCCGTTCACTCGTTATTGAGATCTCAAAATCTCGGATACTCTTGCAACTCGTGCGTTCGCGTAAAAGAGTCACGACGGTCTCGCGCTGCACGTGTACTTATGGCGCGAGACCGCCGTAACTCTTTTACACTGCCGTGTCTTGATTATACAAAAATACTTAAAATATGGAAAAATTACAGTAAAAATAAATAAGAAAAAAAAAAATAAGAAATAAGGATAAGAAGTTATAGTAATTACATAATAAATTAATTTATCAATAACATGAAAATTTTCGTTACATTGACTTTATTGCAGTATTTATTTTATTCAATAATTTTATTTTATTAAAAAACTTAATATTGGAGTTTTTGAAATCTAAAGATTATATATTTGTAAATATAATAAATACCTGCCTGTAAGTCTAAAGTCTCGAAATGTTCATGTGCATGTGATTCCAAGAAAGTATACGACTTTAAGAATTTTGTCATCTTAAAATTTCAAAAATCAAGTATTAGAAAAGTTAAGATTATAAAATCTATAATACTTCAGTGTAACACTTCACATTGTGCAATATCAGACGATGCTTCGAAATTTAGAGAAAGACATCTTGAGACATCTTGATAAAGTACAGAATGAGAAATTTTCAATGGCAGCGGCGCAAGGCTGTGCAAATGGTATCGTCAAATCGGCGATCGTTTTAGCGGAGACAAGCTAGAAAGGATCGTGGAAACGTTCTCACGAAGCAAAGAGCTTTTCACCCTCGGGCAATATCTTTGCGGCGATGTTTGCATGTGTCACCATATAAACACGCCGCTATAGCAGGACAGCGTACATATTTCGATCCGGAGCGGTTATAAGGATAGTCAGAAATCGTGGCGTGTCATGATCTTCTGTAAATCGTACGTGACTGGAGGCTCGGCAAACTTCATTAAAGTTTGACATCCGCGCGGGATTGGAAAATGCGGCGAGTTCGTGGTCGCCTTGCTCCCTCGTAAATCGCGCACGGTCGCAAAGCGATGCTCTTCTGCTTTTAGGGTATGATGGTATTCAGTTGGGATTGTAAGTGTCGATGGTGGACTTGTGGCTATTGTGGTTTACGTTAATACCCGCGACCTTTCATGGACCTAATGACATCCAACAAAGAGGATTTGACGATTTTATTTGACTCACACGCAGATGACGTAACGATTTCCTGAATTACTTACAAAATATAAATCGAGAATAATTTCTAAAATAAATTTATAATTTTAGATTTTTAATTGTACAGAAACGAAATTATGTATATTGTATATATAACATTTTTATTTACAACTTATATATACGTTATATATTTCTATGTTTTTACAAAAAAGTATATTATTATTTTCTTTAAAAAATAAATTACTTAAATGTTATTAAAAGTATGAATTTTAACTGGGTTTGATTGATTTAAAATGAATTAACTTTGAAATTCGAAATAAATTAAAACTTCAAATTAATTTAGCATTGTCTCTTTTTTATTGAAATAATAACTGATGTTATTATCTGAGTTATTTTAATTTACACACACACATTTAATTAAAACTATATACTTAATTTAAATAACACAATTAATCTAAATGCTTTGGATATATTCCACACATATATTTTTCATTATAAGTATTTTTTATTAAGTAAAATTTGCGCTATTCGCAAGGATAGACTTTTCTACCTCCGAGAGAACAACAATATTTGTTTGTGCATAAATGTTTTTCATTCGCATATTCATAACGACAGCTGTGCAAACAAATAATAGTGACATGTGACGAATTCGGAGAGATTGGGATAGAGTATTTATTTGTGGCAGAAATTATTCGTTGAGTCACATGTTTAAAGTATTTCATTCGTTGAAACTCGTTATCTCGTGGATACACAACATGCTAGCGATGCGGAATGCAAGTCGTGAAGATGCATTGCACGCGATTCGGTTGCGTTTATATAATACAGACACGTACGACATATGGCGGATGAAGATAGGTCTATAATGAATTCGAACATTTTTCTGTGTATATTCTATACGTTTTATTATTGCTTATTTGCTTACATTTATACAGCTCATATCAGTTTAATAAATTAATAATTATAAGCAACTATATTTGAAAATATCTTCAAATCGAATTGTTATCAAAGAATAATATTTCGCATGAAAGGCTTCGAGAAAATGCAAGTATCTCAGCATAATTTTATTTTGTCTGATATATTTCAGAAAAACGTTAACGTTACTAAGGATGTATCTTTGTTATTGTGCCTCGTGGTAATACATCTTCCAATTTTTCTCGAGTATTCGTGTGAATGCGCATTCATTCTTCGCATCTTGTTCATTTTTATGATCTTTCTCTCGCGCAAATTGTACGCGGTAATTTTCATCGTATTACGTATTATGCATATTCAGTGCAACGTCGTATAACTTCGACATCTTCTTTCGTCACTCACATATTCTCTATCTTTGATATTTCATTAAATACATTTTATTTTTTCTATATGCGGATAGACGTTACTCTGTTTTAAGACATTAAAATACGTCATTTTTTACGAAAAGAATTTTCCTTCCCGGTTTCATATTTAACCCGTTATTTTCTATTTTCCGACGTCTCAATTTTGCAATCAAAATGCAGCTACATCTCGTGAATGAAGATGACGCTATCTTCTTTCGCTTTTCCACGATTCTTTCTGGTAATGAAATCGCTCTTTGCAACTCGTTTTTATCTTTTTGAGGATTATGTTTAAATTAATATACGCTCTCTTTCTCCGCTGAGGTTCACTATCTGGAAATTAAAGTATGAACAGTCTAAGTAGAGCTTGGATGTTATCGTCGGTCGTTGAGAAAAAAGCAATTGATAAATTTTGCTCTAATGTCTCCTTGAAATAAATGTAAACTTTTCTTTGCAGAGATTATAAAATTGAAATTATCTAAAACGAAGAAATTAAATTTATGAGAAATGGCTTAAAGACTTTTGAGACGTTTACACTCGAAATTAATTTCAATGCTTCTTTCTGAATATAAATAATTTTTATACATATATAAAAGCCACAGAAGAATTACTGTATTTTATATACATACTCATATATACGCGCACGTAACACACACTACCATATCATTTTGTATACTTTGCATATTGAACTTGTAACATATTTTTATTAAAAGTAGCAAATTGCATATTAAATATTTTAATATGCAAATCTGGGTTAATTGGGAAATTAATTAATATGGCTCATGATAATTTTATGCATAATTGCAAGCGAGTTTTTCTGGAATTTTAACTATGTGTATTAATTATCGTTGGGTAATCGGACTTTCTATCGTGTAACCTTGTCTTTAATTCATGATGTACGCTTGTTATTACTTTTATTATTATTATATAATTTTTAGAGAAAATTTTGGTACTAATTTAATGATAAATATATTTTGTTAATTTTATATTTGAATATTCGTAAAAGTATTTTAATAACATGTTTTACTGCACATATGTATATAGAACAAATGAATAACGTTTTGTAAATAAGGTATATGAAACGAAGGAAACATGTAAATTGAAAAATCAATTATTCTCGATTCTGTCTGTAATTGGAGAACAAAAAATTGGTAAAAGAGTTATTAGTTATTTTGAAATTAAAGAGTATTTTTTATAAAGTTTATCAAATGTTTAAATATCAATTTTTATTTATTGAACAAAGTTCTTTTTAATTTTAATTTATTTTTATTTAATACATTTTTTTGTATTAAGTAAATTGAATAAATTAGTAAGTATATTTTTCTTTTGCATATTTGTCATAACATGTAACGCTATAAGGAAAATATAGATAATGTCTTTAGAAACATGCTCGTTTAAGAAAAATTTTTAAAAGTTTGCTCCATATATTGTCTAATATTGTACATATAAGATATAATGAGATCGAAAGCACAGTAACCTTTAATATTGGAGGAAGCTATTTCCCGATACAAGTAACTGAATCGATAGCACCGTAAAATTTATTATGTAGAGTTGACGGA
Source organism: Temnothorax curvispinosus (assembly GCF_003070985.1). NCBI lineage: Eukaryota > Metazoa > Arthropoda > Insecta > Hymenoptera > Formicidae > Temnothorax > Temnothorax curvispinosus. The sequence goes on along the minus strand of NW_020216101.1, from coordinate 1,128,945 downwards.
TTCTTGCTTGTAACTAAATCTACGGCTATTGGCAATAATATGACCGTCGGCTAATTTCATTGATAACTGTTAGACATTTTGACTCTGCTGACAGAGCGGTCCATAAATAAATAAACGTGTTTAACAATAAGCTTGTTAAACACGTCAATTTGTTATGTAGTGATTTGCAATGAGTCCCGCATCGATTGCCGAAAGCTATTCATAGTCTGCATTCGAAAACGATGCAGGATCGTGCTCTGAAACAGAAAGATAGAACGGACCACGCCCTTTCCTACGTTGCGATTCCCATCACGCGTAGACGAGCTTGTAAAGAACACACCACTCGAAATAGGTGTCAAATTACTTCTGATTGCTCTCTTAAACGTTTGTCACTCACTTTTCGTACATTTTCTCGACAAATACCGCAAAAATATTCTTTGTTTCGCTAAAATATTTAATTACTGGAATCGCCAAACTGCCAAATGAATTTTTATTTTGCGATTTTGGATTTATATGATACTTCAAAATGATACTTAAAAAATGATTTCAAGGCGTAATAATTTCAAGAGATTTATAATAACAAATAATCGTTTTATTGCCAGTGAATCTGATCGAAGTAGTATTAACGAAATAGCTACAGTGATTATATATAGCGAATGTTTTCTCCACACTCTTTAGGTCTTTAAAAGTTTCATGATACAACGTAAATTGTTTCAAATTTCTGCAGAAAACAAAGCGTTTATCTCCTCAATTATCTACAGTTTATTTAATGTAACGTATTTTAGTTACATTTAAAATAAAAGTAGATAGTGAGCAAAAATAATTATATTAGACAGCGTACATGATATTAACCTTCAGATATTTTGATTTGGGTTGATACATATTTTATTATAAACGTCACACACATTTTATAGAAATATTTTTAAATAGAATAAGCTTATGACACTCTAAATATAGATGAAAAAATATAGTACATTGCTAATGGTGGAAATAGATTGCTAACAAGATCTATTATTTATATGCGTTTATATGTAGTCATATAAATCCGGTTCTTTTTATGCGCATGCCCCAGCTAAAAGGCTAAGAATAATCGAGCGATCTCTATAAACGTAGCGGTATTACAGATATCACTGTTATGCGATGAAATTCATTTGTGAAAGATTTGCGGGCATATTTTATAAATTTCTGTTACATAATTTTTACAACACAATAATTCTATTAGTAAAGTGCGAACGCTAAATGAAAAAATTCCTATCATTTCTTCTGAATACCAAAGCGTCAAATACGTATGGAGGGAAATTAAAATTTGATTTAATTCAGCGAAAATATAACTTCAGCAATGTTAATTGGGAACGTACTACATTCAGTTGCTGTCGTTTTTTTATTCTGCATCAAGTGTTACGATGAATAGGATTTTTGTTTTAACGTAGCGTGACCGTGAATGTAGCAAGCGTGAAATAAAAAACTCGATGTACTTATTCCAAATATAAAAGATGAACGGAAAACTTGTGGGCGGAACTTTGTGCGAAATTACACATACAAAATAATGAAGATACATCGTGCATTTATACGTCGTTTATATGTCGTCAAGTAGATCTTACGCGATACTAATTGCACTTAAATATATTCGTGTTCCGACTAGGAAACTTACCGAGCAGCTATCTGAAACGTTTTCCAAGTTTTGAGTCACGGAATTGCGTCATAAATTTCTTCCATTCTCCGTTTCTGATAAGTAACATTGTATATCATACGCGATTCTAATATTATTCATGTATAATAATGATTTACAAGTTTTGGCGTAAACGTAAAGAGAAAAATTTTTAAATATTTTTTAAATGAAAAAGGAGGAAAGTGATATCAGTTTTAATAGATACCTATATTGTTTTTGATATTGTATTATTAACAAACATTTAACAATTTTGAAAAGTAACAGCGTATATAATTGCTACATAATTATCTAATAACTTTTAATATAAATGTAAGTACTACTTGCTTTTATATATATTAAAATATAAACATATGTATATATAAATTTATATTTTAATATATGATTTATTTACAGCTGCAGCATTGAAAGAATACATATAAGTCCAGCAATATTTTCTAATAAACAAATGTTTTATAACAAAAATAGCTCGTGCGACGATCGCAGTGTACTAAAGCTCTCTTATTTATGCACGTAGTAGCGTGGTTTTAAAAGCTTAATATTGCAGCTTTCGTCTCTATCGAAATTACATGTAAATGAATTCCCGGAAAAAGAGCAAAAGACCGGCGTTCTGTCACCACCTGACTGTATTTGCATCCAATCCCATCAATAATACGAGCTGCATGAAACTTTCAACGAGGTTCGCTTCGAATGAAATTGCGTGAACGAATTCATAAGAAGGTGCCGCCGCCTCCCAGTATCCATTAACTGATGAGTAAATTTCCTTAAGAACTTTTGTTGCCGCCGGAAGGTCAGAGATTTGCGGTTCCTCGAAAACAGGTACCTGTTGCAGTTCCGAAAGTCGTCGAAGTATCTTTCAGTAAAAAGCACCGCCCTTTCGCCGAAATGAGTTCAATGTCGTTGAAGGGGCGTTTGGAACGCACCCTTTCTCTGGAACATCCCAACGAGAATCGTCAAATGCGGATGAGGGGAATCATGTTTTTGTCAGACTGACTACCGTAGGTCATAGGTCGAAGGTTCGTGATTCTTGATGATCGTTTAACTGTGATACTATCTCTGTTGAGTCTCTTATGTAATAGCAAAATATGTCTCTTCCTTTCTTTCTCGCTAAAACTTGAATGGAGATATTATACGGAAATTGATTTCTTTCGCCAATATAGGTGCGATTTTATCAGTACTGCGATTTGAAATTAATAATAGCAGTAACATAATAGATGTGCTTGAATATATTACAATACTATATTCTGATGGTTCAAAAAAGCAATTTTGTCTAATAAAAATTTGATTTAATACGTTAAAAATATTTAATATTTACGCATATATGAATATTATATATACATGCTTCAAAGAAAAAAGTATTTAGAATCAATGATTTATTTACTATCAATGATTTATCGATTGTATAAAAATATATACTTAATTACCTATATTTTTTTCTACTATGTAATTTTATACATTTTCTCGCAACTTTTAGACATATATTTTATTGCAAGCGTAAAATACCCGTATAAAATTAATCTGCAATTATGAATCTAAACAGAGATGATCAAATTCAAAGCGCTCATAATTTCGATGCATTGTCTTAATGGAATTTTCTTAATTTGCGAGTTTAGCATTCCTGAATATCATCACCAGCTGCGATTCTGGATTTTGCAGCATCTCGCATCTCTTCATGCCACTGATGATCTTTCACTTGTATGAACAAGTGATTACGGATAGCGGTGGTGATGTTGATAGTATAGCGGTTTCCGTTGAGACGACGAAATAGATTTAACAAGTTGATTGTTTCTGTGAATTGAGACCGGCTTTATTCTTCGACAAAGACTGACGAATAATACCGACACCCGGCGCGGCCTGGGTCAAGGGCTGCCGGGGCTCTGCGTAATTACGTCAAAATTATGTTGATTAACTGGGCGCCAGTTAGTTTATGAGAACTAACAAACTCATACTCTATTTCTAATTCTCTTAATACGCCGTATCGGCCGGCGGTTTGATTCCGAACATGAGACAACACAAGGGGAGTTCCGTCGGAGGACCCAAGGAATCTTGCAGAAGTCAAGAAGAAAAGTAGAGAGATAAGCAAGTAACATATGAGTGTATTGAGGTTAGACTTACGTTACAGTCGTGTCGCGATTTGCCGCAAAACGGGCCACACGGCTCGTTGACAATTCTAGACGAATACCGTCTCGTTACGCTCGTTGACAATCTCAGACGAATACGGCGTCTACACGAATACGACGTTTACAAACTGACCGAAAACTGGCAGACAGCTGATTGCTAAACGTACGCAGGACTGATCCCGCCGAATACCGACGGAAGAGTCCCCGAGATCTCTCGGTCGTTCCGCTACCACGCGCCCACCCCCCTCGGTCTCACCATATTTCGTCGCATGCGGCCACGCTATTGGCTCTTCTCTTGGCGGTTCACGGGGTCCGGCGCTCGTGCAGCGCGGGCGGTACGAAACGTACAGTCGGTAATTTCGTCGGATCCAGCATCGGTGTCGAGGGGAGGGCCCCAAACATCGAGTGTCGGTGTCGAGGAAAAGGGGCTTTGGTTTTCCTGTCACAGAATAAACGTATGGATAGATATTTGCTATCGTGGAGGCAATTTGTATAAACTTCAAACAATTTATATGAACTTGAACCAATCGATACAAAAGTAATAATGTGTGAAACCATCCAATAGGATTCGAAATTGATGTGAGGTAAGCGATTAATAGGTATTTTGCCCTTTAGCTATTCCAGACTTTGTGTTCGTGAAGGTTGATATATGTCGAGCTATACATATATATGCATGTTCTCTGGAAGCCATTAGAATATCTTAAAATCATTAATCAATGGTACGTGTAGAACATATGGGTTGAACCGTATACATCAACTTGAGTTGCAAAGTTTCAGGATATATATACCTTAACTTATTTTAGCTTCATGAAGTTTCGTGAATTTAATGATATAATTTATTGTATAATTTGGCCACGTTTTTAAGGAAGAAATATTTTCCTTGTATCGCCCATTTTCAATTATGCTCGACTAATCTCAGATAATATTTTTCAATAATATTTTTCCCGACGATGCCATCGATTATATATCTGGTTACAAATTAATTTCTTGCTGTAACACGTAATACTTTGCTTAATTAAAATGTGCTTGGAATTGGGGTAGGCTGAGGTTGAATGCGGCTGAAGCATATAATTGTTATATCACGCGTGATTATTCACAAATGGAAGTTGGTCGGCGCCATTGGTATTTTGCTAATTAGCTTCGGTGATTAACAGGGAAACTGGAATTCTCCTAGCCGACTGTGCTATATTCCAGACTGACATTACAGTTATGCGATGTCGCGTGGGAGCCTTAGGTCTCTTATGATATGGAACTTAGTTAAAATCGCACACTCAAAGATTAGTTCCGGAATTTCATCAGGAAAGGGTTACGGTCTCTTCCATCCGCGACGGTTGGCTTATATTACACCTAATACCGCTGAAGCTAAGCTGCTTCTGCTGCCGGATAACATGCGTTTAACTAGAACTATAATTCGATATAGTTTCCTGGCGATTAGAAAGTTCACCGTGAACATATCCACGGCTGATTACACTATAGCAATTTGGATACATGGATTATACGATCGTTAACCAGAAATACGAGCCCGTGTCAATGTTTAGACTAATGTGGTTTATTAGCAGAATTGATAAAGAATTTATGATGTCAATCATCGAAAACAAAAAAAAAATCGATATAGTATTATTTAATGCGTTATGATGATTGTTGTCATAAAATTAATTTTTTACTCTGTATACTTACAACGTATGTTACAGTATTTTGCTAAGAATTAAAATGGTTTACAAACAATAAATTTTAAATAAAACACATGCATACATATTAATAGAAAATAGAATATTACTATTTATAGATAAAAATATTATTTTTGCATCTTTTTACAAAGTAATTCATAAGTCTGTCCTGATTTCGTATTCTCTATCTTGGTATCCAATATTTACGTAAATGGCTTTACGTTTATTTTTTGCCTACTCTCCAATCGGCTTCAAAATCAAACACGGTTTTGATGTTCTAAATGCAATGACCCGTAAATTGTACTGCAAAGCCTGCTTTTGTAGAAGTCGTATTTTCCCGGCCATCGTGAGAGTGACAAGTGCGTTACGATGTCGAAAACAAAAGCTTTTGAAGAAACGATGGTACATCCTTTTTGGAATTCTGTGAATTATGTAGGAGATAAAATCTCTAGACGCATCGACGATTTTTCGTAGTTCTTCACATTGTGGACGTACAACAGCGTAGAGCAATGTAGTTATCCAACCGGTATGGATCGATGTTGGTTCTTTTCATTCTGCTTGCCCCTTCCAAACAGTCTCGCAGATAGGCATTGCAATTTTCCGTACGAGAACTCTATCGTCCTGTCGAGGCATATAAATGATACTATTATATAAGCCATACTGTTATCCCTCGACGTAGCTTTGAACAATGCTTCTACCAGATAGCATGGATTTTTATTATTATAACTTGTTTACCATCATGGGATATTTACCAAATTACCTCTAGGTAATCTGTAAGATTTGAGATTTTAATTTGACAAAACTACCATATGAGTATTCACGTTTACATTTATTAAGATTTATTTTTTTTGTTATCTTTAAATTTGTTAAAACATTGTCAAAGAAAAATTTCGATGTTTGTGTAACCATATTGTATTAGTAAAAAATTATTTGCAAGTAAATTAAAGTGGACATCAATTTCATTGATCTTTTAGACAAAGACTTACGATAGCTTACTCGTGTCGGCATTATCATTGTTTTACATTGTATTCTCCGACGATGCTTCTTGCTCGAATTTCTGACTGTTCCTTCGTTGCATGGGGTAGACATTGTCTAGTGGAGTAATCCTCAAGGATGTATATTCTAACTATGTGAGTTAACGCGTTAACGCGTTATACAGCCTCCCTTGAGAAACATAAGTACGAACTCACGTACAGAAGTTATTGTGACGCGAATAGTTGGAGCAAATATCGAAATTTATAGAAATTTATACTGTCATCAACAGTATTATTACGGAAATTAATTAACGTGATAATGTACCACAAAATCATATTAAACGTCGCGTAATACGTCGCGACTTATTTCAATAGTCAATACAAATAAATAATTAAGGAAAGATTAGCATACAATGTAATATATATATTCAGTTATACATATTTAACAAAGTGCGATCTCTTGCGATACGTATATCGTTAAAAAATTTTGTTTTTGTAGAAGTTAAAATACATGTTTATGAAATTTTAACACGAGACAAACATTTTGTTTAAAATAATTTCTTTTAATATGCACAATTCCTTTTCACAATCGTGAAATTTAATCAGCATTATATATGAAGATGTTTTTAATTTTATGATTTAATAGTTTTTACATAAAAAAGTCATCTCTTTTATGTTGCTTATTTTAAACTGCTTTTTAATGTATTTGAAATTTATAAAAATTTAAGAGAGGCAATTTTCTTATAAGATAGTATAGTCCATTGCACACATACAGCCATTGAACAGATATTTTAATATAAATTTTAGACGAAAAAAAAAGTAAAATTATATATATTGGTTTCTTTGTATACATATATTTTTTTACTATGTATAATTTAGAATTTTATTTGAGATATTCTTTTTAATGATATTAAAAGAAAAACATACACGTCAAAAAATGTATAAGTTTAGACTTATACAAAAATATCTCTATGAATTCTTTTGTTTTTTAGATGGATAAAATATTTTTAGGATAATTATTTTTGTCTTTCTCTTTCTCCCCCTATATATTATACGTATATATATATATGAATATACATACTTTTATATGAACAATACTGTACAAAGAAAATTTCTGAAATGCTTTAACAGGATGAAAAAAGGGATGATTGTCATATGTGTATATATTTCACTGTGTCTCATCCAACAGATCATTTATTATACATATCTGAAAAATATCGGTTTCCGGCTGATATTCTTCTGCCAAATATTCGGATATATTCCGCGAATTAATTGTTTTTCGTGCGATTCTCATGTCTCGCAGGGAAATCATGGGGTCGTGGCTTCCCCTACGATGTACGGGATCAATCGTGATCCACATAAGACACTCCGGTACCATACGCCGGGATGATACGGAGAGGTGGTGCCCCGAAGACGCAGAACTGTACTCCGGAGTTTCGGGGTGAAACGCGTGCGCGGGTGGTTTTAATCGGGGGCGGGGGTGCGGTCATGGGGACAGTATCGTCGCTCTTCAGTTGGGTTTGGTACGCGTTTCGCGACTGGCCACTGCGCGTCTCTCCGCGGAAAGGCATCTCGGTTCTTCTTCCTATCTTCGTCTGTTAATCTTTATCTCGCGAATCGCGCAACGAAACTCGCGACGTAGAAAATTCTTTTCCGTATTTTTCTGAGGACTTTGCTGAAATTTTTCGTCTGACTATCGATCACTTGTCCGACTTTGCCGGAGCGACGGCTACGGATGTCACATACGTGTTCGAGAGTCGAAGAGTGTTTATTGGTAATTCCTTCGTGACAAGGATTCGGCGAACTGTCACACGATGAAGGGTGAGTCGATTTATTTGTGAGAAAATTGTCGACTTACATATATCGGGAAACACATGAGGATTATTCATGTCTCGAGGAAGAGACGACTAGTGTGCGAATGGTTAAATCGACGCCGGACGGTTGACGTAACTAAGTTTAGGTATGTAGGGAGGAGAACTGGCCTTGTGGTTCTGCGGAATGTGTAAAATAAATGAACGATGTGACTTGCGGTTTTACTTAGAGAAGTTAGAAGCGGTTTCATTAATAAATGATGAAAAGTTATCGATTTTGACTTAAGCGTCGTTAATTATGTACAGGGAAACAAGTTGAGAGATCGTAATTCGGAAGTATTTATCAGGTAATACCGCAATGTGTTTTGCGGACGATGTTCTTAAAACAACTCTTTATCTCTGAATCTTGAAAAAATATATTATTAAGAATAAATCGATCTTTTATGTTAAATTTAATTGTGCTAACTATATTTAACTTAATTTGTTTTTACTTTTATATTGTATATTTTGAGAAAAGGAATAAAATTAAGAAGTATAATGCCAATTAAGCGAATTTCTTTGCATTGCACGTTGTTATTAATTTGACAATTGGACAATAGAATATAGATGTGTAAACAATCGAGTTTTAGTGCATTTAATTTAGAAAGCTTGCATGAAATCGCTGAGTGATACACTACACTGCAATTGAGATGCGGGCATATTTATAATGGAACAATTCAAAGGCAATTACAAAAGATTAAAATCTTATTGATGATATGAAAACTGTTAAAATATAAATTATATCAATAAAATATCAAATATTATATCACTACGTATTTTGTTTAAGGAATTTATCATAATATATAGTATTGAAAGTGTTAAAAAATAATTTGTACGCGAAAATGTGAGACAGCCAAAAAGAATAATTTTATGAAGCTGTTCCTAATGTTGTAGAATCTATAAACTAATCGATTCACTGCTACTTGATTTCTGTTAATTATTCGATTTTAAGAGTTTAACTGAAAAGTATCTTTTAGATGTTGTTATTAAGGAATTTTCGTATCTAATGATGTTATTTCAGTAAATAATCAGGAAGGTAACAATCGCAAAATGATTTTAAAGAATTTATTTAAGACTAAATAGCTTTAAAAAAATCTGAAGGACTTGAACATATAAGTATGTATGTTTTAAGTGGACTTTTTACATACAATACTCGCTTAAACATTTTATCGTTATTTTAGTTACGATAATTAATAAGAACATAATGTAGTACTAACAATTGCTTATTCGCACACAAGGTTTTGAAATCTTTTTGTTTTCTGATATGTGCAATAACATTGCTAAGAAGTTTTAATAAACGTGTGTTAGTAGCACATGAAATATGTTGTTTGAAAGGAAAAAGTGATCAAGCATTCCTATTCTGCAACTCTTAACGGGGTCGTTATCATTATATTGTCAGCGCGCAGCTTTTTTACCATATTTCATCTGCACATTACAACAATAACAATACTGTCGTTAAGAGTTACAGAATCAGGGCGGTCAATTTTCCATTAACGTGAAGATAACAGAGTGTATACGAAAACATTTAAATGTTAATTATCACTGTTTCGATAATCTTGTTCAAGACTTGGCAGTGGGACACAATCGCTTATCGATTCGTGTTCTATTTAATGTGGAACTCTTGTGCGTACGACGCTGCACACTTCGAAAGAAAAGCATTCGGCTTAATTAAATCACGAGAATGCAAAATGTGAGATGTTACAAAATCGATGCCAATGATGATTTATTTTTCAAGCAAAGAATAACAGTTTTGTATTGTTTTATGTTCAACTCTCTTATGATACATACATTTCAAAGTTCTCGAAATTTTAATAATTTTTTTGCTTAATTCTTAATTAATATATTAATTAAGCATTTATTTACGTTATTTTTAGAATAATCATGTCATAAATTCTACGTAATCGGATGATTAATATAAATTTTACGCACAATCACATGATAAGCGACTTTGCAACTATTACTTGTATATTACAATTATTTATAAGGATAAAAATACTTGCTGGTCTCTAAATATTATAGAGTAATATTTCTCTCTCTCTCTCTCTCTCTCTCTCTCTCTCTCTCTCTCTCTATCTCTCTCTTTCCTTCCACTCACTGCCCTCCTTCCCTTTTCTCGCGATAATTACTGTTCTAACAAGGTTATTATTTTAATGGATAATGATAATAAACATATCGCTTATAATTGACGATAATTTGTGCGCTGTTCCATTGCATTGATTATTTGTGCAAGAAATTCATACACTAATTTGAATAAAGCTAGACCAATGGAAAGCAAGCGGAAAGGATTTACCTCCGCACTACATTATTAAGGGCGAACAGTTTAATCCTTCATTTAGCACAGTCAAAGCGACTTTAATTGCGCATTTTGTGGTTATAAGTCCGAGTTGCCACTCGGTTATATGGTTCGACACATCCCTGATGATATTTACTTGTGACCCACTAAACTTTCTAGATTAAACGTGAATGCGGCAAAACGGACGAGTGGGATTCACGTTCGGTCTTGTTAGTATCTATTATCAGTATTATTATTCTATCCGGCGTAATAATTTTGTAATATGTTATTGTGCATTTCGTATTGCATAAACATATTTCTGTACTATTTACTAATCACTTTAAAACGTAATACTTATTAACTGTTAATATTCAAAAACGTTTGAATTGTGCTGTACAATATCTTGTAAATTATTCTGATGTGTTGTGTTCACTTGAACAAATTTTTATATTTTTTATATATTATTTATCTAAATTTATTAAATTGAAAATGTGAAGTTTACTTGTTTGTAAAAATTTTAACTGATAATTGACGGTAATGCTCACATAGAAGATTTTAATGATTACACGGCAGCTGAATATTTACTATTAATGGTGTATAAATTGTCGTCCTTTAGGATCTAAGGACATTTAAGCGACAAAAATTGTTAATTAACTATCAAGCCACATACGCCAACGAACCGAAGGGCAAGGACAGGGCTCAAAGTGCTTAAATAAATGAAGCTTGAGTGGCCGCTGTCAGAGTTGATTGGCCTAATGGTGCGACAGCTCGATTTTGGGGTCCAAAATCGGGATCGTAAGATATTTCCTGAAAAAATGTGAAATAAAAAAATGAATGTGTATATGTGTACGAATATTAATTTTGAGTTAGTTTATTTCTGAGCTTTATGTATATTTGCAAATTTTACAAAGTAAATGTTATATTCAGTTTATAATGTAAAATGATAATTTTACAAAACCCTTTTTATCTAATACATATATTATTACTCTTTTTTTTCTGTAATTTTTTTGTTACGGAATATGGATAAATTTATAAAAATTACAAATTGTTTTAAAAAATTATTATTAAAAATCTTAAAAAGCATTTTGCATAATTAAATGAATGATTTTTTAATAAATTATTGTCTTGTTGAATAAAATTGGAAAGTATATTTAGGGGTGAAAGTTGTTCATATTCTTGAAATTGACAAATCGGTTATTTGCTATCGCCTTCTGTTATCATTTTATGACATTAATTAATAATTTTGAAATTATATATCGCGCGAATTAATGACAAAATGAAAGAGCCGTATAAGAGAATATTAAACGGTTTGTAGTGGTGAAGCACGCTTATGCGAAATTATTTGTCATCGAACGAAGGCATGTTTGATTAATGAAATTGATTCTATTGCGTGTTACAATGTAGCTTCGTTATTATGTTTCATCTTGCTTGTTCGTTATTCAACCATAAATAATACTTAAAAAATGTAGAATTATGCACTATGCTTTTCCGCACATGCAAATTTTTTATCTTTTAAAAGCACAATGAACGATAAACAAATTTTTAAATAAAGTTGTAGAATAATGTACAATACATTGTACATATTATACAGTTATTGATTGTACGGTTTTTTAAAAATCTATTCAAAATGCAATGAATACATGTGCACATTTATCATTACAGAAGATTTAATAAAGGCTTCTAAAAATAAGATTTAAATAATTCTCTAAATATCTTTGACAGTTAAGCTCCCATTGTTTCAACGCGTTTGTTTCATTAGTCCTTTTTGATTATCGTTATTTTATGGAACTGTGATGCCTTTGTAACAATTAACAGAGTTAATCAAGGAACAAGTCACGTACGTAGTCGAGAGCTACTGCTCTTCAAGACAAAGGACGAAATTACTAAAGATACAGTGAATGCTGACAAGCCTGACTATCTTTTCAGAACATTATTTTGGAGAATTATCTAGCTGGTTGGTGAACAGATTTCCTTTCTTCTGAATTTTATCTCTTACTTGTTTAATGTTCGATATCTTTTTGAAGTAAAATGCATATAGGCATATATGAGTAATGATCGGAATATGTCAATATTTCTTGTTAATAAAATTAATTATTTTACTAGTTATAATCTTGATAGTTTTATAACAGAAATATAATTGGATCTAATCTTATAATTTATAATATTTTAAAATCTTATTGCTAATAAAAAGAGATTTTGTATTTATTATGCTAGAAAAAAGGAAATTACACATTATTCTATTTGGAAATACTTTGGAAAATAGTTCAGAAAGAGAGCTTGCCTAAGAATAGTGGTTTTATATTCGCGTTACTTCTGTCGTAATAAATCACCTATCTTCGGCAACAACTGCGGTTAACGTTGTTAATTAATGATCTTCGTGTCAAGCGAAACACATGACAGGTTGATACAAAGGCTAGATATAAATTATCCTTGATTGTGCAGTTTAGAAAAATAAATAGAAAATGGAAAGTGGAGAAAGAGAGAGAAAGATAGAGCTCATTTAAGATTGATGTTTAACATTTATTGTATATTTATTGGATTTATTGTATAGTCGTCAATGATATTTGTATCATTGATCGATAAATTATATATAATTATTATGCGAAAGTACATAAAATTAAATACCGAGTAAAATATTTTTGAGAAAGAACATGCCCAGTAAAAAATCTAGGTATCAAGAAAGAATTAATTTAAGCGGCTGCATTTTTTTACATTATAATATGCGCCTTCGACAGAGAGGTGACATCCAGAGAATTAATAATATTAATTGCTAGTCAACCAACCAATGAAACGTCAGCCATAACTACTGACGACAACAAAGGGGATGGGATAAATAATAATGATTGAGCAACTGACGGCTGAAATAATTTTCCCAGAGTCACAAAGCCGCGCTCGCGGCACAAAGGTCTGGCAGGCATTTTGAAAAATGTGTAAAAGTGTTGCATGCTGGTGCTTATTATTCGCGTAAAAACCATCAACAAACAAGACCATTACACCGACCGGGTTAAAGGGAAAATGTGAAATTGTGTTTCAAACGCGAAAATGTAGCAATGTTAAAAGTCTCGTTTTATGATTACTTACCTCCCGCAGGGATGACTGATCCGCACAGTCAGTTTGAGCCTATAATAGCAAACCCACAGACCCGAGTTCAATACACTGCAGACACTTACATACATGTACTCATTATATACATATACGAGCGAAAACTCTCTCTTTTAGATATTTTTTTATTAAAAAAGAAAAATTTTTTGTTAAACATCTATTTGGGTATTATCATAATTTTTATTGATCTAAAACAATTTCAAGGAACGTAATGTTTAGTTTCTCAATGTTCTCTACGAATGTTTCCGTACGAATATTTACTTGATTTATCCGATGGAAAGAGAAAAGGAAGTTTGATATATAAAAAGTAATGGTAACATTTTTATATCTATGGTGTTTTACACTATCTTAAATGGTATATCGCGTGATATACGTGTTATAAGAAATACGAGTCTGATCTGCGACACGTCTTATCTATTGCATCATCCGAGAGAAGTGACATCCGCGATCTCTAAGGGTTAGATCCAAGGTTACATTGCAATGATTGCTCCAGTTTTTATCGTTATGGTAAAAAAAGTATAATAGTCGTTAATTAAAGCCGGGTGGTTCCTTGTTGTCAGATCTAACGATCCCTTGTCGTCGGTAGTTAGCGTAAATGTGTTGATAGACAAAGTTGATTAAATTAATCATGCCGTAACGCGATTTCAGGGTTGAATTTCATGCATCGTCGAGAGAGGTACAACATCGTTAATATGCGTTTACACTCTATTGAGAGGTTTCGAAATACAAGTCATTTTTTGATGACTAACTTTTTGTTTGAAATTGAGAGAGAGTAGGCAACGCGATTAGTATTACAAAGCTAAAATTGACATCGGACTTTTGGTTTGATGGAAAAATAGTAAATGAAAGATCTAATTTTAACTCTCTGCGTAATAGACTTTTTCTATTCTTTCATGCAAAATTTTAAGCTTTTATTAAACATGGAAAATGAGAGATATGACATATCACAATTTATGTCATAATATAAAAAGATATATTTATGACAAAAATACATGTATATAATAAAATGTTTTTCATTTGCTTTTTTATTTGAAATATTGAGAAATAAATTTTTTTTCATAGTATCAATGATGAAGATTATATGCCAGATTAAGTTATTGTTTCTTTTCTTGGTTAGAGCAATTTTTGAAGTATATTTAAATTTTAACAAGAAGAGGATAAAGCTTTTAAAAAGCGGTGTAATCACTACGTTCTTTACAATACTTTGTATTGTAAAAAAATGGCAAAGTTTAGTTTTAATTATAATTTTTTTTAAATATTATATATCTTTGAGATTACAGAAAATATGATATCAATTATAAGTAGCTGCGAAAGAGTATCTTCCAGTTTAGCTTGACTGTTAAAGCTTTCATATATCATTTGAAGCGATAGTAGAGAAAGGGATTAATATATTAAATCCGGTGATATACGTAATCTTTAAAATACGCGTTTTCATATGTGCAAACGCATCGTAATGTATAGCGTTAATATAGTGAACTATTGATCGATATATCGGTATGGTTGTTGATATTGTGATCGATTCCAATGTGTCATTGAGAATAGATAGCAGTCCCTAAATGCGTGGACGTAAGAGAGTTACCCCTGTAATATTTGTATAGTAAATGGACGGTAGATATATGTGAAATCTATTCAATAAGGGATCAATCAAAGGAAGATAAAGGAAATTTGAAGAATGTATGTGTTGATCTGCGATGTTTTTAAGCATCACGAGTGCAAATAATCTGATAAGTAAACCTCCTTATTCACTGTTATTAGAACGGTTATTTTGATGCAAGGATTAAAGTTTGAATATTCGTTGCTTGAAAAAGATGAGAAAATGCAAGAGTCGCGTCTCGGAGCTCGGTCGGCAGCGCTCGCCAAAGAGTTGAACCAACATTTATTCAGCTTTTATTTTTGTCACTTTCTGTACGCGGTTTATTGCTTCTTCGAACACTCCTGCTACTGACTGCTTTTGCATTTGTTCTTAGAAGTCGAAAGCCTGGGAATGAGGTACCACCCGCAAGAATAATAAAGTAGTGATTTTACAGAGGGATGGAATATTTGTAGCAAACTCTCGGTATACTTATATAATGATAAAAAATAATCAATGAAGAATATCTGTTTTTCAAAGATAAATGAAGCGAAATTCTAAAGCGAATTTATATAAAATGATGCATAAATTGCGATAAACTTTTGTTTTTGGTTCGTTGATATTTTATTTGATTCAATTTTTATTATTTTTATTTTTAAAACTTTGATATCACTTAAAATTATATAAACACCATTGGTCTATATTTTTCTCACCATTCAAATTTTAGGTGCACTTTTATGTGTGCATTACATTTTTAAATATATTTTTTTTATAATTTAATTTTTTATCTTTTGATATATTACTTATATTGCGCTTTATATACGTGAGAATCAAATACCTATTACATTTTTAGTTGTGCGTTAAATATTTTATATACATAAATCTCGCCAGATACAAAGCACTGAATGATGAAAGATTTATATAAATTTCACAAAGTAATTCATAAATTTTAGTGAATTTAATTAATAAAACGCGTATCATTCATATGATCGCTGTACCGTTCGATGTAACCAATATTTCTATTGTTAAATTTAAACCTAAAATATTCCATAAAATAATAAATTTAATTCTCCAGGAATTGTTTCATTTATATAAAATAAAATTTTAATTATTAAAGAGCATGAAATATTATTTAAATAAATAAATTTAATACTTTCTTGTAATGCTTAAGTAATTATTATATATATATATATATAAATGTATTTTGAAATTTCGGAAACAGTAATAGAGATATGTATTCGAATTTCGTGCCTCTGTAATGATGATTATTACGGAACTAATTATCGTAACGTGGTAATTATTAAACCTCAACAATGCCACTGTAGCACCTGCACGCTTGAGCGAGCTAACGACGTGAACGCGAAGAATGCATCTGCGGTATCATCTCATGTAGCAACGCAAACATAAGTATTTATTGCTGTTGCTTATATTGTCGTTGCAGCGCTGACGATGCATTTCGCGCTGGTGACTGTGCAGTTTAAAATACGTATAGCATTTTTCTGCAGTCACAAATATATCAGTAAAGGGTTTCCACGGCATTATCACAGGATTACTGTGGGTATTACAGAACGAACATTAACATAAATAGATAGTAAAAATAAGAATTGATTAATCTAATAGCCATAAGTGAAATAGTGTTTTAATATTCGAGTAAATTGAAATATCCACTTAATATTATAAAATATATTAAAAAATAATTGTCAAGATTATATTGTTCCTATTTTTTTTTGCATTAGATATTTTACATTCATTGTTGTAAATAATAACATTATCTTTATTTGCAATTAATAAGTTGATAAATTAATCCTTTATCAGATTCACTAAAATATTCAGCATTCCAAAATTAATGCGAGCATAATCGAGGGTAAAATCATTAATAACGAAAGTTAATGGCTTCAGAGATAAAAGCTCGCATTATTTGAGTTACTTTTGCGACGTATTATTTCTGAAAAATCGTACGAGGAAAGTTTCTCTTTGCAGGATTATGAATTTTCACATTTAAGTAGATAAATGAGCTGGGCGGGGGATTCTATTGCTTCGCGTTTAAGGAGAAGGTCGGGAGACAGAAGTACTAGTGGAAGGTAATTGCAACGTAACGTCGATCAAGTCTGTAGATGGCAAATAATATCTGCAATTTCGCGGCATAACTTGTACGTTTGCTAGGAAGATATGGTTTTGATCTCGTCTTTGTTCTGCGTGACAAGATTATTATATCTTGCTAGGAAAGATCTTTAAACCCCAAAGCACCTGTATGTCATGTAAAAAACTGTAAAAAACGAATTGGGATAAGAGTACAGAATAAAGATGAGATTGGTAGAAAACCTCCATTTGGTTCAACTGTATACAATTCTTTTACTAATCTTGACAGGCTTAATACAAAAAGTATAAATGGCCATTGAAAAGATTAAAAAACTAAGATTGTCAGAAATGTTTGATAATGAAAAGATTAAGTGATACAATAAAAATTATTAAATGTGTTTTACAATTTAACAATTTATTTATCACGATAGAATAAATAGATATATTACATAATCATTAAACAATAATGCGTATTTATTTAAAAATTATTATAATATTGTTAAACATTATGAGTATTAATTTTAATATACCTGTTTGATGTAAAAACTGTTTATAATTAGAAAGTAATTATTTTTTAATTTTTAAAATATCGATGATTTTGTTTATTTCTATAACGTATTTTTGACTTGGTTTCACGTTTATCCTTTGTCTGCATGTTTTTTTTATTACATCTTTTTTAGATATGGATGATACATTTATTTTTAACATTGTCCTTGGGGATTATCATAAACTGTCTTTTTAGTATATAATTACCAGTACAATATAGTTATTCTTTACACGATTGTGTGCTCGAACTGGCACGTGTGTCTTTATCATGATTGATGAGGGTGTAAAATAAATTGTCGGGCTTTTGTAACAGGATAGCAGTATAAAAATTCGTATAAGCAATTCGCGTTTCTTTCCACAGCTGCTTAAAAAGTGTCGTATCGATCCTGTAGCCGTGTAGCGCTTTAATATATTGCGTCATCGCGCACATATCGGAGTCCATAGAATTTATGATATAATTTATAGATAAATATATCTAGTTGCAACATAAAAAACAGACATTTAGCTGTGATCAACGTGACACTTGATGGAAAAATAGAGGAGTATAATGTAATGAAGTATACTGCTTTGTTTCTTAAATTTGAAAATTCTTTTTTCATAAACGATGCATTCAAAATACATACGAAAATATTTTTAAATAGTTGATCTGTGTCAGTAAAACTGCCTCGCGAACATTACTGCATATTAGCCCATATTTCAAAAGACTGGACCTATTTCCAATATGGAGCACTTTACCATCGTGCTCAAACGTTCGTGTGTTTGCTCATTGGTCAAACGCGAAAATCGAACCGACCTTCAGTGGCTTGAAAGTTGTAAAAATCATACTACAAACGAGTGCTACAGCGTCGAAAAGGAAACGGAGTTAATAGGATAAACATCGAGGGGTTGTGTGCGGCAGGATGCAGAAGGATATTTGCATTTTCTACCGCTTTTTTCGCACCGTTGCATTCGCTATACTTGCATGGCTTCGACGCGACGTCGTGACCTTTCTTGTCGGATAAATACAGTGATTTATTTGAAAATGTAAAAATATAGAGTTGTGAGTTTTTCTACCGCGAATTTTGTTTAAAGACGCTATATGTGTGTCTGGATATTGCCACGCGATCTTTTCAACGGTGGAAGAGAGGTGACCCGGGTAATCTTGTGGCTTCGGGGTATGAAGTCTTCTAAATATCTATATTGTGTTCAAAATTAAGTGGGCTTCTTTTTTTTGCAATTTTATATTTTGTAATTTTATACTTTCTTTTTCTTCTTATTGGGGGTTTTTTTGCATGAATTAAGGCATTTCTTTTTTAATGGCAATCTCGAGATTATTTCAGGGCGATTTTTAGTAATTTCACCTGACATGCTTTTATTAAAGTGATAATATGTTCAGTTATTATATTTCAAAGTTAAGTTCTGAACAAACAAGGAAAAGAAAGTTGACACGATACAATAAGTATAAATTTAGAGCATTATGAAAGCTTCCATGCATATCTTTTCTGCACACGTCGTCCGGAATATAAGACGTGACTGCTGGGAACATAAAGGAATATTTTACATCTTTAATGACCAAGGATGGTACTTGATGCATGCAAGATTACATGATAGATGTTGCATTTGTTAATTGGATGTCAGTTAATCAGCAGAACTAGGTCAAAGGCTGTTTAGAACGCCACTCGACCGGCGCAAGATGGTTATTTTTCTTTTTCCCTTTTTTTTGTTAGATGACCCGCATCTCTAAATCAATGTCTCTCCTCTTTTGTAAGCATTCGACACAAGCGTATGACATTCGATTTTATTCGATGTCCACAGAGAAATTGAGAAGTGAAGTTTTTATTGGGTTAAAATATATTTGTATATGTGTGTAAGATATTTCTTAATTAAACAACAGCGAGGAATATAAATGATATTCGTAGAATGTAATTTAAGTAACATTTGGTCAGTTTTATGCATATATAAAAATGCCATGGTAATGTTTCTATAAAATTATTCATCTTTTAATTAAAAACTTGTTAGTGAATCACTTACTTTTCTCTCTCTCTCTCTCTTTCTCTCTCTCTCTCTCTAAATTATTTAATTTTACTTCTAAACTCAATGTTTTTACATCTATAACCCCATTGAGTAATCGAGAGATATTATTTCTTTCATACATAAACACACATCGAAGATATTATTTGTCAAAATGATATATATAGAAACATTTATATATATATTTTTGTAACTTGTGTTTTTTTCCTATGCGAACTAGTCGTATTATTACATTAACTGCGACTAACGACTATTGAAATATTGATTTAACATTTGTACCCTTGTCGTTTTTCGGCTATTTGGAAGAACTTGTCGACTGCAGCATGTCCATTACTGATAGAATGAAAAAATCCCAGCACGTACATTTTATTGCGCGATAAAGGGATCAGTATCACCGAGACCACGCATTGGAACAATAGCTGACCTGCCAGTGCTAACTCGGAAATTAATTAAATGACCGGAATATATAGCAATAACCGTGGTGTGACGCTGACGAGAAATGGTTTATAATGTTTTTGGGGCATGGACATGATGAATGGTCGGAAAGGGTTTGAATCCTAATTTGTTCGGTTTAACGCTGATTAGTCGCGAGACAGATGTGACGAAATGCTGGAGATATATGTCCACATCTATCCATCTCGCTAAACGAAATAAAAACAGCACGCGCCGCGCGGTATTTGAAATTAAAACTGAACGAGATGTGCAAGAGTTAAATTTAATAAACATATCTGCAATTTAATTTTGATTGTAAATGAAATGAGTTTACCGGATGTTTCGTCTTAACACACCGGAAAATCCGATTTTCCGATGCGTTCAAAACAGGTTCGTTTAATGCGAGAGCGCTTCTATCTCTGCATCATATTCTATTTAAATTGGAAATTACGTTGCTAATTGTAAGCGCAGCACGTTTTTCGATTTTGTTCTCCAGTCGATAATCACTTTTGCATAATTAGATCATTACAGTTTTGCATCTACTTTACTTTGCAAGTGAGATAAGTGCGGCAGATAAGTTCTTCAATTTTTAACAAATAATTGTAATTTTATGGTTGCAATATTTACAAATATGTAAATGAATTTTTCATAAAACTGTGAAACATAAAAATTTGCGTTATAATTGATTAAAACCAAGAAAAGTAATATTTAAGTATAAATTTAAAATAAATTATTTGCTTATTAGCAAACTCTTAATTTTAAATAGTATATTATAAATTTTATTTCAAAACGATACCGGATACATATCTATAATAAGATTATCCAAACGTTTTCAATTAAAAAGGAGATCGAGCTACAAAACGGACGTACTTATTGTTTTCAGGTTTAAGTCACTAGAAGGGGAATCAGATCTCTCCCTCCATCACGAATTTATCCGCGAGATGTTTCTAACGAAACCCGCTTACGCGGATCCCATTAATTTTCATCAGGTAGTATCGATCAATTAATACTGATTAGCCGTGTACCGTAATCCCGGAGTTACCTCAGCCTCATCATGAGCTTTCGTTCTTCATTTTTTTCCTGTCTACCTTTCAGCTTCTTTTATTTTAACTTGAGCTACTTGCGTTCAAGGGCTCGCGAGTATGAGTCCGCAGGGAGCTCCATTTTCTTGTCTCCTGCTCTCTACAGTCTCTACCATTTTTTTCCTCTCTTCTCTTGTGGGTGTAACCCGTAATCCGCCATTGCGGATTATCCTTTTCAGAAATTTGTGTGTATTAGCTCTATTCTTTTTTTTTTTTTTTTCAAGCCGTGTGCAGGATTTCTCGTAAATTTCTCGTATTTTCGTCGTTTTTTTGTAAATGTTGAAATCTGTTGAATTACAGTTTTCTTCGGTACGATGGATGTGATGTGTTCAGTATGCTTGTAAATCCATTGCGTTAGTAGACGTGTAGAATCATGAGAAATTGCTGAAAATAAATTTAGCTCTAAAGAATTAAAGCTAATAAAAAAAAGTTTGAAGATGACGGAGAGAATATGCACAAATCTATTATACAGATATTCGGTGAAGAAGACTTTAGAGATTGACAGTTTTTATATAAAAAATGTTTATTATTTATAAAAATAATTTTGAACTATTAAGCTAAAAAGAAATTTATTTAATATGATGTAACAGTAGATGTTTCGCCACATGCATTGTAAAGTTATTTTGCATCGCAGATTTGTGTCTCGTCAAATTTTAATAAAAGGGCTGAATAAAACTTTGCCCGAATAACTGCGAACAATGTCAAAATAACTTCCACAATACGCCTCTGAAGCAATTGCTGACGCTGGGAGAAAGCCTTTTTTTCTCCCGCATAAGTGGCGTTAACAATTTTCGTTAAACCCGATACTGCGCGCAAACGAGTAGGATTTCACGGTTTCACGAACTAGGCCTACCACGGCTGGGTAACGCTTTAAAAAAGTTTCCGTCGAAGTCCAATATTTTAGGTACGTATAACAGCGTTCCTCAGAAAAATTTCTATAATAATGTAATCAAGCGTATAATAAATTCCGTAACAATGTTGCGTTGTGGTTTATGAACGTTAAATTTTGATCTCTCGATTTTGCACTGCAAGGCTCGTCAATGAAAGTATAGGGAAAAGTTGCATCGAGATTATGCCCTAGATAAAGTGTAAAGCAAATAATAGCGTGATTATCATTCAAATTTATACATTTCTACAAAAATTTATGTACCTCTGGAATCTGTAAATTTGTAAATATGTCTGTGTATTCTAATTTTTTGGTATCATAATATTTGCCTTAAGCTGTTAGTTTTAGACTAATCCACATGGCCACGATGTAATAAACCGTGGATTTAAACAGTATATTTTAATAACACATAGGCTTTAGGCTCCGTGTGACGTGGAAAGGTATCGTACGTTTCACGATGCCGCAATAGTATATTTTAATTGCATATAAGTATACAAGTTTGGAGTATCTACATATATTTATTGAAGCGCAATTTGCAGAAATATAAAATTTTACAAATTTTTTTATAAACTTCTTTTTATTGATGACCGTAACGTAAATTATAGTTTGTTATAAAAGTAAATTTTAATTTCTACCAATAACTGTGATAGTTATTAATAAAGGAATACTTACACATTACTGTAAAAGTTTATATTTTATATGGAGTAGTATATATTGCATATTACAGATATTCAGATAATTTTACTTTAATGAAAAGATCTGTTCTATTTGTGCTGAGCAGTTGCAATAAGAAATTTTCCTTTGTTATCCTTGAAATTCTCGTTGTCTCTAACTATTCTTACGCAATTACTCACAAAAGTTCTCGCAGTACTTTATGAGATAAGCTTCGAAAGTTTGACATACCGGACTTTATAGAGCGCGTTGCAAAAACAATCTTTCATTTCCTTATTTTTCTCCGGTGGACCTCGAAAAAAAAGGAAGATTAGTAGCGATTAGTTATTGTCATTAAACGTTGCGATATGTTTTTATGACAATATTGCTGGATAATACAACCGCAGAAAATTGTGTTTTCTTACCACTGGAAAAAGCTCGACAAATGTCTTTAATTAAAGTTTTCTCGGTCACCGCGAAAGTAATAAGTAAAACTGAGGTCTAGCTGTTATATAATTCGGTTTTACCTAATACTTTTAGTCAAACGTTTGTAAGAAAATTACTGCAAATATATAGGTGCTTCAGACCTTTTACGTTATTTTATTAAAACATGTATGTATTAAGTGCGTATTTTTGGAAATCTAAGACCATTATCGCTTCAAATGTCAGGACATGTTCTATATTTGAATCTTTGAATTTTTAATTATCTCTCGAATTATTTAGTGTTCTAAATTATTAAAATATTCTGCAGTAACGAACCTTGACACCTTCTATCTATTTTCTTCCACGTCCATCGTTTATTTCTCTCTGAAACCTTATTGTTGTACGTAGCGCAATTTGATCATATTGTTACCTCAATACGATTAATAAAGTTCTATTACAGCAATTAATTTTTGCAATCAATGACTTTCAATGTCTGCAAATTTTGTTTTCATTTCTTGTTTTAGGTATTTTGAGATTAAACTTACATCGGGATTTTACGAATGTCGAAAGGGATTTTACGGAATATATGTGGACATTGTACGCGCGAAAATTTATTTTTCCCCCGACGCGGTAGATTTATTGGCTATCGTGATATATCGTGGTATTAAGAACATTTTAATCATGAGGCGACTAAGCTCTTATCTTTTTCTCATTCTATTCTAACGGGCGATATTTAATTGCTATGTCTTCGATTTTTTTATCAAGAAAAATGAATCATCAGTTAAATCTGAAACAGTGATAAGTGATAAATTATTACTTTTAAAGCAAATTCTTTCTAAAACATGATAAAGAGACTAAAGAAAAAAATAACTTAGGCGTTAGCTCTGCATGACGTAAAAGGATATTGTATGTTTCACGATGCCATCAATCGTAATCTATTTCTGCTGTAGATATACTACCCGTGCAGGAAGCACAATAAAGACAGGATAGATATATCAATTATTTTTCGTACAACATTATATAAAGCAAACTGAATTACGCGCAAAGCTCTCACGAATACCGTCCTCTGCGATCGTTCGTCGCCGCGGTAAATGCTTTAATCGGCTTTCAACGTGTTACCGCCCAGCGATTCCGCAACCACGCTGAGCAAATATCCGAACACTTTAATGCGCTAGCCGAGGTTAAATGAAACGAGTGAAGTTACCAATAATCAATAACCCGCACGCACTTGGCGACACCATGGCAAGAATCAGTTCCGTTCCGCTTACTATAAGTTAACCGTCATGTTTCTGACGAGTTCGAATAATAAAGAGGAAGAACGAGTTTTTTTTTTCATCATATCCATCACAATACTTTTAGAGCGAATGCAGTATAAGAGAAGGACATAAACAGGACAGAGGGAATTGTATACGTTATACAATACCTTGTACAAAGAGCCGCGAGTGAGCCTTACGATTGCAAAATCTCGTTTTTCAAATAATCAGCCATGCTCTTTCGTTTTCCAACATACATTACCACATTACTATACCACTCTGACTTTCCTTCAACTTTCATTAATCCATCTTTTTTAATTTTTTAATGTGTTATTTATTTTAAAATAAATATTAGGTATTATCTGAATTTGAAGATCTAAAGTTTTTTTAATTAAATTGTTATGAATAAAAGCTTTACATTAAAGAAGAAACACTTTCTGATCTTTCCCGATATATAATGTCGGAGACTCTTCTCTTAATTACTGAGAAATCAATAAATTAAGATTTCAAGACTTCAAAATTATAGATACTTTTTTCTGTATTTCTTTCTTATATTTTCAAATTATAGTTGTTTATAATTACAGAATTATTTGTGTTGTATGATTATATTAGCGTGCGCTAAGAATATTCTGTGTACATATTTCCTTCTTCTTTCACACATATATACACGTGAATTACGAAACGACATTAGTTGTTCGTGTTAGTTCGCAGAAGTGCGATTTAACATTTGCAACTAGATCATCTTGAATAGCAGGTCGAGATTTCTTACCCACCATAATCTTCTCATAGCATCTCTCTTCTTAAGTAACTCCGAATAATGGGAAAGTTCGTTATTTTTCGTACTTGATAACAGTTGAAACTGTTTCTTTTCACGGTAACTTTTGATATGTTGGATTATAAGTTTGTTGAAGTTGATAAATTAAAATCTACCATCAGCAGTAATAATGTGTATGCCCTAATACGTTTGTTATAATTTCAACCAAAAAATTTTGTGCTCTTGTTAAAATACGTCTGACGGTATAAAGCTAAAATTTTGTGATAAAAATTTCAGGTAATTTTTTAAATTTTTATTTTTGCTTTAAAATTTAATTATTGTTCTCTATTTTACTTTTAATTATAATTTTACACTTAAATAATTTATAAATTTAATATCCAAAATTTGCTTACAAAATGTGCATACGTGGTAGAAAACAAAAACATTTTTTAATTATTTTATATTTTTTTAAACAAAAAAAAAATCTTTTGAAAGCTTGCAAATCTTCATTCATTTATTCCACTTTGGATGTATAAAATATTCAATTTCACTCAATAAAATATTATTATAAATTTTATAATATAAATTTTTTTGTATTAACATTTTGTTGGATAATATGTTCTACACGTGACTATTACGAATCGTGTATCTCTTACATGCAAATTACATCCGTCGCGAGCGCTTCGCATCGCGTACTCAAAGGCGGCAGAAATTTTCCAGCGTTCTCCGTTAACTCGCGCGGCATGTGTATAAGGTTTCGTAACTGCAACCGACAAAGTTCCTGAGTATTAAGAGTATGCGGCTCAAGAATGCGTTGGCGTATTCGTTGCGGTGTTACACGCGGTAGTCTAGCTTTCTTACAAGCACGGCGTTCGTGACGCGGAATGCACGAGAATATCGTCGTAAATCTGCGAAACTACAGGCCGTATAGCATAGGACTCGAATAAACGGCAGGAACAATATATCTGGGCGAATGTCGCGCTGCGTCACCTCCTTCATCCACTTATGTATATTCGGCGGCCCGAGGAAAGCAAACATTTCGCGTGAACAGTCCACGGAACAAACGGAAATTAAATTTATCTAACGATCCTCGGAATCTGCGGTCGACCCGGATATAACTCTGAGTTTAACTTTCCGGTCTTTGTGTTGTGTATTTTGTTACATCGAACGAGAATCAACTTTGATGTAATTTATTTCTATTAATTTCATTTCTCCATTTTTAGACAGCACAAATATTTCTTGTGGTTCAACAATCTCGCAATTTGCGCGTAGAATATAAATGACGGGAAAAATAGAAGGGAATAGCTTTCGGGTTCATTGTATCTGTTCGTGTTTTTCGTTCAGAAAACACAATATTGTAGGTATATATTTTTATCACGTTTTATAACAATTTATTTTGTTATGGAATTAGAAATAGAAAAGCAAATATTATCGCTTTGGAAGGGAAAATAACGCTGTAGCGAAGTCGATGTTTGCCCGCGAGTGTTATCAAGTTATCAATTTCGGGCGTCAATCTCACGCAATCCATCTCCGGTTAATTAACAGGTTATTAGCGCCGTCATGAAACTTCGTGTGTCAATTAAATTTCAGATGCAAACATATCTCTATCGGAAATAGAATTAAGTTAATATTAGGACACAGAAAACACCAAAATAATGCATTTTTCTATTGCATACATAACTTTTTAAAATTCAAGTATGATCTTTTCTCATTAGAAACATGACGAATAAAATCTCTTAGGAATTTCTAAATATTCTTTTGCTTAATGTTTTGATAATTCTTTTCTCTTTCTCTTTTTCTCTGTCTTGGAAGAAATTATATTATAGATTATATACATATATATTTAAATTACATTTAACTCTGTTATATTTATTCATATTTCTGTTTATGTAGATTTATGGATCTTATAAATAGAAAAATGCGCATTATTTTATATGCATAGGAATATTTCTCGGGTTATAATCTTTAAAAAGAGAAATGAAGAAAAATTTAGCCGCACGAATGAATGAGCGAAAAAGAAATACTAAGTAGAAAGAAAAATCTTGTATTTCTTATATAGGTAATAACTATTTAAATCTCAAATACTTAAGTGATAAACTTAATAACGATAACAATAACGGATAAATTGCAGTCACGGCTGTAATATCCATAGCATTGTCATAAAGGTATGACAATGCAAGCAGAAGATCAATTGCGATATTTACATGAAATAACACCGAACCTGCAATCTTCAATACATCGCATCGTTGGCAGCCGGATATCAAAGGTTCAAAACGAGATTTCCATTTGGGAGAGCTAAACGGAAATTGGACATGCGTGAATACACGTGGCTGCCAGCTAGAAACTCGCCTTAAGCTCAATGCGAAAATATCGATGCGGAACATATCGAGTGGCCGAGCAAAGCCTGACCGAGAATGCATTTGCTCTACTAGGTGCATGACGTAGCGTGAAGGGACGAGATAAGAAGTATGTTCTGACGTTTATCGTGAAGCACTTTATATTGTGCATTGTGAGAGATTATTTTCTCAACGCTTTCGCTTGAGAGTGAAAATATTTGTATACTCTCTCGCAAAATTGCGCGAACTACTATTTTAAGTGCAATATGAATTATGCAATATATATATATATATATATATTTTAACATCTAGTACATTTTCATTGTAGAACTAATGGTCCATATTTTGAAAATTTTTCAAAAAGATATAGAGAATTAAAAATAATTTTTATTACTTATGCTGAGAAATATTCCTTTTTTGAAATATTGGAGTTAATTATTTAGACTGTGTGAACTGCTTTTGTTAGTATGAAACTGCAGATATTTCTAGTGTGCCATTAAAACTTTTAATGAATATGGGAGCTCTCCAGCAAGTCGTCAGAACTAAGGTTGAAAATATTAAGTTACTTTATTCATACTTGATGAAATCACGAACGGTCAAAGTTGATAAAAATAACATTATCAAAATGACATTGAGGAGAAGGTGGATATTTTCGTCGAGTGTAAAAATGAAGGATGCAAATCGCACAGAATACCAATTGACAAATTGCATTAAGTCTCTTGGAGAAAGCTCATTAAATTCCACGTAATCTGATTCTCGACACGTCAGTTGCGCGTGGCAGCTGGGCTTCACGCCCGCGAATTAACACGGTCGGATTGCGTTTCAGTGACGAGATCGATCTCTCATTTTCATAACGTTCGCGCGCGTACCTCACCGTGGAAAGCTAAGTTGCCTCACGTTTTTCAACCGATAACTTACCCGGAATATTAATGTGTTATTAGCACAATAATGGCACAGCTACTGAGAAACATTTGGGAAATACGCGATAAGGATGCGGATATGTAATATACACGCTAAAAGGGAAAATGATATGCAAAATGGAAATTGGTCTCTTTCATATAAAATTAAAATTTCATTATTTCTATGCTCTCGAGATACATGGGAAATATGATTGCATTTTATATATTCTATATATTATATTTCAAGTTATATTTTACATTACCTGTAAAAGTTTATTTTATTTTTATGATAATTTGTTTTAAGAACGAACTCAAGAGACGAAAAGAGTGAAACTTGTTTTTTAATAAATTTCTAGAAAAAAATTATTAAATTTTAGATTTAATTGTTAGTGTAAATTTAGAATAAAGACCGAAAAAGTATATGATAAAGTATAACTCTCAGATTATATGTATATTTACCGCAAAAAGGGAAGGAGGACAAACTCTTAAATAGATTATCTATGTGAAAAATTGATAGTCAATTTTTTATTAGATATTCTTTATGGTAAAATTATGTATGTGTCATATCTATGTACGTACATATAGAATATGGATGTGTTATACTATATTATATGTATTATAATAGATTTTACATATAAAAGAAATCGCGGGAATAGAAATTTTTGTTCGAAAATACATCGTAGAATTAATCCTCAGCATCGAACTTTTTTTCCATCGCTGAGATAAAAGCCGAAGTAGAGAGCTGACGAATTTTTTTTCGATTGCTCGCTTAAACTGAGTACACCACTAGAGGTTCAAATGGGAGGAGATTGCCGCAAAAATATCCGCATCCTAGCATGCACTGTTCATCGACAATAATGCCAGCTTTTTCGTCGGTCGTTGCGGCTTACTCGACGTCACAATCGTGGTCATGATAGTGGTAATCGTCGTGGACAGTTGCTGTCGTTTACAGTGCCGAGCGGAAATCATGAGTACTCATCAAGTATACAAATAAGTTTTTTTCTTGGAGAATAAGTAAAATTTTACGGTCTTTAGCTTATACTTTCTTGTATTTTATCACACGAAACTTTATATTAAAGATTTTATTATACTAAACTCGTAGTGCAAGCTGTTTTCTTAGCCAACTGTGAGATTATGGATATTTTCCGTACATGGTAAAAAGATTCATTTGGCAGCGGCGAGATGAAATATAGAAGTAATTAGTGAAACTCTTTCTGTATGGTGCGAATGCAAGCAATTATAATTGGATAAGCGGAAATAAAAAAAGTTTTCAGTGTCGTTCGGAGAAGCACGGATGCTATGCGAATTAATCAGTGGAAACGCCGTTTGCAAACAAAATACGTAACATCGATGCGTTACAAAGTTTATTTATTCAATTTAACATTTTACTAAAGAACTTAGTAGTAACTACAATCGAGTTCCTATATTGTTTGCTCTTTGCTTTGTTATTGTTTATCGTTATTACTTCTGCTAAACTGTTTTTCTACTGTTTTATTTGCATAATCGTATAACCATATGTAGAATGAGAATGCTCGCTTAGAGAATCGATTTTACTAATTTTTATTAAATTATTTAAAACATGAATCTTGCTTTAAGTATGATTTAATATAGAGTCTCTGAACATGTCACATAAGTAATTAGGCAATTTCGTATAAAATTTATATTATTTCAAGCTCTCTAATAGTAGCCCAATTTTAATTTTAATCTCTGAAAGATTGCTTAGCCTTTGATATTTCAGTAGCAAGGTAAGCCACGCTACACAACTTTTTACTTTCTCAAATAACAGAATCTTAGGATAATAAGGATGAACTATATTCATGATGAGAAATTTATCGTGCGCCTGTTGTGGATATTATTATAACTAAGCAAACATGCCTTAAATGTCGGAGGATCACATCAAAGTTAAATAAAAAAAATTTGCAAAAATCTCGAAAACAATTTTCAAAAAAATTATTAAAGTCAGAGATAACTTTTAAATCCCAACGTGCTTGAAATGTTCAGCAAAATTATTGATTTAAATTTTCTTTTAATATGATATAATATGGAGTGCTTTTCGATTTTAATTTGAATTCTTTATATCACATAAAATTATAGAAGATAAAAATTATATATATTTCTATTTTTGTTTCAAAAATATGTCAAAGTATATAATGATAATCTTCTTAAGTAAATTCAACGCGCGGAGGTAAATTCATAATCCTTTCACTAAGAAGATATTCTCTTGATTTGAGATCAAACAATAGGCAAGCAAGCATCACCCTATTGAACAAACCTTACTCCGCGAGGTATTTGTTCGTGTATATCTAATAGCATTAATCTGAAAATGATCCTTCATGCAACAAGTTGACTGTAGCAATCTCGAATTAGAGGATAAGAAACGCAGTTTCGGTATTCTAAAATATATATATTCTCATTTGTTGTATCCGGGTTATTGTTTTGGCTTCTCCTGAATTAAGTTAATATATATCATCCGGTAAATATATCACACTGAGAAACTCGCATGTTCTGTAGTAAAGTTTAAACACGGCGCTATATACACACAATGTGTGCATCGCGACGCTACGGGGTGCGATATCATTTCGCGGCTTTTCGCAGAGAAACTTCACGAGCTCGTTAATTCTTCCGCCATGATGTAACTAATTACGAAACTAATACGATGCGGAAGGACCAGACCGGTACACCTGAATGCCTAATTAGAAAAGTTTAGACTAGTTCGACCGTGGCTAAAACTAGCTAACTTAATATAAAGAAGCTTCAGGAATGGCTGGCAAGATTTAAGACGTTGCTATTTGATCGCTGATAATTAAGCTTGTGCGTTACGCTATAACAACCCTCAAATTAGCATTATTGATTAATTGGAACTTTGAAATGAAGGGCTAGTATTAGAGAGCAAGGGCACAGATGAGATCAAAGGAACGAAATTATGGGACAGAAATACAAGAAGCTAACAATAATAAAAATGTATTTAATTATTCAATGGCTTGATGAAATATATTATTAGCGATGTCGATTTAATTATCAACGTACATAAATTGCACATGTATCGTGAGAAATGTTTTATCATGTTTTATTTATATGTGTCGTGACAAATTATTTATCTTTTTCGCTTTTATTTTGGAAACATGATACGTTATTAAACATTCTTTATATTCCATCTCGTGTGCATATCTATCCATGTGCTGTATATTTTTCCAGTGATTATCAAAAGCGCTTACGCATTGCAGGACGAGATACTTAAAGTTAACGATGCTTGAATTAATATCAGCTAATTGACGATGTATGATGATATATTGCGCCACTTAATAATTAGTGCCTCTTGTCATCGCGTCCTGTTTTTGTTCATCTGCTTATTGCACACCATATAAAACTGTCGAGATTACAGATATGTCCAATAAACAAGAAAATTCTTATGAAGTAGAGTACAATCAGTCTGGCCCAGCTTGGGTTCTTGCAATCGAATACATATTTGTCTTTGGTAATATAAGTTATACGGTATCCTGTTGTGTTGCACTTAAGAGTGTGTTTTGTGACTAAATAAAAGTTTGCTAGAAAAAGATGAGTAAAAAACTAGCTATTTTATCTTTCATCGCGTTTTGTGGGACGTGAATGGGCTTGGAGTTTGCCTTGCCAGAATTTTGTAAGAAATGCACGTTCGTAACTATCGGCCATATTTAGATCCGTAGTGGTAAAAACTCCGTTTGTCCCGACGGTCAGGCCATTCGTAGTCGTTATGTGAAATGTAATTATGCGCGTATAATAACTCACAATTAGTTCACACGTTGGAATCACGAAAATGCTCTACACATATCCGCGTTTTAATGCATCGCGCTACTTTGGCGCACTGTAGGGAATGTGATATACGTTTGATTTGTTGTTGATCTGTCATAACAGTCTCTCTTGATACTATTCAACGGTATATCACACAAATAATATTACAAGAATTAAGGTAAATGTACCAATGCTTGGACACGTACCTATGTCTGGACATTATTATTATTTTAAATCTTTAAATAAGTTATAACGCGAATTAAAATCAAAGAATCAAAGATAAAAATATTTTTTCTGTGTTATATTTTTATCTTTAATTTTACTTCGTGTTATACATATATGTAAAAACTAAAATGATAAAGGTGTCCAGACATAGATCTCAAGTATCCCAGCATTAGTACATTTACCTTATAGTTGAAGTTAATCTTATTGCGTATTTTCTTAATTTAAGTTTCTCTTTCATATTTAAAATATTTTTTTATGTCATAATTTATTTAATTTAATCTGCGAGTAATATAATATTCCCTTTGACGAGTTATTCCATATATGAAGCTTCCAAGCAAATGCATTGTAAAACGTTATTTGACACATCGATATACCACTGGGGTGTATCGATTAGACATGCCAATGGAAGAATTTTGCATACAATAGCAGATAAATCCTACGTTTAATGTGGATCTCGTCTATCGGCGAAAATTAATTGCCCGTGAATAAGTAAAATCCAATAGAATATCATCACGAGAGTCGGATAGATTCACGTCACGTGAAATTAAAGTTCGAAATTAAAGTTTTCTAATTTCCGGGAGGTAACGTGAGAATTTCTGGGGAGCCATTTATTACATCGGCAACGGTAAACAGTTTTCAGTTTACACAAGAAATGTACCCCGATGCAACGTTTAAGCAGCAGTAAACCCGTAGTCGATGCGTAGTCTCTCCTCTTACGAAAGTGGTTTTAACTTTCTTCGGCGCACAGTTCGCGCCATCGTGGACAAGTTACGAGATTTTGCAAGAAATTTCGTAGTTCTGCGATACCGCAGAAGTGTTTTGTCGTTGCGGTGTGCTATACCGTGTTTTTACTTGTAGATTGATCGTTGACGCACCAGGTTGCGAAGCCAATCTTCATGTTTAATGAGACTACATTCGCGTGCTAATTGCTTGTAGTTGACAAATTCCTGCGGATATTTACGTGACCTGTAAGACGAGTCGCGTTTACACAAGACTATTTGTAAATTGCTCGAATAATTCAAATGCTTTGTAATTTTTACTGTGTGTTGAATTATCTGATTAACATTTCTTTTGCGAAAAAATGTATGCAAGCTAGAAAATAGATAAATATTAAATATTACTTATTAGCATCAAATATCTTATTAATTAATATAATATAATCTTATTTTATATATTATTAGATATGCATTATGATAACATTTAGTTATTTAATATAATTATTTTTAAATTTTTACATAAAATTATACTGGCATCTCATATTTGCGATTTTAAAAGGTATATATGGAAGTCCGTATGGCTTATTTCCGTACATATGTATATTTTAAGAGAATACATATATAAGTAAGTAACCATTTGCTTGTTTGTAAATCAAGATTCTCTGGTTTCAAGGGAATAAATTAAATATTTATAAATGTATGTAAACAAATTTTGTAACAAAAAGAAATATGACGTTAGCATCGCAGAGACTAAAATTCTCATTTTTTCGCGCGACCAACATGATTATAATAGTTTTAATAGTAAGTAAACATTAATTAATAGATATATCTGAATTTTTAACTGATTATTCTTGCCGCGTCGCAGATAATAAAATTGTGCATGTTATCGAAGAGTTTGAAAGTTACCAAACTTATGGAAAGCAGTAGCGTAAAGTTGGTATATGCACAAAGTCACTTTTAAAATCGAACGTACTTTTTCTACAGCATTTTTCGGAAAGTATCATCACTTAAGTGTGCTCGGTGCTCGAAGGGAAAGAATCTTTCAACAACTTTTTATAAGCCTTTAATGTGAAAGAGTTATGAGTACATGGATTACTAATTGTCAACGTGTCGCTTTACAATCGTGATTAGCAAAGATGGGAATTTTCGTTATAGAAGTGATGGAATTACAATCGTTCAAAGATGCCTTGTAAAATTAGTAATATTTCATATTTTTATCTGTATATTTGTAGATATTTTAAATTATGTTATCTTTTATTAAAGGAAAATTAGGAAGACCCTCTTTATTTTCTATATCGAACCATCTAATATCTCGGTTGAAAACTTGATTCGTAATATATTTAACAGTATCCCCCGCTTTTCAAAAGTTCGCTTTATGCCACTTCGCTTTTACAAAGACCTACATTAATACTTGTTTTCGCTAACCGGAAAAAATCCGAGGAGAATTTTCGCTTTTATAAAAAAAATTTTTTTTATATAAATTAATGGTAATTACTTCTTCGCTTTACGCCATTTTGGCTTACGAAAGGTTTTATAATAATGATTTACTTTCATAGTAGTAGTAGGGGAAACTTATATATTCGTATAAAAATAATACGTTGTTGAAATCGGCTGTGCTACTAACAATGAAAAATTAATTAGTCAAAGTAAAGCAAACAAAATTAAGTTGACACCATTCTACCATTAGGATCGTAATATTAATTTTGTTAACAACAATAACAGAAGTTGTATTTCCAAATTTTAGTATATTCTTAAACCTGACATGAAAATTGTTTGTGACATAATATGTGACGTAAAATATGCGTTCCAAAATTTTTGAACTTGATAAAAAAAAAGAAAGAAATACCTACTCGCGCGCGAAACTAGAAGACTATGTGTAGTGTGAAATTGTAATCGAAAAAATCCTCGCGGCAGTTGCTAGGCGATTTCGAGCGCTAATTTAGGAAATTGCGGGGTAGATGAGAAAAAGGCGATAAAAGTCGTTGCGCTTTCTATCTATTTGAATACCGTTACCGACCAATTTCCTCTCTTGTTCCCTCTCTTTGTTCGAGCTAGCTATTAACACTGTAGAATGAAAATCAAATTTTGGCGCAAACATTGGGCGAAACTCAATTTTCTCGGCTCAACTCTGGTCTCTATCTCCGATATTTCGCGTGTTTATATACATACATATATGTACATACATACATACCTATATACATACATGTGCATATGCATATACTTACATACATACATATATATATATATATATATATGTATATATATATAGGTATATGTATGTACACCTTTGAGTAAATAAGCTACTACAAAATTGAAATCGAGACGCTGAATTTACGAGCCACGGCCCTCGGCGTTTGCGTTTCGAACAAATGCGTCTCGAGCGATCGTCTCAACATCTCTCGGTTATCGAAAAGCGTCGAAAAGATGGACGCGCAAAAGGACTAGCGCATTCAGTAGATATTCTACTCTAAAGTAAAATCCCTATCACGTAAATATCGTCGACGTGACGGAATTTTGTTTGCACGGAATGTACCTGCATTGCATGGTTTCACTGCGCGCAAACACAATCGTAAAACGGATTTTATGAAAGCAATCTTGTTTCGTGAGAATAATGTCTCGAAAGTTTCGATAAAAGTTATTTAGAAAGAAATAATAACAATCATTAATTCTTCCTCTTGTGTCTTGGAAAAATATTTTTGATCGATTTTTACGCGCACCAAAATTTCTTACATTTCTATTAATATTTGTATCCTATTGCCCGAAGATTTGGGGGAGAGAGATTCTTAAAAGAACTTTAATCCTTCAATAATAACAAGAGCATTATCCTTTCAGAATAAGCCACGTGTCGAATATTCTTTATTCTTATTTTACTCTTCGAACGTAATCGCTTACTTGCTTTCCTCACGTCGGACTGGCGCCTTTTCCGCTTCGGAAATCCACTGTGAAAGCCCGGCGCCGATGGAGCTCACGTCGTTTCCTTTTTCTGGTTCCCTCGTCCTTGTGAAGACTACCCAGCCGCGCTTTTGCGTCGACGTTGACGTCCGTACGGGGAGCTATATCCCCGCGTAGATCGTTTCCGCTCTCCAGCTCGTGTCGCGTTACTTGATACCGTCCATCCTTACACTCCGTTCATCGTGGTGGATATCCGTTCCTGACGAAAAGAGGGCACTGTTATTTGTCACGTCGCGCGATAGGATTGAACCTAAACGTGGCTAACGTGCAAGTGTGGTATGCCGCAGTAAATCTCACGAGCAGTTCAAAGCTAGGATATTCGTCCAATACGAGGTGAGGAACATCCTGCTTCCTGTTGAAATGCTTCGAAGAGTTATAAAAGGCGGAAACACACGATTCTCGTGACTATACCAATATTTCTTCTCAAGGAGATATTGGTCGTAGATCTTGCTATTATTGCAACAGAAAAGTAGAAATTCAATATAACACGTTCTTTATTTTTCTTAAATCTTTAATTTATCTGTGAATTATTGCTGCCATTAATTTCAATGGAGAAAATATGTCTAAAATATTTATTTATTTTTTCTGTGTAGGGTAAAGACTCATTTTTTCGTTAATAGGCTATACACGGGCTCCCCGTATTCATAATCCGTTCTTCTTTCAAGATCGTCTTAATTAATGTCTTAAAATGCTAATACAACTCTGGAATTGATTTATAATATCTTATGATTGTACAAGACAGTTTACAATTAAATACCTATAAGAACGAATTATGAATATCAGCCTATAATTTTAGGATTAATATGTATACAATGTGATATTTTTTTTACATTTAAACTAGTAGACTAAAACATGATATGATATTTTATTGTAAAA
This sequence comes from Temnothorax curvispinosus, assembly GCF_003070985.1. Taxonomy (NCBI): domain Eukaryota; kingdom Metazoa; phylum Arthropoda; class Insecta; order Hymenoptera; family Formicidae; genus Temnothorax; species Temnothorax curvispinosus. Next base: position 1,091,857 of record NW_020216101.1, on the reverse strand, counting down.
ATTGCTATTTTTCAGTATCAATCAAACTTGGACAATGAACAGCCCGAAATCCAGATCGGCTTTTATGGGTCACAGAAACCATTTGTCCATTTAACTTGCGGATCACTGGCCGTGCCGGATCTCGTTTTCTGGCTGAGAAATTTTAATTAAACGATCTGATATGTGCACTCGCCAAGTAAACAGTCTGGAAAAAAAAAATTCAATTCAGAAACTTGTTCGAGGACTTGATCCTCGGTTTCAGAGTTGCGGCAATCAAACGCAAATAGAAATTCTGTGTTTTACATTATCACACACAGGTTTTCGTCCGTTAATTGCCTATTACAGATATGACCAGAGCATAACCCACTCGGGAGAACTGGCTCTTTCGAAGACTATTCGTATCGTACAAACACAGAGATTCCCTAGATTAAAGTGAAATTTTACTTCTGTTAATCAAATTATTCTAACCATTTTCTTGTGTCTTCTACAAAAATTATACAATTTACATTATAATTGCAATATATATTTTTTAGATATTTTTTACGCAGCTCAGTTTACAATTTATCTTACTAGACAAACAATCCAATTTATCGTTCGAACGATTTTGATATTTTGTTACATTCAGAAATACAGCTTGGACAACAATACCGAATTGTTTCAGTACAACAATAGTAATTTAGCATTCGAAGTATATTGACTGTTTAGAACGAAAAAGATAGAGCGCACAATGAAACGAAGGAAAGGTTGTAAATCAACGGTAGAAATTACATTAAAAATTAAGCCGTCGAGATTCAATTTAGCAAAAGTTTGTGAAAGTTTGCAGAAATAAAGTGCTCTTAGGCTGCAATAAATATTTGCCCTCGTAAGCTTAATTTCGACGCTATAGAAGACGGGCCTGCATTTTACATAAAATTTTATCCCCCAAATATTTTTGCGTGGCTATCCGTTGGGAAAACTTAGTAAAAGCGCACACGTTCCCACGATGTGCCTTTGCGGCGCTTTGCATTTAAAATTTACAGGTATTTCTCAGAGGAATGTCGGTTTCGCGACGAAGTCGAAGTTTTAGGAATAAAGTTGATAAATTTGAACAAGTGCACTTAACTTCACAAACGTATTGCGAGCGTATTTCTTTAAATGTAAAGTAGTAACAGGATTAGTTTTCTTCGTACCTAGCATTGTTGCGTTAATGGATAAGCAATAATTTACATTAGTAGTTATTTCTATAAAGATTATATTTTATAATTCAGTACAAGTATAACTTCAGCATATAAGCTATATATTGTACAAAATTTTAAGCAAATTACATGAATAACATGCTACAGTTTATAACATGCTCTATCATGAGACATAAAACAATGTTATTTAACAATTAAATAACATTTAATTGTTAAAAATTATAAAAGTTATTGCTATAGTAAATTTTGAAAAGGACATCGGCTCTAATTTCTTTATTATTTCTGATTTTTTTAATCTTTGAAACTTTGATGAGGATCGAGTATGACTATCGACGCTCTCCTTGACACTCTCCAATTTAACTCCAACGATATTCAATATCGAAAGCGTGGAGGAACGCTGCATCCAGAGAGAGACGAAAAGTTAGGCGGACAAACTATCTGACGTTATACTCCGTGACGCATTTGTTTCGCTTAAGGATACGTACAAATGCGCCGGAAATCGATCAGAACTTGTCGCTCTGTACCGCAGATGCTACCGTTATTTTATTTGGCATAATACGACGCGTTTCAGATTGCTGTACCGAATTACATATTTTGTTCGCCAATGATGTACAGATGAATACGCTTTTTTTCTTAAATTGATGAATGAGTCTCAAGCCATAAATATCGTTGATTTGAATTACAGATGGATTTCTGTGAATATCGTTATACATGGCATGAATTTACTGTATAATCCAAACATGTGATATGTAGGATATAATATGCGATACTTTTTTATTTTTTAAAAGACAGAGAGAGAGGGGGGAAGAGAATTCTATTGCCTCATTATTTATAAAATTATGAATAATTTATGATGTCACAATTAATATAAGGTTATAAAGAAAAACAAGTATTAATATAATGCAAGAAAAACATTAAATTGTAAAGAGATGTATAAAAAAAGTTATATTCTAATTTTACCAAAATCCAAAAATTGGAAATGCCAAGTGCAGAAATAAAGTGCACCAGGTGCACACAATGCATTTTAATCACTTTTCGTTAAAGCACATGACAGTGTCACAACAGCGCATGAAGCGGTATACGATTACACTCAGTACACATATACAGTATAGGTATTACACATTGTTGTTATAAACATCTTATTGCATTTGGAAATGCTGTTATACAGAAAAAATTGTTTTTAAATATAAATACGATTGCTATATTTACTATCAGAATGTTGATTGATTTCAAGTTAAAGTTAAGAGATTTAAATTAAAAAATTATTTAGATTTTTTATTAAATTATTTAGTTAGATTTTTGAATTGTTTAGTAAAAGATTGATAGTTATTTAAGAAATTGTCAATTAAATGTTTATTTTAACCATTAATCTTATATCTTCTAACTAGAAAGATTAACATATAGATAGCAGAAGTTCTATTCAGTTAAATATTATGCCGTTGCAAATACAGAGTGTATTAACATTATCTATCTTATGCCATCTTGTTTGACATTGATATTGATGCGTACGAGCATTTGAAATTATTATACATTTGGATTGCTTCGGGCTGTGATCATAGCCAACATAATATAAGAACAGGAATGTTACAGGCCTGCGAGAACGGGAAGATTGCGTTATGAAATATTTATTTTCTGTAAGATGTATTTGCTTTCATCACAGACGGAGCGATTTTATCTTTTGGAAATTCTCGTATCTCTCGTAACAATAGTGCATTCATTATTTTCCTTAGAGCGTTTCTCGCATATTAATGCAACATTTGCATTTACTATGAATTCGATCTCAATAATAATACTATGAATTTAGCGAAGCTCACGTTGAAGAAATAAATAAAGATTTATTTGTAAACGACATTGATTTATAAGTTTTCAAATATGCGATAAAATAGCGGATTAAATATTATTATTAATTACAATAATGATATTATTAATTATTTATATTTAATAATTAATCATATTGCTATTACAGTTTGTTTTAGAATTATTAATATATTATGAAGTTTGAAACAATATATCAGAGAGATATGAAAAAATTATTGTTATATTAAAAATGGAAATTTTATTGATGTAATATTTAGTATATAATGCATCTTTAAAAAAATAGGTATAAAAATTAGATATGAAAATTTGCACAGTGAACAAAGTTTTAATAAAAATCGGCTCACAAAGTTGGTGCAAATCACATTAGAAGAGTTAATACGAAACGCAACTTGTAATATGCTTAGACGATAGAAAAAGTAGATTTTTAACGAAATTAAAATTCTCATACATAGAAAAAACTTGGCAAAGACCGGTGCATCCATCATTTATCTTGAGCTTCCTCAATGTGATTATCCAATACTGCGACAGTTATTTACATTATATTTTCTATTACCACAGATTTATTTAAATCTTTTTTAAATTTTTTTCTTTAATTGAATTTATTGAACTTATGTATAAGATAATATTTAACACAATTAATGATTATGTACATAAATATAAATACACAGATAAATTTATGTTTATAACATTGCTAGTTATCGAATTTGAATTTCGACTAATTATATCGAATGTGCGTATTACCGCCCACTATTGAATTACTAATTATTAAAATATTATTACATTGTCAAATTATCAAATTACCAGATATGAGCTATATTATCTATAAGTATATGTATTTATAAATTCGTAATTGTATGGTATATAAACTGTGACTTTTTAAATTTTTATATTAACAAAATCTTATAGAACTTTTTGAAATAAAATGTACGCCAAATATCTCCCTATAAACCTATAAACTGAAAAATTCTAGGATGAAAGTCAATAATAAGTGCTAGATAACACGAACGATGATGATAAACGAACGAAATGATATTAACTGTATATGAAACTAAAAATGAAGTATTAATATTCTGATTTATAACCACCTGTTTTTTGACTGAATAATTTTGATACGTTCAATATTAAATCTCTGATGTTGCGCTTTTAAGCTTTGTTCGTCCACAGTTAACTCTTTTCATATTCATATTATTCAAACGTTCAGCTCTTCCAAAGGGTTGTCGATTGCCTGTAACCCTTTTCTCTCAGAATAGGCGCTTGAATTTAGTGGTCTATCCATTTTCTCAGTTAATTAAGAAAGGGTTAAGCGCAATCTTTTATGTTAGTACAACAGCAATAAACAATATGTATATACATATATGACTCTTTTCAAAGAAAGTTAAAATTTGGCTAATAATTTTTGGGTTAAATTTTTTTGTTTGTTTTACAACACAGTGTTGTTAAATTTAAAACGCTTTTTTTTCGAAAAATTGATTTTCCTTATAAAGCATTTTTCTTCGTAGAAAGCCATATATTAACTTTACGTTAATAATTACGTTAATAATAAATTTTAGTGTACTAACGGAGCATACATTTGCGCTTGTATCTACAATTTTAATATTGGTTAATACGCTGTAGACATTAATCAATTTTAGACGTAGAGCGTGTGCAATCGATTTGCAACAGAACACAAACCATAAGGTAATTTTCCGGAATATTAATTTTCAATGTTTCACGTAATGGGAGTGTAATCTGTCGATAACTTTATCAAATCTCGGATGAAGTAAAAGTGCTATGTGTAATGAAGATCATATTGTGATTAAACGGTCGTTGGATATTAACTCCATTTGAATTATATCTACTCTTTGACTAATAGTATCTCTAGATTCCTTGATTATTACATTCTTCGACTTAAATTTTCTTTAATTTCTGAAATCAGAAATTATTTATTTTATAGATTTTTTTATTTCTATGTGTTAGTAAAAAATCTATGGTTTCAGCATTTTTAAAATCCTTGATTCATAGAGCTCTATAATTTATGGAACTGAAATTCTAAGGCTTCTATTGATCTCGAATTCTTGGATTTCGTGGCTGGACATATATTTGATGACTTTAATTTCTCTCTGAAATAGAACGACATAGCTTTTGTACATTTAATTTGATTCATAAATCATAAGTTGCATAAATATATCATAACTCACAATTGCTGCTCATTATGCAAGTATTATATAAGCAAAAATAAGTAAAATGATTACTGACTTGATAAAAGTAGAATATACGTATATTTTATATATCTATATAGTATTAAGGAGGTTCTACAGGTACTCTCTAGTCAGTTGAGAGATGAAGAGAAAATCTTCAAATTCATCGATTCTAAGTATTCATAAAATATTTTCGTGAATTTTGATGACGTTAGAGCTTATATCATACCCATATTAGTCGAAGCGAGAAATAATTAAAAATATCGTGTAAGTGCTCCTTTGACTCTGGCGGCTTATAATGGAAGAAAATGTGGTAACGTCGCGAACTTGACAGCTCTGCTCATATGACCGTGGTTATTTCACAATTTCACATAATTCTAGAGCGAGTACTTCTCCGTAAGCGCTCGTAAACGTTAGGTGCTTAAGTTTGAGGTGCTGTCATACTGTGGTGCTATACTGGCTGTACACTTTTCGCGCGGGTGCAGTCGCTGCGACATTGCCAAATCTCCCTTGTTATTCGAAGCACGCTACGTGAACTGTGATATGGCCTGTTTCAATAGCCAATATCACAAAATTTTACGCGATAACCCTTGTTTTTCTCGATATTTCTGAAAAGCTTAGATTAAGATCTATAAGAGCTCCGTTTTTTGAATCTCTGGTAGGTCGCCTTTATATAATTAATATCTCGTTTCCTGTCTCCAAGAGCCCCTCTGCCATATGTAGTTTATGTTAAAAACTGTGATTTCAAAATTTATTTTTGCAAATTTTTACACGGTAACCAATGCTAAAATTTTTCGAGCACTTTTCTCGCATCTCAATTTATACGTCCATAAAGTTTTTTCCAATTTTTAGATACATCCATTATCTGTAGAACCTCCTTAAAAGATTATTTTGGATAAAAATAAAGAGAAAAGTCATAAAATGATAAAATTAAATTCTTTTTTATAAATATGAGAAGAAATTGAAATTTTCAGTAATATGTAATGAATCTGACATAGTGTTTACAGAGTACAATTAACAATAAATTCAACAAATTAATATTTGTCAACAAATTTACATTATCGGCAATCGTATACCAATAACCGTTCAACCGTATTATTATTGCCATTTATTTTTAGAGAGAAATGTTGCAATATGTTCCGATTTGTTATCGTATTAACTGTTGTCAAAATACGTGTTTATTTTATTATAATTGTAATTTACAAAACATTACAATAATAATTTGAGAATTTAAATTATCCTATTATTGTTATCAATCTCAACGATTTATATACAGTTTATGTATATGATATAGATCTGTATCAACACTATATTTGATCAGTTTTGCTTTTTTCCTTTAGCAAAGTTCCTCTATTTTTTATAGTGATTTATATTTAGTTTGCATTTAAAATGAAAGTAGATAAAAATATACAAAACTGTAATTAGTTTTTGATAAATTGTTTCTCCTTGGAGAAACTTTGCATTGTCATAGACGCGCCATAAATTTTAGTAGTTATTTCAAACACGTAATACACGATTTATTTTTCAGCCGCGTTTCTCTTAACGCTTTGTAGCCATAAATATTTTTTATCCATATTTTTTATGCTATACCAGTTTCCATAAATTAATTGTATCGAATCAATCAAAATTTGATTTGAAGTTGATTAAGTAAATATCGCGCATTATATATATCAGAATCATTGAATAAAATTAATGAAGCCTTTATAGTGGAATAAAAATATTATATAATTCAGTTCGAAAGTTGGGACATTTTGAGATGTAGAAAGAGAAACTTATATTGATTGTGTGTAAATTAAGAAACTTAATTTTACTTCTATTAAAACTAGTTGCTTCTTAAATTGAAACTTTGCATTGCAATTAATATTATCTAAGACAAAACGTTTCTTATAGGTAAAGAAATAATAAAATTAAGTCTCTATAGTTATATTATTAAAGAGAAAATATATTTGATATGTAATAAGTCATATCTTAATATTTTATTTTTACGTAAAATATGAATGTTACAGAATTTCATGATCAAGTAATTATTTGTTTTAATGTCAAGACCATACAATTTGGTATACATTTTATTTTATAAATATAATAATAAGAAAAAATTCTGGCAGTAAATTCTGGTAAAGTTTCAAAGCATCTATAATAAAAAGAACAAATAAAGAGTATGACATTTGTTGACATATGCACGCTTTGATTAAAACTGCAGTAATTGCATTTCCGTATGGAAATCTCATCTTTTGAAAATGCTGCCACCTCATATCGTGACCGCATACGCTTAAAAGCATTCTGCCATTGTAAAAATTGCAGTCGACCGTGAAAAGGTACAATCTTCTCGATATCGAATCGGAGAACATATTTTCAGCACATATAATGTTATTATAATCCCGACTTGCAAAACATGCTTTTTTTGAACTTTTGAATTTAATTTATTTTTTCTATACGTACTTCGTGTGCTGCTTTTATAATTTGATTTTTAAGAATCTGATTTGTGTGCGCTAAATGTTCGGCAGGTTTAACAATCGAAAGTGATTTATAATTATACAACATATATATAACTCAAGAAAATCTTCATATTATATATTTGTTTGTTAAATCACTACTCAAATTTCATTTTTGCTAACACTTTCAAGAACATGATCCCAGATAATTTCAATTTACTGCACAAAATTAAAATACATAATAAAACTTTTGTAGGAGCTGAGACTTTGTGAAATGATATCTATTTTAATTCAGTGCAACGACGAGACACAATTTCTGTGCTTTGTCCTATTCACATACACTGGTATCTTTTACCTTCGGTCGACGTTCTTTTGCCATCTAGCTCGCAATCGAGATTACATCCAGACTGTAATGCACAGTGGTGTTCCAGGGAGATGTTTCGCATAATTGCGATCGTATATTGTAACGCTGGTGGTCCAATTTTCATGATTTTTCTTTTTTTCTCGTTTACGCTTTGTTCCGTTGTCTGACACCTGCCTTATATTTCCAATCCAATTTTAACTCGATCAACGTTACGTTTGTACAGAAGTGGAAATGCAAGTGAAAACAGAATCGAACACACACTGCAGTAGTACTGTTCCGGTACAAGGGATAGAAAAACGTAAAAAGGAATTCGATATCTATAACAATGATAGAATCGTTAAAATGAAAGACAGCGTATACACAAAGTGTCTTTTGTATATACAAAGTGCAAAATACTGTGCAGGTATTCATATCTGTCAATCTTTTGCACGTTCCTAAAAGGAAAGTAAGAATTATTCATGCTGGTAATTTTATGGACATTAAACTATAAAATCCTAGAATTTGAATATTTCAAAATTCCAAAAGATATACTTCATAACCTAAATTTGCATGTCAAAAGAACCTGCCAAGAATTTAGAATATAATCTTCATAGAGACGCTAAACCTGATTTATTATATAAAATACATAACAGGAACACTTGTAGAGAGAATTTCAATGATGTAATGAAAAATAATTGTATTGGTTAATATTAGGTTTTTTTACATGTATTATTTCATCTAACAAAGAAGATTAAATTAAAACGGATTTAAAGAAACTTCAAAAAATTGAAGTAAAGATAACTTTTTAGAGCTCAGAAAGCTTTGATGTTATAATATTTGAGAATTAAAAGACGTGTATTTTTAATTTGTTTAAGATACAAGAAAGCTAATTATTATTATTAGTTGTCGCCAAGTTTGCACGTTAATTACCTGGATAAAGTGACAGAAGCAGGTAACAAGGTGACTGTGCACATGTAATGGTCAGGTTGTTTAGCAACACGATAGTTTTGTTAACACAATCGGGTGGTAATGTTCAAAGTTTAGAGAATTTGTCAACAAAGTGCTGTTGCAAGAATGACGAAGTTTAAGGAAAGTTTCGCGAAGAACAGAAGCGTTACTAAGTGAGAGATCATTATCCATGTGAAAGTCTTCGATTACCGATATAGAATTTCTATATAAAGGGCAGAAGGTGAAAAATAACATTTCGTAAACTCCACAATCGAAGGAAGCCCCGGCGATATCGCCGCCGTCCGTTTGAAATATCGGAATCGCCTTGCGGATTCGGTGGATTTGCTTGGGAAAGAAAGTGGTATCAAGGGCACAAAGAAGCATTTTCAATTTCGGTTTTTACGATCGGATTCGCTTCCAAAAGTTTTGACTGCGCAATTTATTCCGACTAGGTGGATCCTGACGTACGATTTTTCCTGGTGACGGCGTGGCGATAGGTTTGATATACCTCATCGTCGGGATTTATACTTTGGAATGACCTCGGAAAATCTACTTCAATATGTGAAAGTTAGCATTTTGCGAACAAACGGAACTGTATTAATTCGATGAAAATTCGATGTATTTATTTTCCTGTTGATATTGAGATCTGGCAGATTTCAATATTTTTACATTCTGCTATAGTGGTTGTTCACATTTAAGCATTTCCTGCTTTGAAACTCAATTAGATGGATCTTCATTTTCTTCGCTTGGAAAAATAACTGAAGTACACCTTGGAAATATCTTGGGAACTGCTAAATCCCAGTATGCACTTAAGAGTACGCAGCGTGATACGTAAACTTCTACATTTACCAGGTAGAGTACATTTTGTCCGAATAACGCAAAGTCAGAATAAAAGGGCTAACACGGTGCTCGGCAAACAGCAATTTTCATGAATGCTCCAGCGACGGTAACCATCCAACGTTGCGGGAGTATCGATCATCCGTTGCGCCGCTGGCAGGATTAAGCGAAAGGGCGTAATGTCGTCAGGCGGCTGCAGCCGCCACGTCAGAAATTAAATTTCGCCGTAGTCTCTCCCGGCAGATGATGAAATCGAAACATCTCAGAGTTATAGTGTCTTGGATTATAGGTTGTCGTTGTTTTCGCACACGAGGCTGACAACATCGAGCGACGACAAATTTATTGCCCGATCTGACACGGAGAGAGCGCGAGAGCACACGCGAACGAAAATTTATCTTCGCCAAGATTCCGTGGCTCGTGTTTTGCTACTACAATGGAGATGTGTCCCGGAGGCGGAGGAGACAGTAACATCTCTCCGTTACGTCGGTAGATAGCTTATATTGCTATTTTATTTTGACTTGAATTTGTCGACTCAGATAACTTCAAACTTGTACGGTGTACGCCGAAACGCGGCTGTCACCGCTTGTTCTCAAAATGCAAAACGATACGAGATGGAGATCGCGTTCCACTTACGCCGAGCACTTTGCGATATACGCCGCGCGATGACAAATTATACGTCTGATGTTACAATCAAGGGGGAGGAAGATGCCGCGTTATGAAGCATCCGATATCGCTCACGCGTCGCTTGCAGGCCGGAATTTCCCCGACGGCTTATCGAAGTGGAAGGCGGGGTTGCGATTCTGCATCCGGCGTCTCGCGATAGCACTCGATTTTTCTCATTTTTCTCAATTTCTTCGTCTACTTGAACGGCCGTTCAGCTGTGAACGGAGATTCCAATCGAATTAGAGTCGAGAACGGCAATGGCACGACGGTGACCGGGAAACAAAAAAACTGAACGACGAAGAAACGGCGAAAGAAATATCGAAATTGAACTCCATTTGCGCCGCGCCGCGCCGCGCCGCGCTGGCGCGTTATAATTATGCGAAGCATCAGTTCCCCGGAGGGATCGTCACCGCGTTGTTTGTGAACGACGGTGTGTTCCGAGATTACTGGCAGGAAGGCGCAAAGGAGAATGTGTCGTGCGAAACAAATGTTGGAGAAACTCAGAGGGAGAAGAATACCACGGGGAAATAGCGAAGAGAGCTTTCGGGTTCTAATATCGGGTGCATTCTAATCGGAGCAATACAGCGTAAGGAGGTACATCGTTGTGAATCCAGGAAGATATCTCTGCAACAATTCGTAAAACACGACAATTCTCTACTCTGCTTATTTGATAAGACGATTTTATGAGCGGAAGACAAGTTTAATTTCGCCCACGGTTGATCTTCATTTCGTGTAGATTTAATATGTACAAAACTATATTTTCTCGTAAAATAATTTATTCAAGATATTGAAAATAAAGTTTAAGTAAAGTAACTTTTTTTTCTTTACTGCTTTCTTAATCAAAGTTGCAAAATAATGATTTGTACGTGTATTACTATTTTTTTTATATTTCTAAAAAGATATTTATTTACATAAATTTATATTTAGTAAATAGTAGTTGTTATCTAACTGTACATGATTAAGAAAGTATATTATAAAGTTTTATAGAAATATAACTTTAAGTGTCTAAAAGTTTGGAAATCAATTTTTGATATAAAATATAGAGTTATATAATTTCGGAGATACGCAATATTATATTATTTTTTAAACATTTTATTACATTTCTATTAACATTTTTTAATGAACAGATTTTTTATACAATAATGTATTCAGAAATGATTCAGTTAAGTACTATTTTCTCATTAAAAATGGAAAATCAGAAAGAACCTCCAAGGATTTATAATTATTTTACTCTCAGCAACTAAAAGAAGATAAGATTGTATCCTTAAATAGGCGAACGTAACTCGTAAATTTCATCAGAATTAAATAGCTTTTAATCTTTATTTCCGTCTCGGCCCTGTCACGCTAACTTGATTGCACTGAAAGCGCAGAGACATGATTTGCCGGTAAAGCGGTCAGTTGAATCTGAAAATTAGGAGGATGGTTTCTTGACTACATGATTATAAACAGACACACTTTGTGCTATTCCGAAGTAAACGACGCGCGACATTGCGAAATATTTTCGTATATACCCGGTTTTAAAAAGACGAAAAAATAAATCTTGTAAGAGAAAGGGAAAGCAAATGAAGTGCATATAATACGCGCGGGACAAAGAAAGATGGCAACGAGGGAAACAAACGGCTTCCGTCGTTGAAAACTATTAAGTACCGAGAAATATCGCCCCGCGCATGCTTGTCGAGGAGTGAAGTGTACGTCAAGAGAGCAATTCCATTAGCTTGGTACGTTCGTGTGCGATCGGCTTTCTGCAACGGATGCGCTCCGACATGCACGATATCCTGACAGAGACACGACCCATAAACACACGCAGAAGATATTTGAAAAATATCTACATTTTTTTAGTAAAGAGAAATTTAAATATTGAGAAACTTATTAAGGTAGTCCTTTCGCAGCACCTGTAGTCAAGTAACAGTCCGTCATGAGGTAATTGAAAACAAACATATTGCAACATTCCAATAATTATAATAATATAAAATATGATTTTACACGCACGATTTAATTGTATTTAATTATTTACTAATTAAAAAAATATCACAATGGTAGTGCGGCCTAACCTAAATCGAGTCCAACCGCACTGCTATTGTGATATTTTTTTAATTAGTAAATAATTAAATACGATTAAATCGTGTATGTAAAATTATATTTTATATTATTATAATTATTGGAATGTTGCAATATGTTTGTTTTCAATTACCTCATGACGAACTGTTACTTGACTAGGTGCTGCGAAAAGACTACCTTAAAAAAAAAAAAAAAACAGAAATGTAAAACAGTTCGAATTTTTTATTTCGTTATTTTTTAATTTTATATCCTCAATAATCTTCTTAGACCACGTTTTTTTGCCTTTTTTCGAGAAATATAGAATATGACTATTACATTTGAATTTTTGTGGTGAAATTAATAAAGAAATAAAGTTGATATTATTAATATTATATTACTATTACCTATTGCTATATTATTGTTAAAAGGCCCTCTCTCAGTACGCTGTATAATACCACGTCTATAAAGTAATTTGTTGCGAAAGCACGTCGAAAATTGGCTGGAACTTTCTCATCACGATACAACGTAACACTTCGCTCTTGACGTCATACCATCTGCAGTTCATACGTGGCAAGTGGAGTGAACAGATGCGGCGTACGATCGCGCCAGGGTAACTTAATGGATAACTTCGAATTCATACTAAGTTCGCACATCTGTGCGCAAAAATACGTGAATGAATGCAATCAAATCGTACATCTCGGTAAATGTACGTCGCCAAGTTCCGAGCTATAAGCTTGTCACTTTGAATGATGGATGATGCCGAATAAGTAATCCCTCATTTTAAGTTAGCCTGTGTAGAGATAGCGTATATAGATTTCATATTCAACTGCTTGCGCATTTCCGATAATACATTTTTAACAATGATACGCTGATCATGACGTTAAATTAGTTTAGAAAGATTATTATTCCACATCTTTTATAATTTTGCATTTTTTATAAATTATTTAATTTAATCTGATTTTTTAATAATGCATATGCATCGTAATAACATCAACAAGTGTAATTTCACTACTACTTGTGACAATCAATATCACTTGGCCAAGCTGTGAAAGGCCACGTTGGTTTTAATGGAAAATGCCTATGGTTTTAATGTTTGGGGATGATCCAATTTTCCGCGCCATTACGCGGAACAAGCGAAAGTTGATTCGAGTTGTGAGAGCTTCCGTAGCCTTTGGAACTTCGGCAGTCGGTGCTTATATGTAATGAGCTTCTACGTGCAACGGCCGATATCTCATATATCTAGCTGTGACTCCCGTGAACGCGCATGAGAGTTCAGTCACTCGTGGAAAGTGTCTCGGAGTGTAAAATATGCCGCGTGGTATTCCATTGGAATAAAATACCTCTGCGAGCGGCTGCGCGGTACGTTCGACGCATTAGTATGCAAAGCGTGCGAGCGTATATTCATCGGCGTATATCCGCCATTTATATCGAACACGTGCGTTAGTCTGCGTAGGTGCACGTCTGCATTCACGCGCTTTCAAAAGACTGCATATTTGAAACGAGGATGTAAATGTCGTTGTCTTTTCGTACGTTTCAATACGTGCGTCGTGTTTCGCACGAAAATCGCACAAATTAGCCATCAGGCGATTGAGAGATATATTTCTTTATGAATATATTAGAGAAATCTATATGCTCTCTTGCAAAATTAATCACAATGTTAATTTTTAATTCTGCTGCATTATATGTTCGAATATTGATTAAAGGATTTTCACATTGTAAACACATATTCTATTAATTATAAATAACCTACAAAGTGTTTAGAGATACATATTCTATTTAACATTAATAATTTGATCAAAACTTGACAACAAACAATTTAAGATCAAAATATTATTCGTACGAGGCGCGTTTTTGATGAATGAGGTATAAAATTTACTATAACACGACAATAGTGAAAAACCGAAAGGATTGGATAGCATATGGTACAATACAATACGCTATATCTCAAATGTCGGATTAACTTTTCGAACAATCGGCGAAATATAAATAAAGATACATTTTCAGACTTTTTCTATTTCTTTTTACATTTGCGACACCAATTATATACAACGTATATTGCAATATTCAGAGATTTATGTATTAGTCATCTTAGTAGCACATAATTTATTATACATATATTTTGCCATTGCAAATAATGGTAGCCGTAGGAATATATGATGGGCGTACTGAATGATTTAAATTCGGATACTGAGTGGATATTTCGTGATATGTTACGTATGGATTACCGCCAACACATGCCATAATTTGCGCGCACTACGTACACGTTTCGCGCATCTTAATGATTATACCAGCGGAGTTACAAGATTAAGGTAAAATCTCATAGATACGCGAATTCGTAAAGTGCATGCATACGCGCGTACGTGAGTAAAGTGCTATGGAAAGTCGGTGCATAACCCAGATATACTTTGCCAACGAACGCGTGCAAGCTATGCTTAGTAGCGGATTAGTATTAAACGCAGAGAATAATGTTTCGCGTAATAAAAATGACATATTGAACTTGTTTTACCTATTCTACTGGCTGTGTAGCTGCGCGTAGTAATGGCAAAAAAATTGGACGACTCGTGCTTTCTCGCGCGGCTATTTAAAGAAATTACGGAAAAAGTTTAATCTTTCGCTGCTGAAAACACTTGTGTTTATTTGAAGTTATATTGTCTTCTCTAAATTCTCTTTTTTGTATTAACGGTAATCTTCACTATCTTCTTAAATACAATTGTAATTAAAATATATATAATTATTCAGCTTTATAAGAGTGCAAATACTGTGCAAAATATTACACTGAATACATATTTGTGCGTATTTTTAATCAACTTAAATGCATTAAGAAAGTAAAATAAATTTTTACTAATAATGTGTTGCTGTTTATTGGTTTACGTTATATGATTATTTATCGTAACTTGTGTTTATTCTACTTAATGCTTCCGATTATGTTAATGCTTTAAGCTTTAATGCTTAAGATTTAATGCTTTAAGATTAAACTGAGAAACAAATGATTGTGAGATATTAATTAACTAATATGTTAATAATGACAAATAGTGTGTAGAAGAAAATTATTACAAAAGCAAAAATTGTATAATAATACGTCAAATTAAGAGATTTCTTACAGTGTCAAGAAACGCTTTTCGATGACAAATGAATAACAGAAAGGAATATGTGTACCTATAAGCTCCTTTTATATATTTTACTGTAAAAGTAATTCTCACAATAGAGGGATTTTCAAACTGTTTTTTAAAAACTAGTTTAGATTAATTTCTTTGTTTTTATTGATTTTTTTTATCAACCAAGAACTTAACTGCAACTTAAGAGCAACTGTTCTATTAACTCGCAAGCACATCTGATAATACAGTTTATAACAATATAAACATTCGCCTGCGTAACCGGTAGGCGTTAATTACAGGGAGTAAGGAAATCGCACGATTTCTCCGTTACGTTCTCCTGTAGCCCACAACCGCTCTGGTTGCGGCCGTTGCGTCGCACACCCGAGAGACCCTTGGAATAGCTCTTAAACCTTGTAAATCCAACGGGATTGTTTCCAGTGTTTTAGCTATGAAACACGGCAACAGTTCTAGGACTCGAATTTCCTGTGGTACTCACGGCTTTTCAGCTCGGGTGTCCTGAGGAATAGCATCGTTAATAACAATTTACCGCAAGAATATCGCTGTAACGCGATACAGCGAATTCAGAATCTTTTGAAATACGAGCGACTTCATTTATATACCATTCTTATTTTGATCACATTTTAACAAAGAATGTTAAAGAAGACGAGATTTTAAATTTACTGTTCTCGAAATTTATTATTCTCGCGTATAAAAAAATTTTACCTAATATCTTTTTCTATTTGCTTAAGAAGACGATTTAAAAATAAGAAACGAACTGATTCTATATATGAGCTAAAAATAATAATAGTAATAATTTACATATTTTTTTGATAAATAAAAAAATATAATATAGTTTTTACAAACATATTTTTTATTCGACTTACATTAAAACGTAAGATTTAAGGCATTGCGTTTACGGCAGCTTGAAAAAGCCTAAACTATAAAATAATACGTTTTACATATTAATATATATTTATCTTTTTATTTACTACATTTTTAATATATTACTTAGATTTAATAACATAATAATCAATATAGATTTGGATATGATTACTTAGATATGATTATTTAGATGTAATAATATAGTAATCAAATAATTTTATATATTTTAAAATTTGTTATTTGCTTTTTTTTTTTACAATATTCAACTTTTCAAGTTGAAGGATCAGTATTTCATTCAAGCTTAGATTTAAGTGTAAGTTGCGTGTAAGACTACATCAATCACCGAGTTTTCCGAGTTTACCAACACGGCCATTTATGTAAGAAAACTTTCATTTTATCTCATTGGCAAGATCAGTGAATTTCCGGTATAAAAGTAAAAGCGATATCGTGTCCGTACAATTAAACATCGTCGAGTGTTTAGAAGAAAAATGAAACGAAAAGAAGAGAACAAGGCACTAGTGTCGAACACGAAATTGACATAACTAATGGTTATAAAGTAACGCACTCACCTAGGTAATTCTCGATTGTGACTAACAGAAAACTTCGATTTGCCAAATCAATATTGACGACAAAGACAAAAATTCAATAAAAGGTGCCGAATACTTTTAACGCTTTTTTAAAATAACGTAATGATTGTTCATATATGAGTTCGTAATTGTTTATGAGATAAAATTTGTGCAATGAAAGAAATTAAGGTAAAGAAGTGAATGGTAAATATTTAGTATTTTCTTTACATATTAAAATAGTAAAATTTTTATTTTTAACATTTATTAATTTGATATTATGTTAATATTATGAAATATTAAGTTTTAATCCTTAATGCAGTATAGATTTTAATACAAAAAATACAAATATATTTTATAATATATATATATAGATACGTATGTATATATATTGATGAAATATTTTATTGACAGAAGAAAATGCCGAATATTTGCTTTATAAACTGCTTGACATTTTCGTTTCGCACCGTTCACTGCACGCAACACAGCGATTCTCGAAAAATGCGAGCGACATCCTGTCGAGCGCATATGCAGCTATCGTAGAAATATCTAAAGGAGATGGAGATGAAGTGCATAGAATTCGGAACTCACTAGAGAATCGGAAAACAAGAATACGCTTCGCCACCCTCCGAAATCGATCAGTCACCCCTTTGCCCTGTAAAAAAGAGAGTGTAAAGTTTCGAGAGTTAGCGGTTAAAAAAAGTCGTTAAAAAATATTGGGTGGAGCACCGTGAAATATTGGATGGTCTCAAATCCTCGATGTACGAAAACGGCAGTCTGCCTTGTTAGAAGGAATTATCGCGGAATTTTGCTCGATCGTTTAAATTCCATTCGTCGTATAGCTACTTCCTTTAAACTTTCTGCAAATAAAATAAAAATATATTAGTATGGATAAAGAAATTGATATGTATTCTATATGTATAAAAATTCTATATATTTATAAAAGTTCTCTTAGAGAAATATTATATTGATATTAAAGAGATATTATACCTACAATATGTGTGGGGCATAATAGATTGAAAGTTTCATTTTTATAAACGCCACTTTAAAGTGAGATTAATTTTATAAAATTTTAAATCATATTATATAAAATTTTAACTTTACTAAAAATGTGTCCATGATATCGACGTGGAAACGCCCCATGATTATGCACAATTTGACTGGTTCGCGATATGAGTGATATTACATGATAAAACGGGCGAAAATAAAGAGAGTGCAATGACCTGGTACATATAAAAATAAACGAGGGGATTTATATTCGTAACTTGTGAGCGTTGGTATATCAATCACGTGAAAAACTTTTCATAATATTGCAGTATTATATTATATTATATATATATATATATATAGATTTGCGTTCTTATTGTTATTATTCATGTAGATATTTTTGTTGCATACTACAATACAGCGTAAAAGTTTAATGTGATGATGACATACATAACGCATGAAATGTAAAATAATATGAATAAACTTCGTGAAAATATAGCATAATATTTATGCTGCGAATTGTATTTTACGTATAAATGTCTACTTTTGACACAGTTTTATTATTCAATACATTCCTTCCAGCTATATACATTCTTCTTCCATGCGAAATCAACTGTTTCTGTTATTCATTTCTTTTCCGATAAATTTCGATTCTATCACCTATATAACTGAGCGCATAAAAGTAAAGATAGTTAATTACACAAAATCTATTTATTTATATATTACAATAAAATATTAATATAGCAAATGTTTGTATTGCTTTGCACTGAATAAACAGTTAGGTACTGTTGTCTGAGAAACTTTGTGTGGCAATAGCGCTTTTTAATTGCCATTAATAGTTTTAAGACGCCAATTAAGTATGTACGTGTGTGCAAATTATTCTGTGAGCAACTTTGGAACTTAGTTCTTCGTCTATTATGTAGATGAAGAGGTAAGAGAAAATGTTAATTGTACCTCCGTGCTTTCTCCCGCTTCTTTGTTTTTCGTGTCTCAGTAAAGGAAATTATGGCAGAGAAATATTTCTATTTGAAGAACTTTGTCGGACTTTCCCGTTATTATTGGAAGAATAAGCAGTGAGCAGCAGGAGGTGGAGTACGAAGATTTCTTTTTGCCTTGGCTCGCATTCTAGAGGAAATACGTAAATATCTTCGGATTTTGCCTTGTTCTTTTAGTTTTTTCTCTTTCCTTTTTTTTAATGAGAATTGCAAATTTTTATAATGTAAAATGCTGCCTATTTTCTTGCATCGTGAATCGTAATCACCTTTTCTTGTCAAATTTTTCCATTACTTAATATTTTATTAGTTTCATTTTTTTGATATTTTTTTGCAAATAACTTATGACACAAATTTTTTTATACAGTCGCATCTATTAGGAACTTTAGAAATTTAAAAAATTTTAAAATTTTTCCTTATAAAATGTGAATCGCAAAATAAAGACGGAAGTTTGTGATTAGTTCGGTGAAAGGGCAGACAGAAAAGAAATAACACGATCTAGGACAGTAAAGAGTAAAATGGCAGCGAGTGGAAGGCAAGAGTTGCAAATTGCATGAGAGAGAACGCCGAGAATGGAAAGTAGAACGTTGAATCTGTACGCATCAGGGATCTCATGTAAACCAAATCCATGTTTAAAGTCATTCGCTGACCATAACTTTTTGCCACTCTGCTTTTTGTCATTGTAGTTTCGGGTATTTCGTTTTGATCACTTTATACGAGATGTTTGCGATGATAAATATTTTATTCATCCGCCTCGCTATTCTTTTTCCTCACTTTCGTTATTTGCTCAGTTTTTGCACAGTGAAAAATTCCAGTAGAAAATTCTTTCGCGGGGGCGCGTTACCGCCGATCTACCGGTCGTTTGTAGGAGAAAGTAGGCGGAAGGTAAAGTCCTTAGTAACTCCCGCATGAGGTTATCGCAAGAAATGACGCACCGTTGGCCAACATAGCTGTCAAGCTCCGCGCTGGAACTTTCACGATGCTATAAAGTTTTGCAAGAAATTGCGGAAAAAAGCACCGCTGCTTTACGTTCTTATTTTTTCCCGTCTTCTACTCGTCTTTCTTCTACTTCTTTGAGTCTATCATAATTAGACTATGTTTATTATCTCTGAAACTTTTCTCTTATTTGTTATGTGCCAGATTTATACTTTACAGGTCAGCGATTTTGCGCATTTTAAATTAACCATGTTACTTTTGTCTCGGTTCAGATAATCATTGTAATTGGTTTATCGGCGAAAAGTTCTTGATGAAAACATAAATTATCGCTCTCGCTCGCTGAACGTTTTATGTGATCCGGCTTCTTGAACTTTTCACGATAATTTCGTCAAATGGCATGTAATTTGACGATTGTCAAATGGCACGATTGTTCTGATCTTGGAAAATCAGCGTAGTACCACTACGCTCCGGGTAACTTATCTCTGAAAATCCCTCCTGGCGCGTTTCTTACTCTAACGACGTCCAAGAAGTTCATTGCCTTCTTCGTAGACTCAAGTTTTTAGAATCTGCGATTATCTAGAGCGAGACTTTTTCTGGGATATTGTAGGGATGTTCCAGGATTTTGTCCCTAATTTATGATCCAATAAATTAGGAATGTACACGATTGTTAAGCTTTTACGTTTATCAGCTTTGTAATAAAGATCGCAGCAGTGTAACTGCGATAAAAATAATAAAATAAAATATATTATACATAAAATTAAAGTATAATAGCAAAAATATCAACATCATTTTGTCATGTAATTTCGTCAGTAATCGTTATTACCTATATAAGTAGAATGAAGAGTTGGAAACACGTTTCAAGATTTAAAGGAAGACAGATTACAACTTTTTCAATTCCAGAAGTCGATCAACCTTTCAGTCTACTGCTAAGAAAGATCTTGTTTCTGATAAGATCAGGTTAAAACAGTTTTGGATACTGTCGCCACTCGTCTCTTAAAATTAACTTAATTGAACGTACACATATCTAATCGTTTTTATACATAATCATACAGATAAAATTTGTACGATGGAAATTGTGTAAATACTTTACGCTTTAAACAAGTTCCGTCCACACACACACGTTTTCAGATATAAATTACGCGGATGTTTAATTAAGTGCAATCATTTGCTGTTTAACATACACGGTAAATATTTATTAAATAAGTAATTCAGAGGAATATGAATTTATTATTAAATTGTTTATTTAGCACTGAACGGTTATACCTATTGAAGTTAGTATGTTCGTACAAAAGATTAAATTTTCAATAACAATATTGGTGAATTAATTCGGTATAAAGATACATAATGTCAGTTAGCTATAGATGGCTTTTGAAGTTCTGTTGCAAAGCGCATTTGTGCGCCTGAGGGGAGAATTTCTTTTGCATAAAGACAGGGTATGTGTATACTAGCGAGCCACTCTCGCATGCTTTCCATAAACAAAGCACAAAGCACAGAGAAACTCTTTATCGGGTGTGTTTCGAATGTCCCCGAGGTTCTCGCAAAATGTATCTCACAATAGAATTCCATTTCAAGTAGTTCTTAATGGACTAATAGTTATCAAAGAAGTAAAATAAATTGTCGTCAATTAAAGTAGAATGAGGACATATTTCTCTAATATGTTCTAATTGCCCGAGTAAAGAGGGCTTCTGGTTGAAATGTCTCGTTCAAAAAAACAGTCTGTGTTTGACTCAAAGGAGATACCTGATATACCATGAATGTGGAAACGCTTGTCTTTACGTGACTTTACTTTGAATGTCGAGAATCATTAAACCATATATTCCCAAGAGCTGCAATAATTATATCAACTTCACACTGAAAAAAAAATACTTAGATCCAAGAAAATATTTTTTCACATCGTGTACCAATGGTTTTATTTATTTAATATAATCACATATTTATTTAGAATTAGATATTTTTACTTAATTTAAGTATTTTTTTCAGTGTAGCTTTAGATAAACGTTAGCTTTATTTTTTAATATTAATTTTTCCTTTTACATTAAATAAATACATTCAGTTAACAAACAATATGTAAGAAAGTTATTGAACGTTTTGTGTACAGCTTGTATTTTTATACAACTTATTAGTCTATTTAAATGTTATTTAAATGTTCATTTAAATGTTTGGCTTTTTATAATCAGCTCGTGCTAGTGGAAAAACAGAATACTAGTCAGACTTATCAGAGGTTCATCATTCGTGCGCCAGTGACGCAATCGAAGGCACATGCATATATCGGTAGGTGCGACACGGCCATGGAGTGGGTGCGGCAAACACCTACCATCCACAATCCCGTGCCAAGAGGCCAAGGTCGCTTTTATCTTGCATATAAGTGCCAATGTCGTTGTCGTGCCAACAGTGCGGAAGAGTTTTCCAGCCTAACACTTTATGGTATGCTGTCCCTTCGGCGAAAAGCTGTCGGAAAAAGTTCGATTTGCATCAGCCGGCGTTCCGGTCGTTAGCTGCGATAGGAAAAAGCTACGATAGTGCAATTTGCTTTGCCTAGCCCGCGCGTTTGCGTTTCTTGCGCATCGGCAAAAAGTACGTCGCCTTCGTAATGGAATTGGCTTGTGGGGATGTCAACGGTATAAAATATTTCAGAGAAGCGCTTAAGTTTGAATACGAAATCATTACGTTAAAACGCCGAGATATTTGTGCAACCTCTCTTTAGGTTGACAGTCTTTATGCTAATACCGTACTTATCAAAGACGCAATCAATATCTTTTACCTTATTGTTAGATTTAGAATTCATTCTTTGTATGTATGTACGAAGAATGCGCTCTAATAGTGATTTTTAATAGACATTTTTTAAATATTTTATTTAAAACAGGATAATACTTTTCTTAATCAATAAATAATATTTTTCTTAATATGGTATTTACTTGCAGCGGTACTGTTATTATAAATTTGGATTAATACAAAATAGAACTTTTTTTTAAACAGCTGATAACTAATACAAATAATATAAGTGCGTGATTAAAAACATATTGCATTAAGATGAAAGATTATTCTCGATTCGTTCAAATAAGTAATTAGATAGATATTAGGGCAAATGACCTTCCAGCTTGGTACTACTACGATATACCAACAACGATATAAATTTAACGAGATTTCATCGATTTATTGTAGCGTGAAATTTGTGCGGAGAAACGAGTTCGCGCATCCACCTGATAGGAAATTTTGCGCGTTTATTTTTCAACGAGCAGAGACAGTTTGTCACCTCGCGAATCTTCGCCCGGGATGCATCGCAACTTCTATTTCCGTTTTCACGGATACCCAGCTCTTCCAGGCTGTTGCGGTCACGAAGCCATTACGTTACGGCGAAGGACGGATTGGCAGTTGAAATCTCTTTACTATCAACCACCATATGTATCAGGTTCCGTAAAAGACGAATGTTTTTCTTATAAATGCAAGAAGCGTCACATTTTGTGAAATGCACTTTACGCTAGTATATTGATCCGCTAGAAATCGGTCAGCTTGAACGTATTAGCTACGTTTGCTATACTTATCTCGAAATGCTTTTATTTTTTTACTTGAAACATGCGGAAAGTATGTTCGTTGACGTAGAAACATATGTAATACAAAAGTAAATGATGTAAAATGAAAACTATTTACACACGGAAAGAATGGTTTTGCTGAAGTATCTAAAAATTTAGCTGGATACAGATCTGAAAATAATTTTGTTGGACCATCAAAATAATTATGTAGAACACTTAAACTGATTGCTAAAATGTCAAAATTTTTTCCAGCATTATCATCATATTTCAGCGACCTACTATAATTATTGTGATGGTGCAACAAAATTATTTTCAGATCTGTATCTAGCTAAATTTTTAGATACTGCAGTAAAACCGTTCTTTCCGTGCATATTAGGAAAAATCAGCTTAAATTTAGATTTAGCTATTTAAACAATATTTAAAACTAAATATTTTTATTACAAAGAATATTTAAAAAATAATATACATATAGTGAACAAAATATATTTAGTTGTTTTTTTTTAAGTATTAATGTTCTTAATTTTTTTATTATTATTTTTCATGTTACTTTAATGTGTATTAGCACATATAAAATCATCTAAAGTACAGATATTACCCTTTAATAAATTTTACGTTGCAATTAAATTTCGTGTAATTACAATGTTTTTTTTTCTATAATTAGAGATTATTTTAGTCAACCTTCTATTTTTTACACTAAATTAAACTCTGCAAATTAATATTTTATTTAAAGAATTATTTAAATTAAGATTTTATATCTTAGCTCAGAGTTTAATTTAGTGTTAAAAATAGATGGTCGACTAGAACAATCTCTGGTTACAGGAAAAAAAGAAACATTGTAATTAGAACGAAATTTAATTGCAACGTAAAATTATTAGAAGGTAATATCTATACTTTAGATGATTTTATATGTGCTAATATAAGTATTAAAGTAACATGGAAAATAATAATAAGAAAATTAAGAACATTAATACTATTTAAAAAACAATCAAATATATTTTTTCTCTTTTTTCTTAAGTCGATAAATTAAAGTTCAAAGATCTGACGTATTCGGTTAGAGCAATTAATCTCTGAAAGATTAATGTGAGAAGTAGCGAAAAAGTGCAGATAACAGTGTTACTGGGAGCTAGTGAGCTCCTAAAATTGATAATGACAGGAAGTATGGTGTTCGATCGGTTTTTCGGCATGTGAAGGCTTTAGACCGCTCTCCATCGATCTTCTCCCTAAAATACTGTTTCTTAGCACGCGAAAGAGCCAAAACGATTGAACATTAAAATCGCTCCGCTCTGCAACGTGATTAACCTTAATTGAATCTCCAGGGCAGAACTAGAGCTTTTCGAGCGGCGTACGTCCGCATAGAACATCGGCATGAGAAATATTCGTTTTGATGGATTAACACGTTTTACACCACGAATTCACGATTAATTCGTTCTCGTAAAACGCGCCTTACGCGTTGCACATCAAAGACGTACGTTTTCATTCAAGACGAGATTATTCCTGTGTCTGAAATCCGGAATTGACGGCGGCTTTGCGCAACACTACTCAGCCAAATTTGACAGACGTTTCAACTCACTTCAATCTGCGCTCCCAGTTGGATCATTTACCAACAAGTGCGAACCGTATTTCTCCGTGGTAATCTCTATGTTGGACGTCAAGGGATTAAACATAAATTTAGCGTAACTGTTAGTAGCGATACGCGTTTATTCTAATTTCAAACGGCACCAGAGCCTGTTATATTTAATACAAACAAGCATCTCAAATGAAATTGTTAGAAAATAATACTGCAATCATAGAACTTTGCACTGTGCAGTTAGCAAATAACATGATAAACTGTGACAGGCAAATCCGGGAACATTCATTCCTTTCAACCCATTTCGCATATGCAACTTTGTGAGGATTCCACTGGAAAATATTGCATCCGTGCTTCACTAAAACTGCAAATTCAATGTTATGTTCCTACGATGTCATTACGTTAAATATTCAGCGATGTTATGACACTTTTTATTTATCAGATACATTTTTATAATATTTTTACAACGATCATTAGTATTTTATAAAAAAATAGATATTTCATAAAATCTATATTTTATAGAAATATTTTATATTTTTATAAATATAAAGAATTATAATAAATATTATAATTCAGATTAGAATAAAAATTGTCATTACATGCTTCAGAATATTTTTCTTTTTTTGTGGGCCTGTGTAATCTATCGTTTTCGATTTTTAACACAAAATTAACGCTTTGCGCTAAAGCTGTTAACATCTTCGTTTGCGACGAAACGTGATGGCAATCCAGTCATTTCATCAAGCACTCTCGTCGAAAAATCTTTTGTTTCTTTAATTAAGTGGTGGGAATTCGTTAAACGAATCACGCTTAAGGAACCGCGAGAGAATTTCGATGGAGAAGACCCGATGACTTTTAAATCTCTGCAAAGAATAGATGTTCCAGTTTCCAGCATAAACAAAAGCTTTTTAATTAAGGATGCAATTAAGACGCAGAACTTTGTGCTATACTCGTTCCCGTCTATTCGAATTCTATTTTGTGTTCCGGCCGAAATAGATCAAGACGTCACTGTAAGGTGATCTTCTAAACCATCTTATTTACATGGTACAATATTATCAAGTAGGCGATATATCTGTTTTTCACATGAATAGCAATATCATTTTAATTGCGGTATAAATCATGCTGCCGGTTTTTATAAGTGAAGAGTGTTTACGAAACGTATTCACAGTTGCTTTTACGATAAATGAAACGTTATAAAACCGTTATGTTTTACTGATTTTCTTTTATTTGTTATTGAGTTATACGGACACCGTAATAGTTTCTGTTTCAAAATTTATGCTGCATGTTTTTTTGGGGGGCTTATATGTTGTATTTTATCACGGAATATATAGAATTGAATTTTAATAGGAAATATATTAGCGATATATTGCTAACATTCTGCGCTAACGTTCTGCAATGGTATTGCGCAAAAAAATATGGGATAAAAATAGATAGTTTCTCTACGTTTGGGTGGGCCAAACGTATTGATTCATCTAAAAATATTTTTAAATTTTATTAAAGTAAAAATAAAATTAAATACTAATAAATACTATTAAATATACTAATTAAGTACTATCATAAATACAAAATTTAAAAATAATTATAAAAAATAAAAGTGAAATTAAAATACAGTTTCCAGTTTTATTGAAATAAAAATATTCTTTATAATGTATATATGTATAGTATCACATATACATCAATTAAAAAAATATCTTTATTTTATTGCACCATAGTCTGTATCACTAGGTGACCAGGTAGCTCAATAAAGATCAAATGAGTCTAAGAAAATTGACTGTCCTATTGTACTTAAACTCTTGATCGACAATTTCAAGCATTCAGACTTTTCACAAACTGCTTTTCACGCTAGTCTCGTAAAGGCGTGTGTCTTCTACTTAGGAGCAAAAAATACGAACGTAACTGTCACTCGAGTTGCCGCAGTTTTCTTCAAAAGTTCATCGTATTTCTTTCCCATTTCGTGTTCTATAGCAAGCAGTCCGCGATCTTTATCCCAGTTATTGACTGATTAGCAGAAAAATATCTGTAATCGGAAAACAAGTTCGCTACAATTTCACGCGGTTTCTATACTTTTTTACATTTATTTCTATTTGTCATGCAAAAATGCAAGTTTTGCCATATGAATCTACTAAAACCGATATTAGATAGTAAAACAAAATATATTATTTATTATCTAATTATATATATATATATATATATATATATATATATATAATAATTAATTTAACTACAAAGTAACATGCAAAAAAATATATGAAAGATTTTGAAGCATGTCTAACTAAAGTTAGAAACGATAGAAAATACAGATTTATGTTACGATAGTTTGTGCGTACCAATCGATTTGCACGATGTTGAAGACCAAGCAGCCGGTATACATTATGCATTCCCATAACATGTTTATATATTGTGTCACGTCAATACCCTATGGGATTGGCAGCATATCTTAACTGTTACATATTGACGTACCATGAGCGTATTCGAAAAGCGCTTTCGCATATGAACTACATATTACTTTTTCAGCAACTTTATTTTTAGCAGCAAACATGGGCGGTTTTCAAACGGGTCGAATACGGGCGATTCTTTTTCTCGGTCCAGCCATACGAGTGGTATCGTTTATGCATAAAGATCGTTGTGCGTTTGATGGTTGCCGACCGACTACTCGTTGTCGTATTTTCATCGATATAAAAACCCTCTTCCAGGCCTCGGCAATTAATTCATTGTTCCACAGCACGTCGTTACGCGCGCGATTTATATC
Organism: Temnothorax curvispinosus; assembly: GCF_003070985.1. Taxonomy (NCBI): domain Eukaryota; kingdom Metazoa; phylum Arthropoda; class Insecta; order Hymenoptera; family Formicidae; genus Temnothorax; species Temnothorax curvispinosus. The sequence goes on along the minus strand of NW_020216101.1, from coordinate 1,064,150 downwards.
ACGCCATTGAGCGAACAGTGATTGGCAGCTACCAATTGGCATTGTCCGCAGGTCATTCCAAAATAGAAGCCACGAAATACAAACGAACGCGTTGATGTATTTATATGTATAAAGCCAATTTCGTATAGCACGTGAAATGGAAAATCTGCAATCTACATACGTTTTGCTATCGGAAGCGATATTAACTTAATGATTATTATAATTACTTGAATCTCAAAAGAAAATAATAAATTAATATTTTAAAAATGTATCATATTTGAATTCTTTTGTAATATATCTGAATAAACTTAAAAGATTAATGATAAAAAGAAGCTGAATTATAAAAATTCTTTTTAGTTTATAAATAAATATCTTTTAATCAATCATAAATCATAATAAAATTAGATAAAACACACTAGACTGCAGTAATTTGGTCCGATGTTTATTTAATCTTTATTCAAGCTTTGCTAAGTGATTGATATGAATAATGTTATGTAATTAATTTTAAAAGTCATGTAAAATGTAATACGTTATTAAAAATATTTAATGCATGCTCAGGTTGTGATGTATAATTACAATAAATTACTTATTTTAGATGTAAAAATAAAACATCCTGAAATGCATATATAATGATATGGAAGCAGTGACCGTTGAATACAGCTTTTATAAAAAATTAATATAATTTTTTTGATACATTGATATGCATATCTGCCGGAATAGCTTGTGAACGAAATTCCTGCTATGTAAAAAATAAAAAATATGCACAATATTTTTTATAAATTATAATTATTGTATAAAAATTACGGTGAACACCATTTGAAAATCATTTTGTATATACTCGATCTTGACGGAATAATAGATATGCGACTACGATTTTATCGGTGGTGATGATTGTTTAATATAGTTTCTTCGTACGCCGTTTAAAAAATGAACTCTTTACCAGAATGCTTTTCACGATGCTATTGTACAGTTATTCGCTTGAGCACACATAATCGTTACGTAGTAGAGCGTCGATTCTCAGCCACAATGGAGTCTCTTCGTTCACGCCCAACGAAATGTAGCCTTTATCCAGAAACAATGGAGCTGTTACCAGATGTGAACTGTGGAACGATTCAATATAATATAGAAAGTTCCTTTGTGTCAGATAGGATATTTGGAAACTAGTCATGATAATATGAAATAAATAAACAACTCAATTTTTCTTCTCTTTTATATAAAAGGAGGAAGGTATGTAAATAATATTTCTTTATATTAATAAATAATTATAAAAAGTAAATATTTATATATTTTAAGTATAAAAATTATATGTTAAAGTTCTCAAAAAACATACATACAATGAGTCACATATTATCACAAAATATAAATCTGAAATAAAATAATAGTAAATGAGGAGATAATGAGACATGTTTTGGAAGAATGCGAGATGACAAAACAAGGCGACATATTAAAGAAAATCCTGAAACAAAGGACAGATTAAAAATTATGAAGAAAATAATAGGAGGAAAAAAGAGAAAGGAATAGAACAGAGAAAGAAGAACTTACAAGATATGGAATACCTTGAAAGTTTAAGAAATCATAAAAAAAGCATAAGGGAAGAATTTAGATAAAAATTAAAAAAAAATTTTTTGGATATTGATTTCTAAAGAATCTAAAGTCTATACATTTAAATATAGGATATAACAAATAATCAAATGATAATATATAATGTAACGTAAAATGAATGTGCAAAAGAGACTAATGTAAAACATTGTTGTACGAAAGTCTATCCAAAGCCGCAAGAAAAGGATTAAATAAATATATACTTTTAAATAATAGTATTAATTTTAAAGTCTTTATTGAAAATAAAAGAACTGCTAAAAATAAGATAATTAATAAATGTGAAAATATTGAGGTTATGTAGAATAACGAACTGCATTATGCCAACTCTGACAAATTGAACTGATGATATCTCTTTGTGGTCAGAAATGTATGTATAATTAACTTTAATATAAATTACTTAATTGTGAAATTCGGGGTATGATCATTACTTATCGATGCATATAGTTTGCCGCAATCAATAATTGTGGCCAATAGTACACCAATCTAACACTGACTAAATGGTACGGGACAGTGGGCGCCAGAGTTGGCGGATCAACTGCCAGTCCGATCAGAATAGAATTACGGCAGGAGTTCCGGAAGTGTGTAGTCACGCTGTACAATGCAGCGCTTCAGTCCGCAACAATAACGGTAACGTGTCTCGCAGATCGAGCACAATGTTATGCAACTTGGAGACAAATACTGTTCGGTAAGTTAAATGTAACTGTCTTTGGGTAGTCCGAGATAAGCTACACGTACTGACTTTATGACCGGCCGGAGAGCTTAGGTGAGAAAATGTTTCACATTATATATACATATACAACTGTAAAGTTCTTGTGTACTTTGTACTCGAGGGTGTACTTTGTACATATACGCGCAAGTCTTCTACATGTGCAAATCGTGTCGCTGGCCAATATTAGTTGCGCGCAGGGACAGCTTCAGAGTTAGGCGGATTGTGGACGAACATATTTGATGTCTAGTATGGTACTCTGATATATACTTGTCAGCTTGTCACATGCAATAAGAGTTTTTTAAAATTTTGTTCATATTTTATCATTAATTTTGTACAATTCGTCATTAAGTATTAAAACTAGTAATTTTGACAAATTAACAAAATTATAAAGAGAAAATTGTATTTTATGCAAATTTCATGGAGAAACATGCAGATAATTTTTAGATACTCGAAGTGCCGAAATATCTGAAAAACTGTTGTTATACTTTTCATCCGTGTTTCTAGTGACCTAAAATCGATGCAAGCGCAATATTCCAATGCTCATTCGCAATGACCGCCATCCCATTTTTACTGTCAATAATGCATTAAAGTCTCGTTGCGTTTATGAAGAATATTTCTCTCTATAAATGCGGCTTCATATTTTAAATATTAAACACTATATAGCTATGAGTTAGTATTTTACGAGTGTTTTGTAGCACTCCGAGTTGCAGTGTTAGATAGTATGTTACACGAACTTTCCTGCAGAACATAAATAGGAAGCATTTGTAACCTGGATGTCGGTGAGATAGTAAAATGTATAACTATTTGAGGGCCGCGGTCGTAGACGGTGCTTACAATTCGTCTCTGAAGAAATTTCCTGGCTATTCCCAGCAGGGATAAGCGGAACGATGGAAACGCTCGTTTCCGTACGACCGCCGTGGATCGCCGGGATACTCTGTCAGAAATTGCACAAAACGTTAAGCTTCTCCGGTATATATCGACCGCGCTTTGCGTGAACTGCATGCGGTTCATATTTCAAAAGATAAACAAAAACGTTCGGAATAGAGGTGCGATTGGTTTACTTTGAATGTTGCGCATCCCGCTCGTTGCGACAACGCGAAATTATTTTACGAGGCTGAAACACCGCGCGCGCGATTTCATAATAAACCATCGTGATTTTATTTCGATACGCCGGCGTCGCCGTGAGTTGTTTAATTGTAGAATCGTATCTATATAGGGCATTCAGCGCGGAATGCTATTTTAGGCGAACAAAAGAGAGAGAGAGAGAGAGAGAGAGAGAGATTTTGTTAAAATTTATTATAATATTTATTGAATTTACTGAAATTGTATCCCTCAAATGTCATTACATTAGATATAGTCATACATTCCTAACATTAAACATATATATGTTGTTATATCTTTTACTTCCTTTATATTTTCCATTTGAGATCAGAACATTTTAACTTTTTAATCTATAAAAATTGCATTTTGCAATTGTGATAATTACGATTAATTTTAATTAAAACACTATAACGTGATGATTTGAAAATTTGTTTTATCAATGCAGGAATGAATTGGTTATTATTACACATAAACATTTAGATTTCTATGATTATTTTAATGAGCTCATGCTCTTGTAGCTCTCATTATATCGAATTCATGCCCTTGTAGCTCTCATTATATCGACGTTATGTTTACTTTCCTTTTCTTATTTCTTTTACATATTTCTTCATGTTACATAATATAGTCCTGATTAGCGATCTATACAATGCTTACAAATAGATATATTTTATATAAAGGCACACATACATATATTAAAGTATATATTATAATGGTATAATAATACACACATATATAATATTATATATACATATATTAATAGAATAATAAAATTATTATTAATACATGAACAGATATGTATAAATCTCTTTTTCTTTCTAAAACAATTTGTATGAGAGAAGTAAAAAAGGCGATGCAAAACTAAGACACTACCATAAGACACTACTAAAGTTCGATATATATTTCTTGCATACTTTTACTAACTCGCAACATCAGGATACTTTTTAGAAGTTCTACGCGTAATGGACTCGTGTACCTTAATGCAGCAATACATTATACATTAGTAAGTGAACTAAACAGAAATATAGCGAGAGAAAGACGTGCGCGTCTTCATGTTATACATATCTCGGGTACTCGCAACTCATGCGTTCGCGTAAAAGAGTCACGGTGCGGTCTTGCTTCGCGTATACTTGGCGCGAGACACTACCGTGTCTGTTGATATAAAATATAATTTTTTACACATAAAGAATTTTTTAAATTATTAAGAAATCTAAATATACGCATTAGCTATTGTGTGTGTGTGTGTGTGTGAAGATGAAAAAATTAACACTAAGTAGTATAAACACTGTTTTATTAATACACAATTTATACAAAGTTGTCATCGCCTGTTATTGATCAATAATCCTATTATTTATTTATTAATTAGTCAATTAAATATAAAATTAATTAATAAATCCGCGTAATGAAACGTCTAAAGTAAATGAGAAAAAACACGAATGAATACCAGTGGGACCGCTTGCACTCGTTGAAACAAGTTGTTCGTATTTGTTCGCATTTGCTTGCTTAGTCTGGATTTAAAGAAAGATTGCTTGAAAGGTGAAATAATTGACTTTTGTTAACAAGGAAAAATGAAGAAATAAAACGGAGAAAGAAATGGAAACATAATAAGAATAAAACGATTAACCGTGAATGGTAAACTGAACAAGGAAACATGGTGCTAAAAGAGAGGTAACTAGCGGTAAAAGGATGAATAAACGTGCGAAACGAGGCGCCTTTTAAGGAAGCTAGGGCCTCTTCGATCGGTTGAGCTTTTGTGATTTTCCAACCGGAAGAAGATCAGAAAGCAGAATAGAATCCGCGCGCGCGCGAGGATTCTTTCATGGAAGTTAAGTAACGAAGCCATATCGATGTAGTCGAAGGTTACTGTCCTTTTTCTCCCGGTAGTATCGATAAGGCGGATGTGTTCCAACTTTTAAGTAACGAATAGAGAGAGAAAGAAGCAGAATAAAGCTGCTCTAGAATAGGAATCATAAAAATTATAGCTCTTTCGGCAAATCTCTAAATAAAAACGCACTGAGAATTAACAGTCACTTTTCAATTTACGGCATTTACGGTCTATTAATAATAGAAAATAAAACAAAGCAAAGAATTGGTTGATTAAACCCAGCTTTATAAGGCTCCTATATATTTGCACGGATTCCTCGAAATTTCAAACGTTTGTATTTCAAAAACTAATCAACCAAATCTTAAAGAATTCTATATGAAATAGAGGTAGAAAAGATTGAATAATATAATGGAATTATTAAAAAATTGCTAATATAATAAAAAAGTGTGCAAATTTGAAACTTACACATTTTGCTTCCTATGTACGGATTCTTTGTAACTTCAAACGGTTATAGCTCAAGAACTAATCAACCAAATTTTAAAGAATTATATATGAAATAGGGATGGTAAAGACTGAAGAATATAATAAAATTAGAAAAATTGCCAATAATTTTTATATAGGTATTTAAGAAATTATTTTAAAGTAAAAATAAAAAATTAATGTATAAATAAAAAATGGAACAAAATGGAAGTAAGAAATATCCTCAATTAGTAGGGATCACTTTAGTAAAAACATTAATTATTTAACTGATTTTTGTAATAGTATAACAGATATTAGTCGCAATAAAGCTTATCATAATAAAAAAAAGTGTGTAAATAGAAACTTGCACATTGCTTCCTCATAGTCTTTAAGTGTGCAAGTAGAAACTTGCACATTGCTTCCTGATAGTTTTTAAGTGGGCAAGTAGAAACTTGCACATTGCTTCCTCATAATTTTTAAGTGCAAATTATAAATTTGAACCTTCCTCACAATTTTCTAGTATGAAAATTATAAATTTGCACGTTGCTTAATCAACATTTTATTTCGCTCATAAAGCTTCTTATGAGGAAGCCTGTTTTTTATGCATAATTATTAGTGGATATTTATTTTAATTTAAGCTTTTATTTCGTATCGTGCATTATATAAAACTATACAAGGCACTTCGATATCAAATTATTCATAGAGAAACGTGAGACGATTGTAACAAGAAACTACGGAAATCAGGATGTGTCTTGGAATGCCGAGCGCTCTTTGGCGCGAAGTTCGCAAAGGCGAATGCATATATACGTCGAAATGGAAATGCTTCCTCGAGAATCGCGTGTGTTAGGGGATATCCGACGGCTTGCGAACTCGATCTCGGATGCTACCGACTCGCGAACATGTCTTATCGCCTTTTTTGTTTTCCTCTCTTTCTTTCTCGTGACAAAATGTCACATGGTCGTCCGCGTGAATCGCGCAAATCTTTGTGCGATTGGCTGGAGGTACGCTTGGAATTCGATTATCTCGGGTAAAGCCGGGTGAAAAGGATGATCGGAGTGACGGGAGCGATGGTCGTGAACCATGAACGACATTGGACTCTGCATAGATTAGCAAAACAGATAGGTAACTGATATTTATTATTCCAAAAGAATAAAGCTTTAAGCGACATCATGAATTGCAAATGTTATTCATAACAGGATTATGATAATAGGTATATAATCGTTAAATTAGTTCTGCAATGGGGTTTATGTTTTGCGCCTCGTGTATATGTACAATTAGATAGGAGTACGAAACTTGTAATGGAAGATGCTTGGAGATTTAAACTCTTAAGACTTTCAACAAATTTCCTTGTAAAATTTTTTTATAACACTAATTCTTTTCATAACGCAAAAAGATGTTTTGCAAAAGTCTTGGAAAAAAAAAAAACGAATACTATTCTCTTAACTTAGAATTACAACACATTGTCCATTTTATACAATCAACGCAGTGTATTATAACTCATGTAGCAGTCTTAGTTTAATTCTCATTCAGAAAACTAAGTGTGCGCGACTGGCGAGGGCGAGATAATGGAATGGAATTACAATCGTGCCAATGAAAACAATACGCACAATGTTATGCACATGCCACACGATGTCGACGCTCCATCGTACGGTCGAAATGTGCCATTTGCATTCACCGTAAACCGGAATATCACACTTGCATGAGTCTACAAATCTTCTAAAAATAGCTATGCAATATTTTATACCTTAATATTTATGTATGCATGCAAAAATACTGTATAATAAGTATATTATTTTAAATCGTTTATTATCTCTATAAAATCCAAATAGCATATTTTAATATTGAACTTTTTAAAAATATAAACAGTATTGCAGAAGAACATCATTCTTTTTTCAACAATCCGAAATAATTTAATAGCCAATTATTATTAATTACATTCTTATTAAATATTGTAAGATAACGTTTAATGAAGCGCATATTTTATGCTAACAAAGTAATTTGAAACATCTATAAGTTTTGCAATATAAATATTCATTTAACGTTAGAGTCTACATGTCTTAGAAGTTTACATTAGAACCTGTATTATCTCAGAGGTGAGAGAAATTTCCAACAGAAGATAAATCAGAGAATATACTCGAGTGAGAATGCGCGGCATTTCTTTGCGTATGAAGGGTATGAAGAATGTGAAAACGCATTTTCGAGATACGTGAGAACGCGTGCAAGAATCCGTACACGGATTTCGCGTTTCGAAAAGTGGAGGCTAGATTTATCTGCCATGTGACCCAACAATAACGGGCCCACATAAAGGCGAGCGATATCTTATTTTCTACTTTGCTCCAGTTTCCCGTATAATCCAATATACCCTTTTTACGCAGCCGTAAAGCACTGTCATTCCCAACGGCATCCATTTTTTTCAAAAGCTTTCGTCTTTCTCTAAGATTGATATCTTTTTTCTTAAAATTTAAACGTCGGAAAGAGCTTAAATGCTTTTGCTTATAGATGCTTATTTTTATAGATATTTTAATAGATATTTGTTAAATTTTTAATTTCCATTTTTTCCTCTTTAAATATGAACAAACTATTCATTGATATACATGAAGTTTCATATTTATTTAACAAAGTAAATTTACTTATACATAAATTTTCAGAAACACAAATGCTCTGTATTATAGTGAGATTTAATTAGATTTAAACAACGCTTTAGTTTTATGTATTATCGACTTATCAATTTAATTTTTACACAATACGAGATTGACAATATTACAACACATCAGCTATACTTTATAAAAATACAATCTATTACATATAATATAAATTTCATACAACAATTATTGTACCAATTTTGTCATCATCGACTTATTTATCTTTATCGAAGAAAAATATAAGTATACCGGATATCAGACTTTGAAAAGTTTGTTTGTCTAATAGTACCTCTCGTCTGGTAGTCCTCTCATTTGTAGAATTTCATCATGACTACGGATTTTTCCTTGAGGCGACGTCGGTGTAATGACCACAGAAAACACGGTTCGCCACTTTTACCGCGTACGCGCCCAGGGATTACCCGATTTATCTCCTTTATTCAGTATTCTCGGGAGGTACTTGTGAGAGGGGTATAAGAGCGCACGCAGTTTCCCGATGCCTGATGATACGACGTCGCGGGGTCCCTTCGGTATGTACCGGTGTCCCTGGAGCTCGCTTTTGTCTTATTGAATTTATCGTCTCGTCGGGTCTAACTTTGTATGGAGCTGCAGCCAATGGTGGGCCACCCTCTCGCTCCATCGGGTTACTCGCGTCCGTCGGGACGGCGAAGGGTGGCGTAAAAGCATGAGACGGCACGGCAAAGGCTAGGAAAAGGAGAATTTAAGGATGGCCCAATTTATGGGAAGCAACGGTAAAAGGAGTATCATTTCTTAGATAAGGGAGCATTAGCAGCTAGATCTCTCGTGCTGTTAATTATTTAGGGTCAAAGGGTGAAAACAGAATTTATTGGTCGATCGAACTACGATAGGCAAGTTATTGCAAGGGTTTATTCCGTTTTGTGTACAGAATTGTTGGTAGATGTGATTAATTTCGTCTACATTTTGTAAAGATAAATATTGAACTAAATATCTATAAACGTGTCATTTAGGTTATCGGATATTTGACGAAAAATTAAGAATTTAATGCTGAAAAGGTATAAAAGTATAATTATTTAATTTAATATTATGTTATTTTAAAAAGTCACGATTTTTAACATATTTTTTTATATATAACAATTTTTACATGTAACTTTCACAACTATAGGATTATTCAATAAAAACGTCATATATTTGTTGCAATAAAAGGCAACTAAAATTTCATAACATTTTGAAACCCAACATTCATGACGTTAAACAAAACTTCATCTTAAGCCCTCTTTAAGTTGCGCCAATATTGTGCGCTTTTACTTTGTTCTCCTTGATTGCCTTCTTTGATCGAGAAGATATTATCGTATTATCGTTTAAGGCGAGAATATTATACTTTTCAGGCAATAATCTTTAAACATCACGTTTTTGTCTCGCTTAATGAGTTTGTGATTGCACATGATTGAATTGTCACGACAATCCCGCTCTTCGTCATTTAGATTTTCACAAAGGTTTGTCACGATATCCCTGCCGTTTTATTTGAAAGAAGAGAGAATCGAAGAATAATCCTTTATTATGGCGCGAGTAAAATCATGGCATGCTGTAAAAATCACACTTTTCCTTCGAGACAGACAACTCAAGCGATCTTTGTTGGCTCGTAATGGAGCAATAAAACGATCCAAACGAGCACTGCCTTCGTAATGAGAATTTCTTAACTTCTAACAAAGACTTTGAAAACGAGGCTCGAAGTTTGCACGTCGGAAATTTGCGCAGCGACGAGTGACAAGACTGTGAATTTTCTCCACTATGCCGTCAGCATTAAGGCTTCGTTGTTGTGCCGTTTAAGTTCCAAATGCGAAAATCTCGACGTTATTTATTGCACTTAAATCGAGTTATGTGTTGTGAAATGTGCAATAAAGTAAGTTATATGTTGGAAATGCATGAATACTTTAGTATTATGTAACTTTCAACTGGTAGTAATTAGAGAATACTTAATTAAGAAGCATATATATATGCTTTTTATATTTGCCGGAAATGCCTAAAAAATATCAAAGCGTAAAGTATCTTTTACAAAATATTGTCTTAAGTAACAAATAATTTCCTACAATTTATAATATGATAAAAGAAAGATAGAAATTTTGCATATAAACATTGGCGTAGAAAGTGACAAAATATGATCTTTTTTTACATATTTTTTTATAATCCATAACTTCAGACGGTGAATTTATGACTTTCCGAGTTCAGTAACTTATGGCAACTCATTCGCCGGTATTTAAGTCATAAATAACAATTTCCCGGTTGTAACGTTGGTCGTTCTTGATGTCGTGGTAAAATAAATGGATATTCAAGTGCTTTAATCGTTTTTCTAGTTGGATGACCGACGTTTATTCACATTCACTTGGGAAAAGACGTTGTAGGATGGATCAGGCAGTAAAGAGAATACAGAGTAGGAAAAACTCTAAATGTATCCGTAACAAGGGCCAAAATGGTATCTGAAAGAACGCTTTTCTTCAGGTTCTTCTCGGTATTTTTAGTACGTCTGACCTTTTGTAAATTTACTGCTCTGCAAGCCTTTAACTTAAACCAACATTAATGTAGTCTGAAAGAGAAGTTTGCGGTCTGAAAGCTTAGTTTACTGCTATATTATAGATATTAAGTTAGCTCAGCAATTAAATTTAATTTTGGTGTAAATGTCAAATGTAAATTAGAGTAATTAATCTAATGAAATGATAATAATATCATAAATATAATATTAATATGTTTATTATTTGATCTCTCTATTTATATATAAACACTAAACATGCGAATTTCTCTATTAATATATATATATATATTTGTCTTTTATTTATAATATTTTATTTAAACAAAAAGCAAAGAAAGAAAAATTACATATTTAAATCTATATGTATTGCACATTGTTCCAATTTTGTATTATTAAGTCACATTCTTGAGAATTATCTATATATAATTAACCCTTAAATGCTCCGTGGGATCCAGCGGATCCCAGACTCTTTAGAATGAAATGTTTTCAAATGTTCTTGCCAAAAATGGAGCTTATGCTCCCATTGATGATAGTTGAGTGATTGACCTACCCGTTTGTACACTTAGCAGTACTCAGTTTACTTAATTTTTTATACTATGTTGAAATTAAAATTTTAACAATATAAGCATTTTATTCTCTTTTCTAAGCCTCGAACAACATTGAAAAAAATTTTCATAACTAAAGATAAAAAAATTAATGACTAAGGAGACATTTTTCATGCTGGGGTCTTTTAGACCTCTCATGTCATTTACGAGATTCTTGAGAGGTGTGGCATTTAAGGGTTAAACGATTAAATTGCAGTATCTAATTATTAATATATCCAATTATTAATATGCTTATTAACTGCATAAATATAAATGTGCTAGGTTAATAATAATGTTACAAAAGTAAATAATACTAATGACTAAAGTAATAACTAAAGGGAGAAATAAGATATAATACGGATAACTCACGCAGAGCATCGCGAGTAATTTTACTATTACTCCAATTACGAGAATAATGATATCATATGTAACAATATACGAGATATTCGCGATTATTTAAAATGAAGTGGGCCATCTGCATTATTTCTGATGGAGTGCATGGAGCGATATTTGCTAGGAAAAATGGTTAAGAATTACACAAAGATACAAGAATTTCAAGACGCTAATATAATCAGATGTGAAGAAATTGATGATGGTGTTTGCCATTAACTGTCAGTATCTATTGGGATCTCATGAATACCCTTGAGAGAAGTAAAGCAGATCCAAATGGGGATTATTATCGTGTACATTATGTGCACTTACATGCTCGTTGCTGTGGTACATTATACATAATGTATTATGTAAATGGACTGCCGACAAATGCAAATCGTATGCATTAGTTGAGTCATGTGTTTCCATACTAACGAAACAGTTCGGTTAACCACTTAACATCGCACCTAATATCAGCCGGCTTCATTATTATCATGTGTAAACGCTTGAGAAGTCCCATAGGCACCATCGTTCCGTCTCTAATTGCGAAACAGCTTCCAAGGAAAATTAGTTCTATTCGACGAACTGCGTTATTAAGATCTATTAATAGAGATATTCTGGGAACTGCATAACAAAGTTCGGTTTATCGCACAAAACTATAATAAAGAAATTTAAGCAATCTCATAATAAATTGGTTTTCACATGTATTCTTATCGATAATAACTTTGCAAGAAAGTGTTAACTTTGCCGTAATGGCGTAGACGGTACCGATGATTAATCGCAGAATTTTCAGTCGAATTAAGGATTGTAATAAAATACATCTTCCGCGCGGTACGAGCTACTGCAGTTTCGAGGAAAATTACGAACGTCATAGTTCTCTTTAACACATTGGAACTTTCTCAGAGAAACATCGCGGACGGTACATCGTACCGTAACTTTATTCACCGAAGCGCACAAAATTCTTGGAAAGTAAAAAGGTAAGAAAAACAACAACGTGCGGAAAACACACATTCTCTCATAGCTCGCCCCTTCATACGTTCCTCTATATAATCTTGGAGCATAGGTTCTCATTTTCTCATATTATAATCTAAATGAAGTTGTAACTTGTCTTTCGGCTTCTCGTTCGTTTTTCGGTATTCCCTTTGCCGACGCTACATGCGGCAACGCTTCAAACTCCCTTTGCTGTTATGTATCTCGCCGAAAATCCTCTTACAGGTTTTATCGATCTGACCTCAAAGAGCTTTGCGCAACGCGTGTTTGTGTCGTCCTGTGCATAAACTATTAGTCTTAGAACAGTGCTGCTTCTCAACTTCACCGACAGCCTCTCTATTCTCCCTTCCTCATGTTTGCTCTACAAATGCACCGCTATATTGCTTTACGCGATTTTGCTTCTACCTTCTTTCCGTCCTCGAATGTTCTTATTTTTGCCTTCGTGTATTACTTGATGAAACTCGGTTTCCTTAGAAATCGAGAAACTCAAAATTGAAATCACATACCTCGATCAGTTCGACTTCATTCATCGTCTACTTTTCTCGGGATCCAATGAAACCCTTGCGCAGAACTCAATCGCAGTAATTCACCGCATCTTCCCGAAAGTTCTATCGCGACACTCGAATTTCTCAGATTTGAGAAGTCGCATAATCAGAGAAATATCGCGACTTCCACTTTCCTAGTAATCAGGAAAAGTTGTAAACAAGCTGATCGAAGGAAAGACGTAGTGCTCGATATTTGATTCGCTTGGTACCGACGAGAGCAGGTAGTTCCTATCGAGACTTTCCATCCGGCTATCTCAACGTTCCGGGTTATTTCGCTTAATACATACACTGAATGAATCCTTGATTGAATATCGAATTGCGGTTCAATAGAAAAGAAATTGAAATCATCGGTGATTGGTATAAGCTATCAAGTATATAGCTATAAGTGATATAACAAATACGAGACTACGAATCATGTCCCGATAAATGTTTAATCCTCGGGAATCGAGTTTCCATACTTTACTCTTTTTCTTCTAATTAAACCTCTGGTTCTTATAGATTGTTAAATTTTACTGGATATCGAGGGACATTATACATGGATCAACTTCCGATAATTAAAAATTTTTATTTTTAGCAAAACTTTCTTTTATTTTATACAAGTGCAACAGTAATTCTATATCCAAAGAAATTAACAAGAAATTATTATTTATTGAAGCATTAAAAAGAAATTCTTAAAAAGCATACTATTATATTGAAAACTGTAATTATTAAATTATGTATTAAGAGGAAGGATTGATTTTATTATTTTAACTAAATGATAATTATTTAAATATAATTAAGATAGAAATGTAAAATTATAAAAAATATATATATAAACTTGATTTTAAAAAAGATATACTAAACTGTGTATGACTATAAAAGATACATAAATTGTTAAATTTACTCTGGATATTTCTAATTAGCATTGGAAAAATATACACTTTATATTTCTAATTTAAAAAGTTAATAGAAAATTTTGGGTTGACCAGAATATTGATTACGCTGATGTTGCTTAATCGGAATTCCGATTATTGGATTGTCATTTATCTGAGACACCGCTTATTCGATACGACAAATGCACGTCGTATATTCCGATAATGCACTGATATTGAAATATTGATGTTGACGTAAAACTTAACGATATACATTTCCGCGATCCGGATTTTACTGACAACAGTTTGATGTTGACAGAAACATCTGATAACGATTATAGTTAATTTAATACTTATTATAAACCAATTATTATTAACCGCAATTAGAAACTCTTTTATTAAGTAATGATATTTAAACAAATATTTGCTTCATGTAATAGTAGCCAGACTGATAAAAGAGACACATTATAGGTATGCATATTTAATACCTATAGAAGATATCAAATTAATACGGTGTTAAATTTACAGTATTTATTTATTATTAACACATACCAGTATTGTCATTAATCGTCATTTACAGGAACAACGTTAATTAATCTACATGCCTCTACTTAATCACGTCAGAAGTTTGTAATTAGAGCCGGGTTTCGATTTTCAATCAAGCCGTCTCGAGATACATTGCTACAATATATCTTACAAAGTAAATATCGCAAACCCGAAAATTCTGATTTTGATGAAACTGAGCGGCAATTAAAAAACTTCTAAATTCGTTTATTTACCCCTCCCCCTCGCCATGTATGTAAAGTTTCATTAAAATCAAAATTTTCGGGTTTGCGAGGTTTCCTTGTTAGCTAATTTATTTCAAAAGTATATATGTGCGAAGAAGAATACAAATGATATAATTTTTTGTGAAGGATATGAAAGTATTATAAAAAAAAAGAAAAAATTGAAGCGTCACAGAGCGGCGTGCATGGTGAAAAATAACGCGCGATATTAATCAAATCGAGATAGGCCATAAAGCAGCATAAAAAAACCTGACGAAGCATTTGGTAAAGAGGAAAAGTTCCTGGAATTGTTACGACTGAAAGTATTTTATTACATTGTCCGCGTTAAACTCGGTTATTTCCACAATTTACTACATCAAATTGCATGCAATGTAGTTTCCGTTTTTCTCGCGCATTATGGTGCATTTTAAAACTTGATACGTCTATGGAAAGACTATACTTGTGCAAAATCTCTTCTTGTAGAAGAGATTTAGATACTCCAATGATTTTAAATATATTGTTGTTTTAAAAACTATTATATAAACACAATTTAATCCTCTTGCAAAAATTATTCTATAAATGACTTATTTCTCTTATCGAATACAGAGAAGTGGCTTGAATTTTTAAGCAAGAAATATCAAAGAAGTTAGTCGAGTAATCAAATTCAAATATAACAATTTTTACAAACATCAAGATCGATTTATAAATTCTTTATATCACTAAAACGTACTATATTTTATGATTGTTTTTTCAAAGACAATCATTTGGCACTTATATTTCTACATCAGGATTATTTGTAATTGCAACTAAATATTAGGAATATAGCGAATAAAATTATTCTTTAAAGTTATTTATGGCCCGTATGATATTCGACGTTTGATATGACCAAGGTGCTTCGTAATTGGATGTGTAATTATCACAAATAGATCAATGGATAGCGGCGGTAGTCCCCTTACATAGCGGTTAGTTTGGTACCTTAATAGAGGGTACAAGGGTTTAGAGATAGAGCCAGGCCACAGGAATCCGCGACGGCCGGTGGTCGGTTTACCAAAGGCCATCCATATGGGACGTGGTTCAATATCGCGAAACCTGATACGTAGGGGCGATAAACGCGGGTCAAAGCAATACAGGCAGTAAAAACTCAACCGTCTCGTAGCTGTACGCTAGTGCCAATATACCCAATGGACCACTCTAATCGCCTGTCGACCCGTTGACTACCTTCTGAGATACTGAACATTTCGTAAATATTTATATTATGCAGGATTCGATTATAAAAGTAAAAGTATCATTCTCCCTTGAATCGCTAACATATGGCGTTTTCGATTTACTACTCGACCCGACTCGGGTCGCATCAATGGACGTGGAATACATACATAGATATGTATGTATTCCACGTCAATGATGCTAGAGTCCTGTATACATGATGCGACCCGAGTCGGTTTGAGTCGCAAATCGAAAACGCTAATAGTAATTTCTTCGAGAATACGTAAAATATGATATTTAAAATGATTAAGAAGTAATAATCTGATATCATCAATTTGATCACAATTTATTATAAATGTGCCGAAAAAACTTGCACATTTACAAAATTTTGAAGACATATCTCTCAGACTTTTTTTAAATTTATTGAATAACGGTTTTATATTTTATCTTTAACTGTAATAGAACTATAACGGAAATAGCCAAGATATAAATATGTCCTAATACGAAAAAGCTTGATCTTGTGAGGATCATTAAACGTTCTCGCGTCATGGTCCGAGACAAATATTTGACTTCGGAAATCGCCTTCCGAAGATCGAAAGAGAAGAGAGAAAACGAGACAAACTTTGGCAATAAACTCGGACAAACCTGACAAGATGAAAGTATCTCGTAAAAAGTCGGGGAAGAATTTATGTTGTTAGGTACCGTAACTGTCGCTAGGTTGTCTACAATGTCTACTTCTATTCACGTTTCAAATTGTTAACCGATTACCGATATAAGATAAGAGCTAAATCCGTTTATCTCTAGCTATTTAACTCTCTGAAAGTTCCTTTAGAATTAATCCATTGATCTCATTTCTCTAACATACATATTGTTACATTAGTAAACTTCTTATCGATCCGATTAAAAAGCGAATGAATAATTATATTAATTACGAAATTGCTAGATACATAACCTACTAGTAGCTTAAAATAACATAAATAACTACTATTCTATTTAAAGCAAAACTTAAGATAGTTTACTATTTAAATTATGCATTAATTAAAAGAAATAAAATTACATTGGAAATGAGGCATTTTAATTGTATATTGCGTTTATATCATACCAGAAAAAAAATTATTGTTATGCAAGTAAGAAATGCAATGCATGTTGATTGAATTCGTACCAGCCGTTTATGTTTTACATTTTACATTTGAATGTATAATGCTGGTCCGAGATTAAAATTGTTCGCATGTAAAATCAAGCGCATATTACTCGTAAATTACAAATCAAATTCGCATGTGATGTTAATACGCATAATGCTTCTATTATTACGATTTCCATGCAAATCGCTCTATTACCATGTCAATGATTAATGGCGGTCCCCGAGAAAGAGAAGAAACTAGACATTTAAAAATATCTATCGCGGATGTAGCGTTATATCGTACGTGTTCAACATATAAATTGCAGTCGGAACCGACGAGTGTCTGCGTAGTAGAAACATTGCAATAATGAAATACCTGCCAGCGTGCGTGTCAAAGTTGAAACAAATGTCACTTTGAATGCAGTCCAACAATCGAGAAATAAAGCAGGAAGTATTTGCAGTATATCATTTTTGTTATCGACAGCATACCTATCATATACTTTATATAGGACGAGTTTATGTGTCCGTTAATGAAGGATCACTTACTGATGATAATTATACAGTTTCACATATCTACACAATTCGTCTACAGAATATCCGCAACAAAAGCGTAAAAATTATACAGCCGAATTATATCTTAGTCTTATATTTTCTATGCTTTAGAGGAGTTTAGATGTGAGCATTATATAGTGATACAATCTTGCTCATGTTTGTTGTCGGAAGTTAGATGATTGAAGTTCGATCAAACTTAGAAAGGCGACCGTAACGTGAAAGGACTAACCAATATCTATATTTTATGTTACGAAAAGAAAGCCGTGAAAAGCTTTCACGCCACAAAGTAGGAACTTACCTTAGAATAGAAAATTTTAAAAAAGTTGGTAAACTTTTATTTAACATTTATATACGTACTTGAACAATTGATGTAAATAAACACTTAATTTATATGTATAGAGATTTAATTTTTATTTAAAATGTCCAGAATTATTACATTTGACTAGAATTTAATTAAATTAAAAGTATTTAAACAAATTTATATAAAATGTAGCTTGTAATTGGCAATGTGTGTGTGTATATCTTATATTATATATCTTATACAATCGATTAAAATAAGTTTGAGTAATATATATTGAGTAATAAATTGTACAAAACTAATTTGATATTTTCGTCGACTGCACCTTGCTGAAAATCGAAAGTTTTTCAAACTTTTTTCTTTTAGATATCGCCGACTGGTCGCTGAACTTATGTAAGACCAAAAGTTTCGTTCGTTACGAGACTTGAAAGCTCGTTTTTTAAAAGACCTAAGTATTCTGGTGAAGTCCGAAAAATCGGATCGGAAAATTTCTAAAAGTAAACTCGAAGAAAGACTTATAAAAGTTGAATGTTCTATTTGAAATTCTTTAAAATACTTGATCTAAGGATTATATTTAAACATGAAGGTTACAGGATTGCTGCTCCATTTTTGAATATCAATCATATTGTGAAATTTCCATGAGAAAATATGTATATCTTGTGTATATGCTCTGAATAGAATCCTTATAGGTGCCAAGTTTTGAGTGAACTTGATTTATGGTTAATACAGCTTTCAATATTGTATTTTCTTGCAAAAGGTTTTTATATTTTTCTTTATTATTAAAATAAAATAAAGTACATATTTTAAATTAACTCTATATAGTTATATAAACATATATTATATATTTGTGTTATGTACATACATACATGTATCATTTCTGTCAATTTCATAAAATCGTTTTGTTCTATAATTTTAATATTAATTTTTATTGACTTGGAAAACTGTTAGTAATTTAGAAAGTATATTTTACGATTTAATAATGATCTTATAATGATTGAAATAACATTCTGTACTTTGGGCAAAAAGTAATCAAGTACTTTAATTACTTCATTAAGTTGTATGTTAGTTTTCTATTTTGTTTACTATATTTATGCAAACTTTAATTAGTTAACTTGTTAGTATGTTGTGCCCTAGTTTTATCATTTCTTTTTATAGTGTTTCTTTTACGACGAAATGTTTTAAATTTGCATTTATACATCATCCAGTATTATAAAATGTACTCAATAAATAGTAGCAATAAATAGTAGGTTTGAAATAATACTTTTTTATTTTACTTTGAAATATTTAACTCGATTGATTTAATTTAAAAAAACAAAATGTGTCAAAGTTGCAAGCCCATGAAATTGGAATTTATCCGATTAGACTTAACAGATTTACCGTATCAATGTGCAGACTCGATTCGTGATAGACTCAATCTGTCAGATGGAGCATTTCACATTCGTGTACGATGACAGGTAGTGATGACCGATCGAACTGTCCGACTAATCCTACGAGGAATCGACCATTATATATGGCTGTCTGTTAATTCGGTGGTTTATACGCAATTCCCTTTAAAGCACAGCCTTAGATTGTTATATACAAAATTTACGGGTCGAAGACGCATCTCTATAAATTTGTCGAACTGTAGCTCCCGTTTTAGATAATAGCACAAAAGAGAGGGAGCGAACTGGGGAATTAAGCGAACCGGAGCGACTTGATTCTTATACAATGAGCTGTATTTGCTTCGATGTCAAATTAGAGGAAGATTTAAAGACCCTCTTAATTAAAACTTATACTTTGATGAGAAATACGTAATATGAAGGCTTATTTTGATACGTCTTCTTTTTATTAATGGCCGCACTAAATTAGATATTATATATGTTTCTCGTTTTTTAGGTTAATTAATATGATCTTGTTAAAGATTTGGGACAATAAAACATGTGATTAAAAATAAAATATTGAGTATGATTAAAAGAATTTTATCTCACGCGGATAAGATTGAATAGATTTACTTTTCAAATATTTCTGATTCTTTTTAACTGGTACTTTTTAATCTAGCTTTCTCATAATCTTTACACTTGAAATATTACTCACTTGAGTATTATTAACAAATTCTTAATTTCTATTTCAGGTGCACCACATCGCGATGAGATAACATTACGACGGCAGACATGTGCGTGCATGCAGTTGCATCGCGTCGTTGCGACGCTGAAGAATCCGTTCGTGTTTTGAATGGAAGCGCAGTGTCTAGATAGCACAAAGAAGCAGTGTGCGATCGAATCAATCGTCGACAGATTGCGTGACAAAAACGGTCGTCGCTTCGAGCAACAAATTCCGCGCCATGAGGACCGCGTGGATCCTCTCGTTAGTGGTGTCACCATTGTTGGTGCTAGGTAGTCCGCCGGGTAGTACCATTAGAGAAGGAGGCATCAAAATCGGGACTGGCAGGGGAACAGTTCCCAAGAGTGTGAACGTCGGACGAGGCAATTCAGCAGTTCGTATTGGTGAGGGAAGTAGATTATCGAACTCAACGAGACAGCGATCGTTTCCGACTACCACCACGACCACCACTACAACTACCCCTACACGTTTCACGCCGCAGTCGTCTGTGAATAATTCTGGGAATAATATTAACATCACCAAACTCACGGTAAGGATTTTCCCACAAATTGGGTTGCTAAGAAAAGAACATTTTCACAAATCCGTCGAAGAGACGTTTCATTAAAGGATATCGGAGGGAAACATTTTACATCTGTTATATAAGAAACTTAAAGATATATGACTATAAGAATTTATTATTTTATTGCAATAAGCCAGTAAAAAGTGTGATTATGAGTATAAGCTAAAAAAGTCCCAAGAATTTTTCATTAACAGTTTTTCAAACTGCAAAGTAATTACGTCTAAAAATAAATATATTATATTATTTAGTAATCAATGAATTATATATTGAATTATATATTGTTAGAAAAAATTTTACTTTAATCAGAAGATGTAGTATATGTTGTAAAAACCAACTATTAAACAAGAGGATATTTTTTTCTAACATTAAAAGAAATAAAAGCTTTCCAATATATATAATTTGATTATTTTTTTTTTATGCGCGTTAACGGATCTTCAATTATATAATTCTTTAGATAAATTATTTTACGACTTAATTATTTAATTCATATTGAGTCATATTTTTCGTGCAAATTATACTCTTTGAGCTGCCAGCTTCATTTAAATGCAGTTGACGAAAAGTTCTTAACGTTTTGGGAATACCCGACGCGGAGATAATCATCTTTAATGAATGTTAATGAATTCATCGAGTTAATAACTCACATTATTCGAGGATAGTTACCTTGATATTTTTCGGACTTATTCGAGATGAAATTCTCTCAGGAAACCTCTCATTCCCGATGGATTCATGAATTCTTTTTCAATTTTTCAAACCCGTGTCGGCGCACAATGGGTCAATTTATAGGTTCTCGTCTCCATTTACTGATTGTAACAAGTACCGTCTGCGCATCGAGATAGAGCGCATAATTA
Source organism: Temnothorax curvispinosus (assembly GCF_003070985.1). Classification (NCBI taxonomy): domain Eukaryota; kingdom Metazoa; phylum Arthropoda; class Insecta; order Hymenoptera; family Formicidae; genus Temnothorax; species Temnothorax curvispinosus. Next base: position 1,042,553 of record NW_020216101.1, on the reverse strand, counting down.
GAACCGATAGATGTACGGTTAGTGGTACGATTCGTTACCGATAATCGATGGATTACGCCACTTCTCTAAATTAAGCCCATTATTCAAACGGTATGAGAGAATACTTATTACGACGCAATTTCTCTCGCATTAATGTAGTCAGAGGTGATGATTTCATGAATGAAATAATTTTTAGAAAATGTTGCTTTATATTTCTTTGGAAATAATATGCTTGAGATAAAGAATTAAAATTATTGATTTTTCAGAATATTTACTTACATCGCAGACATGTGTAAATAATTAACAAAATAAAACAGTAATAATGTGATTTGTATATCAAGGAAATTATATAATTATTTGTTAAAATAACTTTGTTCTTCAATAAGATCATATCGATGATGGAAGAGTGTTTGATTTTTTATTACTGTTTAAATTTTACGTTAAAGCAAAATCTTCCATGATTTATTGTAGGTATATCTCAAAATTATACAAAGATATTGTATCGAAGCCTTAATTATTACAGAAAAACGGCGAAACATTTTCCTTAAAATAATACTTCGTATTAATGTTTTTCATGAAAATTTAAGCGATGTAACATTTCGCTAATAGGCCGTAAAGCCGCTGTCCAGTCTCAGCCTACGTAGATATTCATTCATATCGATCGATTTATGCAACAGGTGCGCGTCGGTCCATTCTTGTAGTGATAATAGAGCTTGTGAACAAGATGCCCCTGCTGCAGTTTTCTGATCGGTTTGAGTACTTAATGCATTGTCGATCATGATGCGGTAAATATGCGACAAGTAAAACTTATGACAGTCTATTGTTAATATCCAAGAAGCTCTATTGTGCTGCATAATTGCATCAAAGATCCAATTTACATAATATTGGACATAGGAAATATTGATCTAATTTAATAGTTCGGTTATACGATGAACAATAACAAGACTATGTAATGCATTAAAAGTCACGATTCATTTCTTTTTATTTTTATAATTAGATATAAATATATAATTGTGTAGGTATATATTTTTTAAATTTATTTATCCATAAATCTTCAAGTTTAAATATCTTATTCGATGACTTAGATTGTATTTTAAATCAATTCTAATTAAAATGAAAAATTCTGATATAATGGAAAACTTTCTTTATTTATTTAAAAGTTACTCTTTTTGACATTAACGTAATTAAAATTTTTACTGTTTTACCATAATGAAATATTTTACATTTTATTTTTTTAAAGTATGTTACTCTAACAATAAGAGAAAAAGTGAATTAACATAAAGAATAACACTTACAAATGTGAGATGAACGTCTTATTGAAATTCTATATATTTTCTCTGTTATATAACAAATCGTGGACATCATATTATACAAGTTCCATGAAGTAGAATAAATAAGAAATAATTTATCATTGAGATTATAATTGATCAATATTTAATATCATCAAACAAATTAATAACGACGGAGCAAAATAATCTTAGCAATTTACTCGAATATTAAATAAATATAAAATTGATTGATGAGGAAATTGTGATAAAGAGAAAAATTATAATATATAATTCAACATAATGTAACAATAATGATAAAGTAAAGTAATATGACATATAACGGATGTATTTCCCAACGCAATCGTGCACGAGCAAGTGTATATCATCACAATAGCACTCGCTCCTAGACTCGGACCATTTGTAACGTAGCGGACGCGTCAACTGCCACGTCTCGGTCGAAACTTGGCGAAATATCGTTTTGTACAACCTGTTGACGATCTTTCTCACCGTTTGACGGTGCAAGAAACGATTTATCACCTGACGGACAGTGTTCGTTTCTGCACCGACCGAAACGCATGACGCATGTCCGTAAAACTAGCGTACCTAATATTCGCCTTACCAAAATTTCATATTTCCTCCGTCATATTTGTGTAACAGGTGGGCATGTTGGTGCCGTACAAATCCTTTGGTGTGAGAGAGTACACCAGAGCAGCCAGCTCCGCTATTAGCGTGCTACAGCGAAGCACGAAGGGTCCAAGGTTGGGTCTTTTCCAGCGATATGATCTTCGTGTCAAAATAGCAATGCAGGAGCTCACACCTAGCCCTACTGGTGAGTATTAATTTCATTTGATTGATGGCATTGTTATTCGCTTATCACCGTTATTATACACGGTACATATCTAATACACTGCACATTATATGTACGTATTTTATTAACGGAAATTATTTTAACCCCCTTTTTTATATCCTTTGCTTTGGAAATTATTTTATATTATATACAGAGCTAAGTAAAACAAAATTGAAAAATTCAAAGGGTTTTTGAAACAATTGTATTTTAATTTCTAAAGTCAGATGTTGAATTTTTTTGAAATACAGTTGTGACATTTTTGCATTGTAAATGCAATACGCGTAGGTATGGAAAAAGCAATTTGCATTTTTAGTGAACGAATAATACTTGCGAAAATTCTGGCACCTTTGTTCTCACTTTAAAACAAATTTGGTGCTATATGCAGATGTTTTGTGCTCAATTTTTTTTGAAAAGCGTAAAATAAGTCCGCATAAAATTCATTGATTTGCAAGTGAAAAGATTACGAGACATTTTAAATGGCGAAAGAGATCCTCGGACGTTATAGTAGCTTTTTATCTTTGCAATCATGGAAGGAGTTTACGTGCGAAACGATAAATCCTTAGATTTTTCGGAAACATGCTAGGTTCGAGAAAAGAACAGAAAGTCTTAGATCGATTTGAGCACATTTTGTTGAAGACATCGGAGGCTTTTATGGGGAGCTTAGCTTTTATCAGATAGAATCTGAACGCTCCTTTCACCTAGTATCGTTCTTTGTGCCCGTAGGGTACAAATCAGCACTTTAGTCCCGCGATAAAGAGATTCCCTGCAAAGTCAAACGAAAATGTAAAGTAGAAATGTAAAATGGGTTAGACTTATCCTTTCGCGATTTATGTTATTATTTCTTCGCAAAGCTTATACACGAATTAAAGACAATTTATAGCTCTAACGTAACTAACAGAATAAATTTCTATTTTACACGATCTCCTTACTGCATCACATCTATTACATTGCATGCAGAATAACGTAGAGAATGCCGAGTAATGCAAAATAATTAGGAAGCGAAAGCCAAACGCGCAAATGAAGCAGATTATGATCCAAGATTATTGGTCCAAGATAATATAATCTCGGAATTAATTTAAAATAGATGATTTACGTAATATACAAATAACTGATGAATGAACGAGCAAATTTTATATATGTATATAGTTATATCCGGTCGGTATTTTATAATTTTAACCATTGCCAGTGCATTAGAAATGAATTTATACCGCGTTACGGTTTTTATTCTCTTGTTGGAAATTCATAACATTGATATTTGCGCTGAATATTTTAACATTTGGAAACTTTGCGTCAATTCCATAAAGCGTGAAGTGGATGGAAATGAAATACAAGCATTCCAATCATTGGGTTTTGATGGATGAAAGTGCATAAAATACATCTATTCTACAGTTTGCACATGCTGACCGGCAGTAACAGATTCATGTTCAATTAAATCAGAATGAGAGAGGATTATATTGAATTGATTCAAATATTGATTAAAGGGGGATATGTTTTGAAAGATATTATATTTAATATTATAAGAAAGCATTTAATATTTAATCCTTACTTTTACTTGTTATTAGTACGATACTGAAATATGAAAAAGAAAATTACATTTTATATAACTTTCCATATTCAAAAATATATAAAACCCTGAGAAGCTCTGAAGACGAATGTTAAGGTGTGAATATCTCTAAAGATATTCGCATTTAATCCGAATTGGTAAAATTATGATGCATGTAGTTCACTCTATATTTTATATACTTTATATTTATAAAAAGCTCAAACGTTAAAGCCCATATATACGTATCGGAAAATACTGTTACGCGTGCAGTTTCTTTTAATAATTTATCGTACTATCAATATAGACCAAAGAATTTTTAAATCTTCTACGAACATTTCAACTTCACAATCATATGGTAAATGACAGTGAGCGTGTAAACGATCGGTCTTTTATAAAGATTCTATTGGTGTTGGCGAAAGTTCTTTGAAGCTCATCGATTTTATGAAAAATCGGAGTCGCGTTGAAATCGGATGTTTTCATGCTGCCGCGCTCCGTCGAAAGAAAGCGAGACGTCGGGCGCAGTTCTGCCATGTAAATCACGTCGGGAAAGCTGGACGACAGCCAGGCGCCGCTCACACATCACTACGTGCCGCACCACCCATCACCGCACACCGCGTTCAGTCATCGCCTCACGCGTCTCCTCACCTGAATGAATACATTGGCCGAGAAATGGTCGTACTATTGCCGGAAATCTTAAGTGAGTGATGGCAATCACTTAGTAACACGGCAGCATCATTTGTCGGTCCATTAAATCGGTTCCGTGCTGCAGGAAAATTCTAAACACTGATGCAGCGAAAATTAATAGAACCAGCGATAACGAAACTGCAACGTAATGTGAATAGAGACTCTATAAATGATTATTATTTCTCGGGGCCTCGTTTTTGCGGATTTCGCTATTTTAGAAGATTCTTTTGGATCTTTTTTTTCTGAAACGAATAAAACGCGTATGGAAAATAATTATAACTCAGATTTGAAATACTTTTGTAGCTTTCACTTTTACAAATCAGAGATGGCTGGAATAAGTGTTATAATTATTTTTAATCTGTAATTACATATTTAAGCTATATACAGGATGTTTAAAAAAAATGTTAACATTTATATGGAAGGTTTTTAGAGAAACAGAACTAATAACACAAGTTATCAGAGTAATAAATATTTTGTCTTCAGAGAGTTTACCGTTGTTGTTTACTTGTTTACCATTATTGCAATGTACAAGATCTCCGACAGAAAATTGCAAATATAATTGCAACAATACTCAAAGAAATGTGCCTCAGAGATTTGGAGAAAATTCCAAGGATGTGTTGACAATGATGATGAACAAGTAAACTGAGAAAAAAAATATTTACATCCAAAAAAATATTTGTAGCCAAGAGATTATTTACTTAATATAATACACATATTTATTTAAAATTAAATATTTTTATTTAAATTAAGTAAAAATATCTAATTCTAAATAAATATGGTGTGTTATATTAAGTAAATAACCTCTTGGCCACAATCTAAATAAATAAACTTTTTTTATCTAAAAATTTTTTTTCAACGTAAAAAAAAAAACATTTTGAAGACAAAATACATTTATTACTGTAATATCTTGTGTTATCAGTTCTGTTTTTCTATAAAAAACTTCCATATAAATGTTATTTTTCTGAAACACTATATATAATCATAATTTCCGATTGCTCTCTTGAGAATTGCGTGAAAGCAATTTTCCGGGAGCTTTCCGCGACCTTATCGGACACTTCTAACAGCACAACCGTGATAACTGTATTGGGAAGTAGCAACGGCTTGTCGAAAACCGGAAGCGGTTCGGCCGCAGGGCAAATTGAACATCGTGGTTAAACGCAGACACCGCAACGGCTGACATGTGTAGAGTAAATCGCGAGCCACCGCCGGCAGTCGTCCGATCGATATCCGTGCTTTCGATATCGCGAGGGCAATTTCCATATGCACGATAACTTTTCTCTACAGTCGCGTTTGTTAAAAATGGAAATGGTTAACGTTGATCTATAACTGATATGTCAAAAAGAAACTACTATTCGATATATATGTATATAATATGCAGATTCGCAATACGTAGACTGACCCCCATCATAAAAAGAATAAAAGAAGAGTACGTTAAATATACGTACTAAAAAAATGGTTTATTATATTTATTATTAAAAAAACGTACATTAAATTGCAGATGAGTTGAAATAAAAACGAATTAATACAAGATTATAGCAGAATTTAAATCAAGATATGTACAAGCATATACAATTTTTCTTGATTACATAACTTCGAAAATTCTTTAAAAATTAATCAAATATATCTAAAAAAAAAAAGAAAGAGAGAAAGAGAGAAGGAAAGTTATACCAACAAACTTTTAAGATACGGTTTCATATATCTCGACAATGAGAAAAGTTTACACCAGCTTCGCGATTGTTGGTGTAGTTTTTGAATTACTCGCATATCGACGGCTATAAAGCTAGGTTTGTGCCAGCATCGTTGCGTGAAAATCTATCGGTAATTCCAGCTGGTGTCACTAAAGGAGGTCGCGCCATGCCTTGAGAGAGCGCTCTGTTCTCTATCAGGCAAAGTGATCTACTCAATTTTATCGGTGACTCGATAATGTCGACAATGCCTGATTGAGTTGGAGGTTCATCGATTATTTAAAATTTTGTTAATCACGCGGGGCATTCGATCCAGGAGGTAGAACGGATAAGCGAGCTTTCGCGGAGCTTGCAAGCTGCCGCCATCTGACGAAAAATGACGGAACGTTTTTACACCTGGATTTCGAGATGTTCGATTTAATTACAATATCTAGAAAACTACAGTTAGCCATAACTTCCATCGATTTAAAATATTGGATAATGCTTTACTACTTTACTTAGTAAAATTATTTAACATTATTTAACATAAAAAATGATTGAAATTAATCTTATTTGAATAATTAAGCTACTAAAATTCAATATTGTTTAGCAGATAACATAATAAAGTAAAAGGTGTAAGGAAAAATCTAAACAGCAGTATTTTTAATTGTAACTTTATAATGAGATATTCCGCGTTTGCTTCTAAAAACTAAGTAAAAAAACAGGAAAGGTAGTAATAAAACAGTAATGCGCTTGTAAAATTTACTACATAAATTTCATCCTTGCTTCTGTGTAAAAAATAGAATTTTGCAGTACGATTATAAGGAAGTCATATATATAGTTGGATTGATAGCAAAATTTTAGGGCAGCATTATGCAATCTCGAAATTAATTGGAATTGATTTTACTTAATCCCGGGTTAAATCTGGCGCTTAGCTATACTACATTGAATCAATTAATTAATTCAATTAGAAATTAGAAGCTTAGAAACGGGAACAATATATTGAAATATCTTTTAAATCTTAATTCCGTTTTACTTTTTTTTTACCGATCTATCAAATTTGTGTTTGAAATTCCAGAATAAAATAGATATTTGCAAAAAAATTGTTTAAGAATTTAGCTTAAATTTTATCGAAAATTTTACGTAATTGCAATTAAAAAATCTGTTGCAATTATAAATGTAATTAAATATAATAGTGTCTAAAAGATAAAAACGTTATTTTAAAACGTACATTTGATTTTATATTTATTTATTTCTTTATTATTATATAACGCAAAATAAATAATCTTACAATTAGGTAATATACCAAATATATATAATAAACTAAGGCGATATTAGAAAAGAGGTAATGAGAATGAACAAATATTTTGTTTTACTTCAACAATCTGTGATCAAGAGATAAGCAGCGTCTGCTACCTACGTAGCCTTTAATTTCCTCACGAAATTAAACTCACGATATTACGTTATAAATCCTGTTACAATCTATATATTATTTTTAGTAAAGCATAAAATGCAAGTAAAGTTCATATTTCATATTATTTTTAGTAACACACAAAAGATAATTAATTAAAAATTGTACTTAATATAGCAAAGGTATAAGAACTTTTAATATAATAGCAGTATTCAATAATAATTACTCGTGGAATATAATTTTCCGTAATGCGTTAAAATGAATTGAAAATGCAATTTATCGTAGAATAATATTAATGCTAGTGTTTCATGCTGAAACCTATCTGTTTTGAATTCTAACGAGTAATGTGTACAAAAAAATAGTTTGTAAAGATTTAGGGAGGCATTCAAAACATTTTGCATGGTCGCAAAATCATGAGATACAAAACTTTCGTCAAAGTATCTCGCCGGAATAGAAAATCAAGATACATCCGAAAAGTTCAGAAGCTACGTTCGGAGGATCTGTGGAAAGTACAAGTGAACTAGACATATGATTTTCTCGCACACCACCGTTTTATTCCGCGCCTTGTTCTTGTCCCTCTTTTTTCTCGACTTCATTGTTACACCCGTAAATCTAAGCATGCTGATTTATATGTCTTTCCTTAGCTATACTGTGTGGAAGTAGTTTCGATTTGTTGGCCACGTCTTCCCCATGACACATAATTTTGTTTAGAATATTGCGACTGTCAATGGGGAAATATCGAGGGGAGAAAGAATAAACAGATAAATAAAACATTGTTTTTTATTAAAATATAAATAATTTAGTTAGCTGAATAATACTGTATGTATATGGTAATATCTTTAATGTGATAAATTTTCTTGTATTAGTTGTTATATTCTTTAGCTCTTTTTAACTTTTTAACTTTTATTTAGCTTATTTAGCTTTTATTTTAGCTTTGTTACCGTGTAGAAACGTTTATTTTAAGCTATTTAGTTTAAACGTTTAGTTTAAATTGTTTACTTCTATAAATTTATATTTTACATTCTAATTTACATTAAACACATTTATGTACAAGTATATAATTCTGTGTATAATCTACACGAAGCGATCAAGATTTCCGAGCAATTAATCTAAGGCCAATTTACCGTTCGTGACATCTCCGTTATCTGATCGCATTTACTTCAATCAACGGCAAAGCCTCTCACACATCAAATTAATTTCCTCGAAATATTTTATGAAATGTGCAGATATTAATTTTGTTTTAGAATTAATACAATATATTTATATATTATTTTAAATAATGGTTTTTGCACAAGAAATATTGAAATATTTTTTATGTTTAACACAGTAACATATATCTTATATATAGATACCATTTTTATACATATAAATATGTACATGTTACTAAGGTAATAGTTCAACTTAAGATTGATTTAAGTTTTAAGTAAGTCCGTGAGGCATATTTTATTGAAATAGTTTTTTTCATATACACGTTCTACGCTTTCCCTCTATTGTATTTTTCTACTTATTCGTAATGTATCTAATAGCTGTAACTATTTAGTAAAGTTTCTGAACAGTCACTCGACATCTGATCTATTTACCAGAATCAGAATACCATAGTATAGGAAGCGGCGTGTTACAAGTGCTTGGCATACCGTTTGAAACGTCAATCGAAGAGCTTTGAAATTATTTGCTTTAGCGTTCCTTTGTTCACGTTCTTATTAAAGATCCTTTAGTCGGTAACGTTGCATTAAGAAATAGTTGACAAAAGGGGGGAAGGATAAAAAGAGTACCTACTTTAACAATGAACACAATATAAAACATTTTTACAAATTGTAAAACGTTTCTTTTGTGCATAACGACTTCTATCTATTTTCGTTTATATAATAGCAAGAGAAATCTCATAAATTTATTATTCATTAACTAAAGGACAAAAATTATAATTTCTAATGAAAAGTTATATATGCTACATATTTGAATTAAGAACATATTTTTATGAATAACAATTAAATAGACATTTTTATATTAATTATATTTATTGTTATAGTGTTATATTTATAATAAGTATGACTTAAATGTTTTGATACAAATAACTGTCACTAATTTCCTCATATTTTGATACAAATCTCTAACTGCTTTGTTTTATTATAAGTTTGTTTAAATGTAGTTAGTATGTGATTGAAGTCACCTATCTCATTGTGACTATTAAATTATATATAGAAACATATATAAATGTTTTGCCAATGTCAATTATTAAACTTTAAAAATTACGCTTATTTTGAGACGCAATTGGAAAAGTCATACTTATCACTATACAGAAAGTGTACGCATGACAAGTCTCATTTAGTAGGTTGTTAACCTTCTAAAAGAAACTAAAGCTACATTTCTCGCGCACACAAAAGTCAATTTTCAATTCTTCTTATTACACACATTTTTCGTTTTTTTGAAAGAGATTTATGCTGTTTTTGAGTCTACATGGGAATATGATCGCGAAAAGAGTCAGTCGCCTTCACCAATCCAAGCTCCATGAGACTTTTGTCACCACGTCTGAATTTTATCGTTCCGGGATAACTTCGCTATCAATCGATGGATTCCACCATCGACTTACCGACGACATTCGTACGAAGACTACACTGACCCTTCTTCGGCAAGTTCGAGCCATTCCAACAAACGACATTCCCTTATCGCGCGCTATTCCGCAGATTGATGCGGTTACATCGTGCACTTTAATACGGGGTTCAGATTGGTGTGCGTCATCGATTAGTAATTTGGGACACATACTTTTAGTTTCCCTAGCTTAACCTTTTTTCTTGTTCCTCCTTCTCGCAGACGTGTCTTGATGATGGAACGTGTGTCATTAATTGTCCTACTGATGTTACATTGTAACAATATTTATTCTGTACGTTTACGTACAAAATAAAATCACAAGCATGGCAGTAACTATTATAATATTTTGTCATACAATTTTTAATCGTAATTTTCACTTATAATTTTTATAATGAAACAATTACAATAAACTTCTTACTTATTAGCATATAATTTTTAAGCATAGTTCTTCTTTTTAATGCTTAAGTTGTAATTTCTTAAATTTCAAAATATCGAAAGGAAGTAAAGAAAACTAACTGTTAACATAGACAAATGCTCGTTGTACTGTTATTAAGTTGTAAGGTAGAAACATTGAACTTCGAATAAGAAGTGATGGAAATGTCAATGTGTGGACAGTAAACTAAGGTCAGTATACTCAGTAAACTCAGTATAAAAACAAGACTCCATACTCATTTATTAGCAACGGATGGTTGACCTAGAATCTCAAAATAGGTTTCCCAATGTGAAAACTCTGAGTGTTTCTTGCAAAAATAACTGCGAAATTTGAGTGAAATTGAAGGAGCTACCGTGGAACTTAACACAAAGCATTTCTTGATCAGAAGAATAAAAGAAAATCTACTACGTGAGTGTAGTTACTAATGGAAATTTCCTATTCCAGCTGCGTCGACCAATTTATCTCTTTCTTTTTTCAATAGACCTCTTATTCGCGAGTTATTTTACCATCCTTGAATAGTTAAAGGAACTATTGGTAAGAAATTTTAAAGTAAATATTTCAAAGCAAATATTCCAAGAATTTCGTTATTACAGATAATTTTTCTTTCTCCTTTATCTATATTTATTTGTAAGATATTATATGTATTTATAAGGATTTATCACGTTGTTTTACTATGTATATATAGTACATATTCGTGCAAACACACATACCTTTATGAGTAATATAAAACGGAGTATCATCCGCTTGAGGCAATTTCAACTACCACGGATAAAGTAATACGATCTTTTCCCCTTTTCCGACAAAGTGGATCAATCACGGTAGCGCTTGCCAGTCTCGATCGTCCATCAAGTAGAAGTTTCAATCGTACCTACACTATAATCAGACGGTACTATCGCAATGAACTCCGCATATATCGATACGATTCGCGATTTCCGATGCCATCTCGCAGCCGGGAACATTTAATCAATCTCGTCGTTGCCCAGTAGGTCTGTCGAATACGTCATTTGGACGGACTACTCAGTACACACAGGATTCTTTCCGGATGAAGCCGTTCGTCACTCAATAAAAGAGAGTGAAATCAGATATCGAACCACTAATGGAGGTTTTCAACGATTTCGCGGTGCTTCTCTCTGGCCAATTCTTAATAATCAATTTTGGCCTATCAAAAGATATGATAAATCAATCCGCAGAAGAACTTTTCCCTTCTTCATGGATAGGGCTTTGTATTGTTATTTCAATGGCATCCAATCTTTTTTTCCAATAAGTAAATCCCAGGGGTAGCTTCGGGAAGATACTGTGGCATTAATGCTTCACAATTGAATCCAGAGGGTAATTGCGGATAACTGCGTCGGGAATTTATCTGCCGAATGGAATATAACAAAGATAAATATTACTTCCACTTTTTATGGACATATTATTTATTTATTTAGTCTTTGTATTATGTTATTTTAGAACAACTGCATGGCTTGATGTATACATGACATTATTTGAGTAACTTAGAGAGTCAATTTCCTCTAATAAAAATCTTGTATTAATAATTTCCGAGATATGTCTGATTACGGTATTTTTGAAAACATAAATAATAGCGAAAGCTGAAACTTATTTTGCACTTATTTGTAATTTTATGGACTTTAATGTGGGGAATATTTTAGATTAATTAAATGCTTGAGTTATATTTGTATTTAAATGTAAATAAAATTGTTTACTATAGACATGAGAGAAATTAGCGTAAATACAGTGAAATTCGCGTTGGAAATGAAGAAGTTTGTACAACGTAGGGGCGAATGGTCAAAGGAAATTGGACCAATCTGTCCCATCAACGTATCGAGGATGCAACAGAGTGATGTCAAGGTGCAATCTGTACCCGAGGTCGGATACGTTTGAATTTGTACTTTCTTCTTCTTGTTAATCAAACTTGTGCAAACGTAATGTAAGTTGACTCGCGATATGTCAAACGTACGACGTATCGTGACAAACTCGAAATTGACGGAGCACGCGATGGTATAAAATCGCGATATGCCGACATATAATATTGCAGAACGGAAATCGATACAGCGAATATAAATTGGTTTCTAAAGAGGATCTTTTAATTACGGGATGGTTACAAATAATTTTGCGCGCTCCAAAGGTTAATTATCGTGTAACGATTGTAATAACTCCGATTGTGTAACAGTCTTATGCGTAATAGCGTAACGTGCATACGGCAATATGATATCCTCGCGTATTGGAAAAGGGTGAACGTCAATATCAAGAGTTTGTTTTTAAAAAGTCTGTCTTTTTCTTAGAAGAACAAACAAACGGGAAGATAAATGGAAAGGATGCCGAAGTAGGTCATGCCTAGAACACCCATGTTATTTGATTGGAAGATGAAAGGGACGGTAAAGGCAATATTCTATGGCAATACTCATTTGATACCGATGCGTATTACATGTCTTTCACATAAAGGGAAAGAATACGCTTTGTGACGCGGGGTGACATCTGGGAAAATGCGCAAGAGGAAGAAAGAAAAAAATACCGCCATGTGGCCGGTGTAACAAAGTAAATCGTTCAGAACAAGGCGATCGAATTGAGAATTGTTCGCACAAAGAAAATCGCGGAGAGAATGCACGTGGATTGGGCACGTAGCACAGGCCATTCAATAAAGTGATTCAGAGCAAAATCTCGTAAGCCGAGCGTATGCGTTATGGTTTTCAGCGATTCGATACGAGCCATGCTTGAAATGCGGCCCTTATGAATATTTGATGTCGATACCGTTACGTCGGATTGTCTGCGTATCCCATTACAACGCGACGGACACGCTCAACCATACTTTCGCAAATGACTGTATGCATAATAAAAAGAGGCATTTGTGTTTTCAATTTCATCGGTGTTGTCCAAGATGTAATATTATTTATTGCGTTGAACAAAGTTCTATATGTACAGATAGTTTTAAAATATTAAATTACGATGAAATTAATTGTCTATTTTAATTTTAACGAGCATGAAAATGATGAAACTTGTACGCATAAAGACATTATTTCCGTAACACACGATATTTTCCATAACATAAATTATTTTTACATGTGTGTGATTTTTGTTTGAAAAATCTCTATTAAAAGAATATATAGATGACATTATTTTTTCTCTACAATAAACTCCCAGAAAAAATATTTAACTTGCTACTAAAACTACTATTTGTGCCTTTACCGCGGGAATATGCTCCACCGCATTTCCGAAAGAGATTGCATGCATGCATAATGCATGCATAATAAAAGAGCAGTTTGTAACTGTAATCTATTAGCATTAGACATTATCTTCTATGATGCGAATAATATTTCGCATAATATCTTGTTCACTTTAATTTTTCCATAGAAAATGTTGAACGAGCATACAGCAACGTATCGAAATTATTTTCTCTCTCACTGCACTGGGGCAAACATACAACTAATGTTTTTTATTTATATATTATTTATTATATTATTTATAGAGTTAGCAATTAATTCTCCATTTATAATTGCCAAATAAACAATTACTTAGTGCAAAATTCTCGGCACTTTTAAGCTATTCATATACGCCCTATCTGCAATGTAATATCACGGTCTCTCGCGCGCAAAGACGGCTGCTAACGCCACTCTCGTAGAATTTCAGAGGGCGGAAATGTAGTCAAAGTAATGCAATATACCACCGCTCTTTCGTCCACGGCCTGTCCATACATGATAGAGAACCAATGTCCCTGTTCGTAGTTGACATTCATTTAAACGAGCTCGCGTATGAAATCGTTTTTCGAACGTTTTTGCTTATGATACTCGGAGGATTTCTATAATCTGGTGTTCGGTGATATTGATTGAACTGCTTTTTAACACAGAATTTTCGCTGATGGAAGTCAACGCAATGGAATTCAATTGCTATTTTTAATATTGCAATCCTTTCGTTAGGAGAGACGTGAAATGAAAGATTCTTTCGTAATCCAATTTTAAGAAAATGTCGAGATACATTTATCGCTAAAGTTTACGTTGTGGAAGTTGAGCTCGATACTTTGCAAGAAGTTTTCGTACATTTTCTTGTCAGTGTATATTTTGTTGTCTGTGTTTTCTACTGAATGTGCAATAACTAAACTTCGATAAATTTGAAGATATTAAATTCAGTTTAAGTTACGCGCTAATATGATTAAAGATACACAAGTAGCTAAGAGAGAGAGAGAGTTTTAAATTACACACAGAACTTTTATGTAAAGTTCGTAGCAAAAGCATATAAATTTAACGATGAATAATTGGGGATTAAAAACACTTCTAAAATTTTGGCAGCAAACTTTACGTGAACGTATCTCGAAGACTGTTATTATTTGACTTTGAATGAAGCAGTGTGTATAATACGATATTTTTTGCCTGACCATGAGATAAATGTCACTCTGGAGTGATTTCCTTAATAATTGTTTGGGCAATTCAGTTGTTATTTCTCTCGCGTTAGCTATTTTACACAGAACGTTGTTAATTCTGCAATAACAGTGGAGAATCTCTCGTCCATAACGAGCAGATTATTCCATCAGAATTCAATTTCCACGTGTATGAGTACATGTATCCATGTGTATGTGTGTATTGTATTGTGGGTATTATATTGTGTTTGCAAACGTCTGTGCATTTACACATGTTGTGCTGCATGACGACAAACTCGTATGAACGGCAAAAATTTGAAAAGATGCAGTGCGAAATAGCGAGCAAAGCTATATCGCACCTTTCTCGTTTTTTTCCCAAATATATACGGAACAATTATTAATAATGTGCGAATGCACTCCGATATGGAATTTCATCGAAGATTCTGCAACCCTTCCAGGTATGGCAGGATCGTAGACACCCGATCATCCTCGAGATATCTCAGAACTTTTTCCGTGAAGAAATCTGACGATGAACATTTCCGGAGGCATTTTATATTTATTCTAAAATGTGTACCATAATGATAGAAATTTGTTTACGTACAAACGGATAACGCAGCAAGCATCGATACAAAATAGGAAGTTTATGGAGTACATCATTGCTAAATTAATACTTATATGTAAATAGTTGAATAGACTGCTATTATTGTTCAAATTAATAATTTTTTGATTTTTAACTTTAATTTTATCATTAAAGCAATAGAAAGCTATTTGTTATAATCAGGAATACCTTATAATTTAATAATATTCAATTTAATTTTACTAATTTAATTATTTCTGTAATGTTATTTATACAATTTCCGTATTCGCCCTCTATTTATTTTGTCGTAATTATCACATGACGTCTTGCGGTGGAACTCATAGTGGACCGTATTGCTGAAGGACACGTTCCTGTTTTACGTGATACTTTAACGAAAACATGTACTGTGTGTTCGGATGACTGAGTCAGACAAAACCCATTCGAATAATTACTTTACTTTCGCGCGTATAGTAAAACGCGCGGAGGTGGTAAAACATACCGCAAGAGAGAGACTTACTTTTAAAGCGAGACTCCTAATTACAGCACCAAGAACAAAGTACGATACTGGACTCTCTCATTCTCTATTCAGTATGAATCCAAACAAAATTACGTATCCTGCACTCTCTTCTTTCGCTCTGTGTTATAGTAACGCGATCACGTACGACATTGGGCTTAATTAGAACCTTGCGCAGCACTAGATACGTCAATTTAATGGAATTCTCAGATCGGAAGTCTCTCGAGTTTTAAGACGATGTACTTCGATTATAGACTTCCTAAATCAATATTTGAAAGTGGACTTGAAGTGTTGTACATTAAACAATCAGTTAGAGTTCTTTAAACCTATAAATTGCTGGCGTTTTGTTAATAATTGTATACGGTTAAATTTAATTAAAATAATTTTATTTCATGGATATCAAAGTTCTTTAATTTAAAAATGTGACGTCTGTTTGCAAGATTATTAAATTGCATGTATACTTAAAATAGTTAAAATTTCACAGCATCTCAGATCCATTTAACGATATTTATAGAATTCATGAACTTTGTAAGAAGATATACTTTACCGTAAATATAACCAGATATAATTTGGCTCTACATTGATAACATTTCTTGATGATATATAGAATTTTTATTTAGAGTCTTAATAGCACTCGAATTTTGAAATACATATCAGAAATTCCGGTCTTTGAGTTGAGATACAACACGCGCGCGCGTAACATTGAAATATTTTTCATTTTTTATTTTATATAGTGATTTTATTAAAATGTAAACTGGATAGTGGGTATAATTAAAAGTTATCATAAGTCGTAAGTATTATAACCGACTTCAAGTTTAACTTGATTCTCGATCTCTCTTGACAGTATTTTCAGATATAAATCTTATCGAGCTACAATCTCAAATACCTCCATTCGCCACTTTAATTAAATGTTTTCAACTCTATTAGTAGCTCGCCGTCGAGCGTGTCGGACAAATTTCTTTCAACATCTTTTGATGCCTCTGCCTGATGCTTATTACATTAACATAAGAATGGATGTGCGCTTACGGCGAAGGAGTGTCGGTGGAATCGAGTCCGGGTTACCGGCGCCTACTTGACCGAGTTATATTTGCATATTCTGAAGGGAGAAAGTTCTTAAAAGGAGATTGCTGGAGAGAGATGAACGGCAGCGTGAGTGTCTTGTTCTTGTGATATGCCTCATAAAGATCTGTATCGATTGGCGGCATCTTCTATTTAGGAGGTATAGCAATGTGCTCAGTGCACGTGCGTGTGCGAAATTACATGGCTGTGTGAATACAATTACCTGTATTAATCGATTACCGATGCCGTATTCCGTTATCTCGTATCTCATTATCGATGATAGCTAATTCGATTACAAATATCGACAATATATTTCCAAAATTAATGTAATATTTACGTATATGATTTTTTACGCATAAAAATGTTTATGTTTGTAATAACGACATTTAGTTAAAATATTTTAAATTCAGACAGGAGGAAATGCTTTTCTAATTAGGCGAAATTATATCCTACGTGAGAATGCAGAATAGTTTGTAACGATATACCGCTAATTTCTCGTTCGTATCAGAAATTCTATCCAACGAAATAATTGTTCCTTTCCGCATGAAGGACATTATCGTTGTCTCGACCTCAATAACGCTACAGTCGCTTATTGCATTAACACTGAAGTTTTGACGAAGCAGACATTACTTTCGAGAAGAGTATAAAATCATGTTTGGTTAAGCGAAAATGTCATGGTGATCTAATTATTCACTTATCAGTTTTTTTTTTAAGCGAAAATGTCATTGTGATCTAATTATTCACTAATTATTAATTATTAACTAATCAGTTTTTTCTCACAAGTGATATTTACGTTTGACGATTAAGACAATAATAATTATTGCTTGAAATTTTTTTACTTTAATAGACTTTTGACTTCAATTTTAGATAAAATTTTAAACATTCTTTGGTGGTTTTTTTACTTTTGTGCACATAGAGATATTTATGGTAGTTATTATTTTACGTAAACTCGTGTTTTACTAATTTTTTAACAAACCATTGAGATATCGTCTATTTCGTTGAAAAATTATTTTTTTTTTAAATTTTAAGTACTTATAAAAAAATAATTTTTTATTTTTGATGTAATTGCCGTGATTGATAAATATCTGAGAGTAGTGTTAGATAAATAATTAATTTTAAAGACTTGCTAGATACTTGAAAAAACATCTCATCAGTATAAAAATCACACATTACTCATTGCAATTATTAATCACTATTTATTATAAGTGAATCTTGGCCAGAATTGAATCGTAAAGTTGAAAATGGATATCATAAACAGTCCCGCTTTTTCGCTGACCTCGCCCACGCTAAACTACCGCAGGCCGCAGACCGGATGTCACCCTCGCGGCATTGTTTTCCTACTCCTTCTCACCCCCCTTGCTTCCCACCTCTTTCGTCGCATCAACATTCGAGAGTTGGTCCACACTTCCATTAAGGACAATGGAGTGTCGAACCCTGATGCAACAAGGGTGACACGGAGGAAACTAGAAAAGTCCTTCATTTTTCATGCAGTTCCGAACCTCGATATACTTGCTACGTGCGAAAATCCTGGCGACCCTTAAAGTACCGTGGACCGCCACCACCGCTGCCGTCAGCGCGTATCTGTCGCGGTATCCATGGCGACTGAGCACATGCGCGATGGGGTTACTCGGTCCATCCGCCGTGGAACACACCACGGGGGTGGTTTTTCGTGTTGGCACACCCGGGCGGTTGGCTGGGCGGTGTCTGTGGCCTTCACTTTCCTCCCGAAAATCGAAGGCTACGGGGGTGGTAGCCGTCCCTTTTTCCTCTATCTCTCCTCTTCATCACCTTATTCTTTTTCTACCCTTTCCTCTCTTTATCTATTCTCTTTTTTCTTTTCTCGTTCTGTACATCTGTGCCTATATATCTCGTATTGTTTTTATTTCTCCCGCTGTCTCCGCTGTCACCACGTTTTCGCGCCGTGCCTGTCGGTCTTACGTCTTGAGATTTCTTCTCTTCGATGTGCGCGTCGTCGAGCATACACGTGCCAGCGGGACATCGAAGGGTGTCGTACAGCAGCATCCGGTGCACGTGTCAAAACCAAGTGAAAGTGTCGCAGTCCCGGCAATTCGGTTGCGCCGTTCGTTTTGTGCCACGCCAATAGCTCGCGCATCTTGGCAGCTTCTTTTCATCGTTTACACTTTTTGAAGACCCTCGAGGATTGAGGGGATCTTGAAGCAATTTCGAGGCTCGACCATTGAGCCCGGTTTCTGAACGCGCAAAGTGCCCGGGAAGAGAGCTGCGGCGGATCGAAAGATCGTACACCGCATGGATCAAGCAAGCGCTTCCACTGCGCCAGTGAAACTTGCCAGTCACGTGAACAGCGAGGGTGGCGAGAAGGGTGAGAAGGAGTGAGCCGAGCGTGCCGTAGTCAGCGATACGACGACGAGGAGCGAGATACGTTCCGCGTGGGAAGCCGCCGATGGATCCCCCGATTCTCGCCGACCAGCCGAGGGGCGGTTATACACGTCGATCAATCATCCGAACATCTATCCCGAAGATCGCCGCCAGTCTCGATTGTCTCGCGAGTGCCGACGCGTGTACCGCTGCACCGGTCCTCGTAACGAGTCCCGACACTCGGTCATAATTGGCGAACTCTCGTCGATATAGACGATTTTTGCGCGGCCTCGGCGAGCCCGAGACTTATAATGAGCCCGAAGAGACCCGCTACGCCGAGCGCGGCGGCGAAAGTGGCAAAACAGCTGATGGGTGACAATAACTCGGAGCGCGTCGTCTGCAACGTGATCGAACGGCCAATAGCACGGTGACTGAAATAAACACGTATCCTCGGACGAAGTGCGAAGCGGATCGGCCCCGTGTATGTACACACCAGCGTGGCCTTCCACCTCGTGCGACGGAAATCGTGCGACGCGTGGATGCGTCCAATTTTGATCGAGAATGACCTGATTCCATCTTCGGAGTTAAGATCGATCCTGGGAGAGTATCCCTCTCTCCGTCGCCCTGCGTGTCCGTCTCCGTTTTCCTCTCTCGCAGAATTCGTAGGAACGTTGTGGCGTGTCCGCAGAAACGGATCTTCGTAGTCGGCGCGGATAATCTAATGTCGCGGCCTGACCCTACTGCCCACATCGATCACTGTCAAGTAAATCGCGCGATCGCACCTTTGTGCGGCTTCACAGAGGTATCATATATGCTTGTCGATCCAGAAAGGGATCATCGATGATATTAAAGATGCCATGCGAGCGCGGATAAGTATGGCTAATTGCAAATCAAAGTCTCGAATGTCGCTTACTTTATTCACAACATTGAAAGCAATTTATTTAAAAGTTTTAATCAAACTTATACTTTTTTAAATTATCAATATATATGATGTGCCAGAATGTTGTTGCAGACATATGATTGAAGAATGGAAATACCTAAAGCTTCAAGTGTCGCAATGTATTTTATATCTTTATTTCCTTTGTTCTTCTTTTAATTTCAAATCTATGCCTCTGCATATGATATAATTTTTAATATCTTAAATAACATCTTTTAATATTTTAAATAAATGTACGATATGTATAATTACAATTTTAGATCATTTTAATACTAGGAACTAATCATTAAAATATTTATCTTAAATATGTGCGATTTACATATTAATTAACGCATTCTAACTTTTATGCTTTTGCAACTTTCAAGCTGATAACAATCGCGTGAAAAGCCGATCATACTCTTTTTCTCCACAAGAATCCAAATTCGTTATGTTATTGCAATTCTCGCCGCTTGGCTTTGCGAGTGAAAATATCCCATTTGAATGGCGTACTTATCGCTCGTACTCCAAGCTCCATCGCGAGAGAGATATACCAATATGAATGGACAATTTTCGACGCCGTGCACACCCCGCGGGAACGAGTCCACAGTACCATTTCTCCCGCGTTTGTATCATAACAGCTCCCACGCGCATCGGCGTGTTACGCTCGAGTTAATTCCGTTGGTCAACTCCACCGAAATCATCAACCTAATGCCGCGCTAAATACTTCGAAACGTGGTGCACACGATTTCAATATCACGTCTCTCTTGTATACCGCTAAGTATCCCGATCGGTTCGTCGATGACGAGTCATCCGCAGCTCTGAGAACGCGTAGGCCGATAATGGACGCTTGCTTGCGTAATGCCGCCGAAATTCTACATTCCTATGCCCGTGTCTGACTCTTCTGCAAACCTCAAATGCAGCCTTCCGGCGCGCATCGCTTAACGAGGAGCTAATTGGAGGCCGCATCGATTAAGCCCTGCGCCTAAGGATAAACACGTCTATGTTCTTAATGGAACGAGAAACATTCTTTACTTCACTCTCGTCGTCATCCCGTTTTATCTTCAATTTTTCTCCTTCGGTTTCCTACAATCCTACATCTTCTGGTCGATATACGTTTTGTTTACTGGAATGTGTGACGTCAATGTCATGTTATTTTCACGAGTGCCGTTCGCAACGATCGTTTGCGATCGGTGATGTATAGAGTAGTGCAAAACGGTTAGCAGCACGCTCCTGCAACGTTTCTTTAGTTATCGCATCCATTATTGCTGCACGTGATATCGATTCGTTGCCCTCCATTTATACGAATTTCCAATATATCTGAATAAAATGCAGCACGTTTATTCCTGTTTTGTTATTAATCCCCGCTAAGCCAGAATTGCTTTTCAACGAAAGCTGATCATGTTATATCTAATGGAATTGGCTAGATAATATATGTATATAAAAATACGAAATTTGTAGTTGGTTAAAGAATCATTTAAATAAAATAAAGGTAAATAAATCTAGATGTAAATAAATAAATTAAAACGCTTGTTTTATTTATGAAACGTAGTTATATTTAAAAATATTAGATTATATTTATAAAATAAATAATAGAAAACACAAAATTATTGCGAAATATTATATTCAATTTTATAATCACTTAAAATCAAGCTATAAAATCTTTTTGTTAAATTAAAATAGAGATGTATCTCAATTTCAATTTTAAATAGAAAATGAATTCCAAATGAAAAAGATGTTTTAAAATAAATAAATTAATATAGACTTCCAAACCAAGGAGAAACGTATTTGTAGCATTATGACAAGCAAATCACGATATAACCAATATATTAATATAGCATAATAAAGCTAAGCAGCTTTTCCGCATAAAGCTTGTTTATTGAATATGACTCAGCCCGAATATATGAGCAGCTTTTACTGCATTAGTAACGTTATTGCTCCGCAATCGCGCAGAGTCTAGATTAAACCAGCTGGAACACCGAAGGGTGGCGCATGGCCTTAATAGCCGCCTTTACTTTTTGTTTCTTCCCTTGCCTCGTTTTCCCTTTTTGCCTTTCACGAATTGGTAACCCTAAACCTTGTTTCACGCTGCAGGCAGTCTTCGGTGCTCGAGAAAGTAACATGATTCTGTTCCATTTTACGTAGATTTCGGTTCACCTTACATATATGTTTAACAAAATGACTAAAAAAGATTTTTTTAAAATAATATTTTATTAACTTTTTATCATGTATAATATGTACAAGGTTTCATAAATCTTACTTTTTCACACTTTGTAACAATTTACTATTTTATGACACTGGCTGTGCTTTTGATTATTTTTTTTTATCTTTTATTGTGATAACATGTAGACCTTACGTTATCTTTTTATATCATACATTAATTTTCCTATCATTTCCTATATTATTTTCTCCGTTTACTTTAATTCTAACATTGGTCTTCTTTTGTATGCATTCATTTCAAAATAGACAAAATATATAACGTCTAATAAAATTATAAAAATATACAATTGTATATTATAAAGTAATGGATATTATACAGGTAAAAATCAAGTATTTATATATATTTGCGGTCAAACATTTTAATTAATATGATATATAAAATATAATTAATCAATATTATTAATTATAGCGATATAGCCGATATATCGAGTTTGCCATTTGAAAGAATTCATTAATTTAATTGGCTTTGATTCAGGTAAAAACACATTCCACAAAAACGCAGAGAAAATTCCATAAAAATGTGATATAACTTTCTAGACTATACTTTTTATCTTTCTCGCATCTTTTCCCCTTATAACCTTTAGTTCTGTTTGCATTACCCTCCGGCGTATATACAACCGTAATGTATATATGTATATGTATGTGTAATATATTTTATATACGTGCTCAGCATATATGTATATACAGCATATATTTTTTTCTTAACAGCGCAGTTATCCTTTGTTTCAAGAGAAAGTGGTCGCGTGATCAAAAAAGCAATTCCAGAGTGTCACCTCCGCATGATATACGACAATCCGGCAATCCGTTCTTTATTACATTTTATCTTTCACCCTTACCCTATGATCCCACATTTTTTTTAATTCCCGTGATGTAATTATGTTGACCATTACTGACATTCGAGTCACGTGTACGAACCACCTGTAGATAGTAAATACGTTCCTACACTATCCATCTTATCTATGTATTATTAATTTGCATAGCAGATATATAATAGTAATTACGACGCACAAATGTGTTTATATCAATTAATATTATTTTATTACGATTTTTTAAATCCGATTTGTATGAATTAATATACGAAGACAGACGAATTTCTGAAAAAAATACATTTTTACAAATAAAGCTTTTCCCGCATACATATCTTTGAGAAGAAGAATATTAAAACTTTTTTTACTTCTATATAAAAGAATGCTAAAAAAACGGTAAGATGTTAAAATAAAAATGATTTTTAAAGCAACAGGTTAAACGTAGCAGCCGCCGTTGTGATTTTAATAGCTGGCTGTGTTATCAAATAAAAAAACATACAAAAATAATATTATAAAAGTTTATTTAATAACCAATTGATAAAAAATTCCGTACAGATTTTTGATTCTATACTCCAACAAGATTGTTTTATTGTTTATGACTTATGACTAACAATAATTGTGAAAGTATTACCTACTGCAAATTAATAATTTCTCTGTGACATATATTCACGTTTTAATAATATATTAAAAACATGATTAAATGGATCAATGTAAAAAATAATATAAAATAAAATATTTTATACACTATTGTGTAAATTGACAAAACTAACTGTTGTATTTTTCTCTGTGACTTTTTGAATGTGTATATCTTCCTTTCATAGCAAGTTCAAGAATAAAATATACGCCTTAATAAATGATTAATTAATATGCCATTGTATACACAGAGTGATGCACGATATGCATATAGGTACTGCTTGACTTATTTATATTTTATCAAATAATTATGCAAATGTTTAAATACAATGGCTCCGATTTGTGAATATTACGCGTCGAATTTCGCTTATGAAACACGTGGTCGAACAAATAGTCAAACCATGATAACCGCACTGATAATTCCGTTTGAATTTCAAGCTCATGATGACAATTTGAAACCATATTACGATTATTGATAACTATAGTTGCATGTAATGTTATGCTGTCATCGAAAGAAGAAATGAAAATCATTCTTTTCAACACTTTGTGAAAGAAACTAAAATTTATCTCGCTTATGTAAAATAATAAGTAGGGTAAACTCGGGTAAGATGGCTATAGAGGAAAGATGGCCAATCCATGTTCTCTCAATCTAACTCGTCATAAAACATCGAATGAACAAGGGTTGCGGTCATCTTTCCTCTATAGCCACTTATCCAAGTTTATCCTACAAAAATATCAAGTATATAAATATTTTAATGATTGCCTATATATTTTTATCACTTATGAGTATCTGTTTATTTATTGCTAAAAAAGAAACGCAATCAGAATAGCAAAGACTGCCATCAGCAAATAACAAAATTGCTTTTTCTTTAGAATGAGAAATAAATTCATATAATGCATAATATAATTTATACTGAAACCTCACAGATCGGGCTTGTAAAATTATTAATCTTATCAACAGTGAAATGTACGCGTAGCGATATATTTCGTCATTCGACACAGTTGAACGTTTGCAACTCGGCCGTTCCTGCCTCATCGACTTCATCGCTCTCCCCAACTTGTATCGAATTTAATTTCACGCGTTTGATTGCGACGAAGGGCTGCCGATCGTGCAGAGAAAAATGAATAGGAAAAAGGAAAAAACGGAAATTGACGCGAAAAGCCTTGAATCAGCAAAGCAGAAAGTTTGCGAGATCAAGTTTACGCTAGATTTCACCTACGCGTTAAGAGAATTGATCTTTTTCTTGTTTTCTCATTTGAATCGCATAAATAAGATTACCCTCTCGCTTCAATATTGCGGTTTCTATCTTGACGAAAAAAAACACGAAATTTACGTTAATATTATTATTACTAAAGACACAATTTAAAAATTGTGCTTCTAATGTGTCCTATATGCAACTATGTAATATATTTGCAAAATGATATACAAAAAGTAATTTTATTTGTTGAAAATCTTGTTCAGAGCAGCTCGTGTTAATTATATGACGCAAAAAGTGAGATATATTTAAATCGAGCAGTATCTAAAACTATGATATTTTTTTTCTATGAAAATATATATCGTTGACTTGATTGAATCAAAATATATATATCTTGCATTGTTTATTCACATTGCTAGCTAAGTATTATGTAAACTATTATGTAAAGTTTCATCTCTAAGAACATTTTACTAGGTATTTATTGATGTGCACATCAAAAGAGCTCTGATATGTAAACTTTTAGATCAATATTCTTGATTAATCGCGTTCTATTATGATGGAGCACGTCGGTAAAATTTTTTACGATTGAATTAATTTTTACGATTAAAACGCAAAAACGTTCGTGTTTCTAGTAAAACGTATTGATGGAAAAGAACTGAAACATCGATAGTTTTTGAAAACTACATATAAAAAAGAAGCAGCAGCGCACGCGGTCTTGAATCAGAAAATGGAAATTTAATTAGTTCGCTTTGTCAGATCTTTGCATATTCTTCACTCGCGTGCATATTCAATTCTAACTTTTCAAGTTAGACAAAAGAAGAGAAATGAGGTAAACGGGTAAAATTGAGATGAAAGACCGTACTTAAAGAAGTAACATGAATGATGGATTAAAAGTTTTTGACTAGGTATTTGAAAAATCACTAAGAGCGCAAGAAGTTTACGTGAGTGAGAAATTTTATAGATTGCCTTGGAAGATAAAATATCTCAGAAAATGAGGGGAATATAATGTATATAATTAAAAGCATACAAAGATGTGATAACTATTATTACATTAAAGCAAGCTACACTTTTGGTTTGTTTGCCTAAATAATATTGTAGATCTAACAATAAGATGTAGAAACATTAAATATATGAAACGTTCTAGTGTATAATTAAACAGTTAAAACTTTTTGCCGAGTGAGACAAATAGAAAATATGAAATCTTCAGTTTTAGTCTAATAATTTTTGCAGATAAATGAAACTTGATAACGTAATGGTAATAAAAATTTAATATAATTTTCTTTGAATTAAAGATTATATTAAGAATTCATATTCGATAGATAACAAACAATAAACACATAATTTGTTTTTATAATTTAAAATACATTGAATATAAGATAACGTTAAAATAATGGATGGAAAAATAATGTCCTTTGTATTTCAAGGAGTAGAAAAGACCATGCTAGAGGTAAAATTGAAATTTACACCAATATTTGAGAAGCATAACGAGAGTAATTTAATAACTTGAACGATATCGGAAATTTAATGTGAAAACTGAGCAATCATCAAACTTACATGATTGACATTCTAATTATTATAAAATGTAATATATGTCGTCGACTTCTTATATGATCATTTTCGTATAATTTACTTTATAAACTAAAGCGTGTTCTTAAGGAATTGGTCATAGTGATTAATAATTAGAATTAAAATTTAATATTACAAAAATAATGAAATATTTATATACAATTTTTGTTATTAGTTAAATTTAATATGATTATTGTATTATAATAAAGCATTATTGTATATTTTTATTTGAGAAACTAAGCACATTAAAGCTTGATTACAGTATGATTAATTGATGCTTTTTATTTATTGTTGATTGTTTTCTAAACTTTATAACATGTCTGACGCAAACTTCCAATTAAAGAAGGAGGCTTCTTTCACAGTTTATGAACAATGCAAGGCTCGACTGCGGTAAATGAATGGCATCGAAAATTGAGAAAAATGAAGAGACCGCTATATTGAATATTGATAGAATAAAATAAAAAATGAGAACGTTAAAATAACGATAGAGATTATTTAAGTTTAAAGAGCCGAGATTGAACATAAAAAATGACTCGTGATATTATAGATCGGAGCTACTAATTGTTAAAGACGTGAATTGATATAAGAAATAAAAATAATAGAAAGAATAATTTATTCTTATATATAAAATATTGTAGCTTATTTCGTTTACGTACTTTATCACTCTTCAAAATTAACTAATTATTTAAAAAATTCTAAATCTTAATAATATTTAAAAAATGCTTATTAGAATTCTTAGTGTTTAATATATTATTATAAATAATATATTAATGTTATTGCTAATGTTATCACAACATTTTGTTTAATCATATACTTTTATTTCTGAAAATTAATTTTAAATTTATCCGTTTGGTTTATAAGTTTATATAATGTAAAACAGACATTAAAAGAGAACAAATGAAATGTTTTTAGCAAATTGTTCAACTTTTCTTTATTAAACGAAATTCTTTCCAAATGTTCACATTGTGATATGAATCATAATAAAAGTATATTACTGTAATTTTTGCCGGGTGTTCTATCTAACTTTAAGATTCCTCAATAATACCCTGTGAACCATATCTGCCGTTTCAATTCCCTGCAATCTCGTGGTTCGATTTCTTTTTTTCCCCCATTTCGCTCGGTACGAATCGAAAGGGAAGGGAAACGGGACTTACTTTTCTTACCTTCTATTCTTACAAAGCTAAATATTGTTTTAAAAATTGCATTAGCGCGACTACAATGTAATTCTGAAATTAAGAATTCAGTCTTAAATACATGTAATTAGTTACAGGGGATATATGGTTTTTTACACAAAAGTATGAAAGCAGAACATTATTTTCTAAATCTAAATGTGATATTATAACGCAGTAACAATTTCTACGTTTATAGTTTTAATTTTTATTTTTTCCCCGGAGCTCTAAAAATCGTTATTGTTAACCTTACAGTCATCTTACAATACATTATAAATAAATAGTATATATTGAGATTTCTAATTATGGCATGATTAAAAATTCCGTTACGATGTGAGAGAGGTGCTGTCATGCGTATATACATATATCTGTGCGAGAGCTATTAATATAGTGAGTTCGTCTCCGATCTGTATCCCTCTACTTCCGAGCTTAAAGTCCCGTTTCTATCAATAATTCTGACAGTACGTTGAAATGCAAAATGGCTTGAATAGGTTTGACGTTGCTGGGATCTTGTCAGATACCGATACCCGGATATTTCCGTGAATCTTGTTATCACTGATTTCCCGTTCGCATAAATAGCTTTAATCCGATACATCTCGTAACAACTTTGGCATCATCGAGACACCTTGAATCTGTCGGAAATTGTGCATACCTATTCACGAAATAGATATGTGTCATTTAAGACAAAGTATATTAATGTCTTTTCAAGAAACTATTGTTTTAATTGAATGGTTCATAAAAATATTTAACATTAGAAATATATATATACATATACATATATATAGTCAGGAAAAATGTTTATGTTATATTAATTTTTCTTATAATTAACTTCAATATCTTAGATCTTAGATATTAATAGATATTAACTTATAAAAATATATTAAAAGTTATCCTTTTTTATTTAAAGTATCTTTGTGTACAAGATTTTATTTTAATTTGTATACATGTAAATTAGTTTGTATAATTTTGTGTACATAATAAGATTAATTTGATGAATTAACTTTCTTCAAAAATACCATTTGTTAAATGCGCATTAATTATCTTTGGTAACTATACAATTTCTCGAATGCCACGAATGTAGCGAGATAGATCCAGATCCTTGTTATAGCTCGACACATTTCACGACTAAACTTTTGCAATATTATTCAAGACTCGAACTTTGCTGAAGGCGGTCATCGGTTGCGGGATACTGTACAACACGTGACTGCGATCCTTCCGAAGTACTTTCCGAAATCCAGGGCTCAAGTAGAGCCGACACGGCTATCTTCCTAAACTTCGGCATCGGTTTCTATCGGTGATTCCGCGAGTGACGGCATAACTTCCGAGTTTGCCGAGAAACATGCTCGGAAACCACAGAATCCTGCGGGTGTCTTTTCCCGTTAATGACGATTTCCTGTTGCGGAATGAGCACGGACTTATTTATCGCGCGATCTTGTTGACGTCTTTATAAAATTAGCTTAGCTTCTCGCGGCTCGCTCGTTATAGATCACTTTCAAGCGTCCGTGAGATTAGGATTAGATGTACTTGCGTGTCATCACTTTTCATTTACAGTTAGACCTTGTAACTGATTTATTACGACAAAAAGTCAAAATTGTATCCAGTTTTAAACAACTTTATGTCGCACATGCATAATGCTTTTTCTTTTAATTTACTTTTCTCTTAATTTAAATATTCTTAATGTCTTCTTCTATATATTTTTGCTTCCTCATAGAGGAAGCTTTGTGATTTTATTTTTTACTCTGCTTAAACATTGTAGTAGATATCTAAATATCTACGCTTAATCAGCGTGTGCTTCTTGAAATTATTTTATTTAAAAGTTAAAGAAGAATAATTTTCGGTTAAAAAATAGAAATAAATTTTATAATTTTTAAAATTTGAACAGGCCATAAAAATACGTATATAATAGCGTATATAATACTGTTGAGAATGAAGAAAATTATGCAATAATCAAATCGTGTTCCATTAAACATAGATGGTTATTAATTGCAAAAGCAAAATTGCAAAAATAAGGATATTTGTGCGTTTTACATGAAAAAAACGCTTACTGTCGCGAGATAATGGATTTGTTAAACTCGATATTTTGTTCGCGACGTCATCATGAAATGAGAATAGATGTGCTGTAATGCAAATTTCCCGTTTATCGCTTCTGCACTCTGTGGATAACCCCAATTTTCATAAATCAGATCAAACGCGACCTGGTTTTTCCCCTTTCCTTCCATGTCCATTAAATTCACGAAACAGTCAGCAAAAAAGCGGAAGAAAAACGTTATTTCACGTTGTTTGCGTGAATCAAAGACTGCAAAAGCGAGCACATCGAAGTTCCGTCAATCGAATAACATTTCCGTCGATTTCTATACTGTGCACCCTACGACAGATAGATATACCGCAGGGAGAGAAAACGAGCTCGTGATATAGTATGAACCCGCATTCTTCACTGCCCGTTGTTGTTTGGATTTACAACTCTTTTTTCTTGCGAACGTTTCCATTCTATCGTATATATCATATTGTCGGCGAACCTGATAAATGAGTATTCGATACGACAGAGAAAATCTAACCCCTTTAAAAACTTGGTGTTAAAACATATTTATTTATTACGGGTCCGTGTCTTATTCTAATTGTACTTCTGGCATTTTACTGCACTTTAAATAAAACATGTAAACATTTATACTTTTGCAAGAAACTAACAGGAAACGCAAAGACTTAAAAAATTTTTAAAATGTAGTAAGTGCAATTAACAAGAATAGACTTTATATTAATTATTAAAATAAAGTATTGAATTTTTCATTGCTAGAATGAATTTTTTTTACGTAAAAGGATCGAAAATATGCATCGTGACCAAATGTAAGTGTATGACATGTCGCTATAATTACCAATTAATGTGGTATTACACGCAAAGGTGGCTCTCGGACGGACGGATGAAAATCTCAGTAATTGGTTCAGCCACGGTCCTGACGCTCTAGATCCTCGCGAAATTATCGAGCCGATTAATTGAAAGCGTCGTAATTGCTTCCGGCCAATCTTGCTGTTGCTTGGCAAAGAAATACTAATTACAGTAGAACTGAATAGGAATTCCCGAGTACATTGTCGAATCATTGATAGACACATGATCGAGGCAATTGTAGTTTCAAACTTTGTTCGCGCATCGTATATTGATATCCGAATACGTTTAATATTCAGTACGCCGCAGAAGAAGGCGTTTTTGTTATCAATATTATATTAATTCAAAATGTTTGCGTATTCATCTGTTGCATCTGTTATTAAGTGTATCGCAGAACGAGTGAAATAAAGCTCGGTTTTTGAGAATGAAAGCGGAGACAAAGAATTAAATAATGGAATTAAACACTGAGAACTTTAATATTTATATGCCTAATAAGGATTAAAGGATTTGTGAATTCAATTACTGAGGCATTTAAGTACTTAAGCACATAAAATTCTCCAAAGCTTGAACACGAAAGAACTTAGGTATTTAAACATTTTAAAAGTAAAGGATCTGTGAGAACATACGTAACCTACTTATTTAACGTATTCGAGACTTGATTTGCGGTTATACGGATTATCCGTCTGGTATCAAAGTAAAATCTTGTTTTATCTTTCAGTATCTTCCTAAGTACTGGCAACTCTCGATGGACATTTTCTCGATGCTTCACAAATTTTTCAAAATCTTCGTGTCTATATCACTGTCTGTTTTATGCTAGTGAATCAAATTTTATCTTCCTTCCACGGAATACAGTATTATCGTGTTTATAATATATGAGAGAAATATATTTACAGTTTTTGATGTTAAATAATACGTAAAAACACTAGTAAAAAAAAGCTGTTATTAAAGTGTCTTATCTTGTTGTGATGGAATGTGATATGTGTTTGCCATAATGCCTCGTGCATTAATTAAATATTAAATAAATAAAATATACAGTATATATTACGGATAATAACTACAACATTATTATATAAATCTACATTCACAAAGAAATTCAGCAAGCAAAAGTGTGCATAAAGTGAGGCGTCTTACAGCTTTTAAGTGTGATGTCTAAAGTGTAAATCTTTAAGTGTAAATCTTCAATGATGACAATGACGAGAGTACGAAAAAAATACGTCATAGTGACCGAAACGTTATTAAAACTAAAGCTTAATACGCGACAGATTACTTGTACTTAATGTGAACTTGTTCTTCCGTATTTGTAACCGTGTACCTGATTTATCCTAAAATGAAGCAGTAAATACTCCAGCAGAAATCTAATTAAAGCTAGAAACTAAAGCTAGAAGAATCGAATTCGCGACTCAAGAGGAAAAAAAAATGCGTGGCTTATACGTTCTCTTGATGGTGGGCGCACTAGTCGCTTCATCGAGGGACGGATTGAAATCATCGATCGGTCAGACTGATCATCCAAAGTTAATGAGAGGCAGTAGCAATACCTCGCTGCCAAAGCTTAGCATCGGCCTGATAGTGCCGCACACGAGTTTCGGCCAGCGCGAATACACAAGAGCCATCAACAGGGCCGTCGGAAATATGCACAGAGAACATAGCAGGTCCAAAGAGACCAAAGGCCAGTCCAGGTTCTCTTTCCTGGACAAATACGAGTTTACCCACTCCCAGGTCAATAGCACTATGATGAAGCTCACACCGAGTCCGACAGGTAAATATTTTTACGGCTGATTGAGTCCCGAGGAGAATGCGTTCATTTTGTTGTCGGACATAGAGATTGACATCTATATTTTATGACATTTGACTCTACAGCTTTTGGAACAAATATCTAATAGAAATATTGTTCATAAAATAATTAACTGACAATCCATTTTTTTTTTTCATTTGCAAAAGTATAACAAGATTAAAAGCATTACATGATTTTTACAAATTTAAAATAATATTATATAATTATGTGCAATTAATTGAATTATATTTTAATGACACACACAGCAACCTTTCTTAAACTTAATATGACTTTACATAATATTTTTTAACATTACATTTTCTGAATTGATGTGAGGATATGATTAGATTTACGCTGAATCAGATAAATACAGATCTGGCGCAGTCTGATGCTGTTCCAAAGGTAAATAAAATACTACGTGAAATCGAGGAGAAACGGTTTGTTCTGTGAATATATGTACAATGAATGTCAGGTGATATAACCAGCTACCATCGGAAGGGACTAAGGTGCCATGCAATGGGCACTGCTATAGCGATGTTAAGCTCAGATTCTTACCTACATATTTTCTCATTAACTTTGACAATGTGGTACAGTACGATAATAACGTTAAAGATATAACGGGGTGTTTATATTATATACGTATATACGTTTATATTATATACGTATATTTTTTAACTAAGATAGATTTCACCAACGTTGTGTAAATAGTTTTACACAATTTTATTAACAATAAGTAATCCGCAAGAAGTAAAACTACCTCTAATGCTCTCGTGCGTTGTGATATTTTTCCTTTTTATTCAATGATGTTTGAAGTCTACTCGCGTCGTGTGAACATTGCCGAGCAAACATAACTGCGCGCAGACTCCTTGTAATTTTCCTCGTTTGACGACGTTGGTCAGGAGGATTTTACCATGGAAAATATTTCTCCGCGCGTTGTTCGGTCGTAGGAGTGATATACGACCTGTCGGAATTAACATTGGCGCATTGCGTTTTCTTCGCATCCAAAAGATGTCCTGGCGAACCAATATTTCAGGCTTAACTCACACGTCCATGACGACAGGCGAGGAGTCGATGTCGGTGTATTTACGCGTTTGCTTTCACTCGGTATATGATTCTCGCGTCTGAAATTCCCTCCTCCGTCTAATATTTGAACAGCTCACTGGCTATTCCAATCTCGATGTTTGCAAAACGACCGCAACCGTGCCACTTTAAGGTACTTGACGATGTTTTGAGCTTTAAAAACCACCTTCTTCCAGGTGATATGTAGGAAGAAAAGCAGTTTGACAAAGAAACGATCGTATTATTAATGGTTGAATAGGCAACTTCCTCAATATTCTTTGAGATCACGAGAATATATTGTTGCAAGAGAGTAATTAGACTTTTTTTTTAATTTCTTAAAATAATTATTACTGGATAAAGTGAAAGTATCAGTGCAATCAATTTGCTATAATAGCCATGAAAAGATGTGGTATATAATCCAATTCCAATTTGTCTTATTTCATTAAAAAAGTCTAATATAATTAAATCAACAATATGTGAACGACTGAATAATTAAAAATCTAATTAATTTTAGAAATATATTAAATATTTATGTGCCAAGTTTAGAGAATTAACAGGCGATCGATTAAGCTCGTTTCATTATGCTAGGTATGTCAACTGTCATTAGTTTTGTGTTTACCGAAACGCCACTATACTCTGCGCGAGCTTTTAGACTAATTGTGAGATATTTACTCGGGATGTCCAGTGTGCATTCAATTAAACTTACCTCAATTTATGCTTCACGGCAAGGAAGTTTGAAAAACACATCGCACTTTTACTGCCTGGAGTCTTATATTCCGTCATGACATAAACG
This sequence comes from Temnothorax curvispinosus, assembly GCF_003070985.1. NCBI lineage: Eukaryota > Metazoa > Arthropoda > Insecta > Hymenoptera > Formicidae > Temnothorax > Temnothorax curvispinosus. The sequence goes on along the minus strand of NW_020216101.1, from coordinate 1,008,296 downwards.
TCAAATCCTTCTCCGTCGAGTTCCAATTAAATAAAACTTTGAAATTTACGACCGAAGGTAAAACTGCTGCGTACTGAAATTTGCACGAGAAATGTTTGGTCAAACGCGAAGGAATAATTAAACAGTAATGCATGCAAATATACAATCTTCTATCATGCGTTATATTATATTATATAATATTTTCGTTAACCTAATTACACAGTTAACAAGCTTAACTTAATTATAACATAATTCATACTTACAAAATACTTGCATCTGCACATTTTGTACAACTTTTTTATATCATTATTACGATATAATGAGAATAAAGGGATATAATATAAATATTGTTAATTCTTGAAAGAATCGCGCAGAACAAGTAATTTTTGCAAGTAAATAAGTAATTTGTGTTATATGTAAAATTATGTTTTTTTATTTTGGCTTAAAAAGATTAATTTAAAAAATATTAATTAAATACGTTAGAAAAATGTGATGCTCTTACAATATTTTTGATATATTTTCAAGTATATATACTTTGAGAAAGGTAAAGCAATCTCGTTTAATTAAATTTCACTAGATATACTTTAATATGAGTGTATGATGTCGACAGTGCCAACTGGGAAACTATTTTTACGTTTTCTGTAGTTGTTTCTTGGCATCCTCACGATTACGCCTTTTCTTCCGCGATTACTTCAGACACAAATCCGCTGCAAATTAAAAAGAATTACATTTCCATTGTAATGTATCGCGTACAAGATAAGCTAATTGAGCTAATAAAAGTCGTACAAGATAAGCTAATTGAGCCAATAAAAAGTTGTGCATAAATAAACGTAATATATTGCTCAGTAGAATAAAGCCATATATAGTCAGACATGTTAATGCGTTAGACATGTTAGTGCGTTAGACATGTTAATCACATTTTTATGACTATAGAGAAGAAACTAAATTTTTTTGTCAAACGCGCTTTTATTGATATTTATTGTAGAGGATAAAATAATTTTTATAAACATTAGTTGTGAAACTACAGAAACCTGTTCCATACGCTCATAATTGGCTGATTAATTAATATGCGGTTAAGCTGACTATCGATATATACGTTGAGCCGCAGCGGCCAAGGCAACATTCCCAAGCCAGTATCTCCGATTACGGTAGCGTAATCATTACTGATATTGTAATTACTGGTGAAATATCTTTGCGGCCAATAATGTGGAATCCTCGATTTGTCAGGATTGTCGTTATTGGCATCGTAATTGTTGGTCGAAACAAACGCGTCCGATTTCTGGTTCGCCAATGTAGATGTGTTAATATTAATGGCTCTGCAGGATTGGTGAAATCGTGTTAAGTCGTTCCCAAATATCACGATCGGAATAACGTCACGAATGCAGTGCTGTTAGGGGTGACTAATCTTGATGATTTACGCGTACAATTACGTTAACCGGATTTACGTCGGTATCAATACGGATTAATAGATTACGTTAAATCGCAAGGTTATTCCGATGTATGGCATTATATGGAAATAAATATATAATTCGAAAAAAAGCACGTGATTATTACAAAGTTAAATACAACCGGATATTAATTTGGCACTTGCCGGATGGGACGCGAGCAGCGCTCACATTGCTAATTCCACGCATCCAATTTTAAATGCCATTGGCTGTTACAAACGAGAATCTGACATTCCATTAGGAATTATTAATTTTCGTGGAACACGCAAAGTCGTAAATAACCCATTCATCGATTTAAACCAAATACCAACGAGCCGTGAATATAATCTGCTCATTTAATAACACTTGACGAGAGTTTAAAACAAGCGGCTCTAATTCGTCGAGTTCGTCGTTCACTCTGGACATTTATCGTTTTTCAATATGGCTATAATTCGTAGAACAATTCGGAACAATATTACTAAATGCATAAACAGGATCAATAATAACGATGCAGTTTTATTGTAACTAACAGATAATACGTTAATGATTTTGTCAAGAAATCAATCCTTTCGTTAAATTTATAATAATATTTTCTTTTAATTGTAACACTCGAGAAGCATTGTGTGTTTTGACTGGTTTACTGTACTAAAGTTTACTTTAGCGAAACGTGTACGTTCAATCTCAACAAATTACGGACGCATGGTCGATGAGGCACTCGACTATAGTATATCCCGAAGTCAAGGTAGTTCCTGATCAAAGGCATTTACGTTAATCGACTTGTTGTTACTTGATACAAATTTAGCTACTACATTCGTGGTATTACGTTTTCATTAATTCGGGACAGAGCGTAAATGTATACGTACAAGGAGAAGTGAAACTTGGACCGTTAATTTAATACGATCATTCCAGAGTGACTTCTGTATATGTGTGCACTAGTTCAGCAGTGCAGCAATAAAAAAAACAGACCTAATGAATCAGTAGCGTGCACTAGCGCGTTGTCGTGTTGAACTTGTTGAAGGAACCTTGAATTGTCTTTCTATATACAGTTCAAGTCTTCTTCTCCTAACATTTCCTCGATCTGGTTCTCGAAAAGACATCGAGGAAAATTTGCAGACGGACCCGAAAAGCATGTACCAGGACTGATTTCGGAAATGTTGAGCATAATGTATTAACGGTGTTGAGAATAATGTATAAACCGAAAAAGAACATTTCAAAGGAGATAGGACTGACTAAGTTTTAAGTAAACCTCCAGAAATGATAAAGATAAAATCCGGGAACTTTTTGAACAGGCCTCGTAGGAATAGATAATATTATAATGTATTATGTTTTCTTTCGTCACAAGTAACATAACCATGTTTGTCACATACATTAACCATGTTTCGTATATTATGACTTTTATTTTTATCGTAATTTTATTTAAATAAAGACAGAATAATGCTATATAAATATTGTTTTATTGTGCTAATTATGATTACGGCCTTGTTGGTAACAATATACGTGAATATATACAATTAGTGTTATGATAAAATAACATCAGTAGTGTTAATGTAGTTATATCACTTATTAAATTAATTAACTGCGTATTTTCATAGCATTGATATCAAAGGCATGAAATTACCATTCGTATATTTCAATTGTTTTCAATGAGCGGATTGATTTTCTCTTGGTATTTTAATCAAATTTTTCGTGAATATTTCAAGAGAGATAGATAATAAAAGATGAACGTAGTCGCTCAGCATATTGAACTAATTGTACCAATTGTTTTATGCTGCAATAATTATATAGTTTATTGAATTATCTGCACGTTGTTTCACAATTTTATACTAAATAAATACAGTGATACGTTATACATATACATATAATGAAAGTGGAGATATATAAGCGTAGTGTCTGTTCAAATATGCCCCATTACATAAATTATATTTCATATTTAGTTTGTTTTCAAGACGCTTACAATATTTATTAACTCTTAAATTACTTCTAAATTTATAAATAAAATAGACAGAGAAGAAGATATTGCACAAGCAAATACAGACTTTCAAAAAACAGAATATTCCCAAAAACTAGCAAAAGAAATATGTTTAATAGATATTGTTTTATAGATATAATTATACATAGATAGAGAAAAAAAGTGTCGATTTTTTTGTTGAAATATTTATAATATTAACAGGATAAAGTCTAATCTGTTTTAAAATTAAAGTTGGTTGTTGAAAGAGATCGTATCATTAAGATCATTGGATGAGACTCTTTCACGATGAGATCGATTTTCTCTATTAGTACTAGTAGTATTAGTAGTACTACTAGACTGGGCAACGGTACACTTGTATTTCATGAAACGTTATATCATAAAAGTGTTTTCCGAACCTCTCTAGTTCGGAGAGAGTATTTTCTATTGCAAGTTAAATGTGATTATCAAGTTACACATGTGACTTACAGCGAATTTCGAGCCGCTGATATCAAACAAGTTCATCTATAATGTATGGATTATTAAGTACAAAATTCCAATCTACTTCTGTTCTACTGATTATGAGATCAATAACACAACTCATCTAGTTCTACAAATAATTAAAGAAAAAAGTGTCCTAGTAAGATAGTTAAGAAAGTCTTATAAATAAGAATTTTTAAAGCCAATTTAAAGCACTCACTTTAATCTAAGCGCACTATACACTTTTAGAATCTCAATTCTGTTTTATGGCTCCTGTGCTTTTTACTTAAATTGGACAAACCAAATGGTAATATTGCACAAAATAAAAATCGGCTAAACTAAAACTTTCCAATTACTCCGTATTTCGAAATAATAGAGCAGAATGAAAATCGAGGTCAAGCCTGTCGCTGCGTGAGATAGGTCGGACTACATTCGTGGTCGCCATTTCCATCGTCGTTTTGCTTCTCGATTTTTAAAAAATGGGCGTGCGTGTGATAAAGGCATAGAGATAAATTTAGCAGGAAAGAATAACGCGGCATAACTGGGATGGCCGTCGCAAAAAGTTGAAGCTACGCGTTCTACTTTATTCCCGCGGCTAAATGATAGTGCATTCGACATATAGATGCGCTTGATCGCTCTGATGAAACGAAGATCCACTTGATTTAACTCGATTATCGTAATTTACGAAGTATAACACCAATCATTCGCCAATGCTTACTCGATTGGACTGCTTAACCAATCGCTCTGTAAAATTTAAGAAGTAAAGTTAAATTGGGAAAGAAACATATTAAACTTATATAAACGATTGTTTTGCTTCTTCATACAGAAAGCTTTGTTTTCGTTTAAAAAAATTTTTTTTTGTTTTTCTGAATGTGTTCAGAATGTTCTAAAACGTCGAAAAATTGCAATTTAAAAAAATGTCTGTATGTATGAATGTGTGTGTGTGTGTATGTGCCAAAACCGAAAGTTCTATAACTCCAGAACTAATCAACCAAATCTTAACGAATTATATATGAAATAGGGGTAGAAAAAACTGAAGAATATAATAGAATCAATAAAAATTGCTAATAATTAAGGGGTTCTTTTTTAAAAAAATTTTTAAATTTTTGCTCTGTTAATGCTCTAACTTCCGTAATTTTTTAGATATCCGAGTGCATTTTTTTTTTAATCGATAGAGTATCATGTAAGGAAGGTTGGGATTGAATTTAACAATGATCGATAAAAAAACGGTTCTTTTTTAATAAAATTTTGAATTTTTGTAGAAATGTTTATGCTTTAACTTCCGCAAATTTGAAGATATCGATCTATTTCTAATTTTATTATATTTTTCAGTCTTTTTTACCCCTACTTCATATATAAATCTTTAACATTTATTTACACGAAGAACATTTTTTTACACACATCAAAATTTTCTAAAATTTGCGTACCTCGGTCAATAAGTTATCGCTAGACAATATCGGGCGAAAAGTGTGTTGAATTGCATTAAAACTGTCTCATACTAATTCACAATCGATTGGATTAAGATCTTGATTAATATTTGCTAACAAACAGAAGAGGGGAAATGAAGGGCGGCAGTGTGGTCTAGTGGTAGAGCGCCAGACTCGTAATCTGAGGAACCAGGTTCGAGTCCACTAGAGCCATGTAAACATGGAATGTTTTTCCGAAGCTGCGCCCCTCCCCGTGCAAGATAGGCTCTTGTGCGGAGCAAACTGGGCTCCGTCTTTCGGAAAGAGACGTTAAGCCGTTGGTCCAAAGTTTCTCCCATCATGGGCCCACCTATCTGCCCGTTTGGTCCACCCATAGGCCCCATATTTCCGGCCATTCCCATCGGTGGGCCACCCTGTTGAGGTGGGCTCCACTGACCCTGATGACTATCGTTTATTTTGCGTTATGAATCCCGCGGTTCTGTCCTTTTAATCTCAACCTGAAATGAACAGATGCTACACAAATGTATTATAAATTTCATTTTTTTAACAAAAATAATAAAGATTTCAGACTTGTATCAATTATCAAATTTTTGAAAAAAATTATAGAAATTTACATTATCGTCATCTACAATTATCTTTACAAATTAATGTATATTTTAGGCTAACAAGTGGGCTATTATTAATTAATTTTATATTCTGCACTAACGCTTGTGCTACCTTATGTAGAAATAATATTTAACTCTAATTATAAAATAGAGAGTCATTAACTGAACTTATATTGTAAACTAACACATTTTTTAGTGTAATAATACTTATATAATAAATATTTAAAAATATTTATCACACATTTAATACTATTCAAGTTATAAAATTAATTCAGTTCTATCCCTTTCAATTCTACGTATTAGTAAATAATTTATGTGACTAAAATTCTTATATAATATTAATAGGCTTCAAGGGAGGAACAATATCATCACATACTTATTTTCTATCTTTTGCATAAAATCACACAGTTACATGATGTTTTCCATCAAATGTATATCGTTTTATAAATTTCGAATGATTGAAAGTCATTGATGTGTATCATCAAGCAGTGTTAGGTATAACCTATGGATATTAATAAAATTAAAGATTTAAAAAATTTTGTTTAAGTAAGTCAAAAATTGGAATATTTATTAGAATGATTAATTGTTACATAATTTGTGTTTTAGCTATTTTGGACTCATTATGCAAGGAGTTTCTTTCGCTGAACGTATCGGCCATCTTATACCTTATGAACTACGAGCAATACGGACGTAGTACGGCCAGCGCTCAATATTTTCTTCAATTGGCCGGTTACTTAGGAATCCCTGTGATTGCATGGAATGCCGATAATTCTGGTCTGGAGAGAGTAAGTTGATTCAACTAAAATGAAAGAGAGTGAAAGAATTTGCGAGTTAATGTTTCTACCGAGCACGCAAACAATATTTGCTCGCGGGTGAATTTTTCATTAACGTCAAAAAGAATTTCTCAAGTTATATTGAAATATACGAGATGAAACGTGCAGTTTGCAATTTAAGCAAGTTTATACCATTTACCTTTTCTTCCTCCGTATAATAGACATAGAAAAATATATTTTTTTTTATTACATAAAACTGAAATTAAAGTTGAATGGAAATATTCATCAACATTCACGAAATATAATGGGAATTCCGTTGGTTTGCAGCGGGCCTCGCAAAGCAGTCTACAGCTGCAACTGGCACCGTCACTGGAACATCAGACCGCGGCGATGCTGAGTATCCTGGAGAGGTACAAGTGGCATCAGTTTAGCGTAGTCACCTCGCAAATAGCTGGTCACGACGACTTCATACAGGCGGTCAGAGAGAGAATCTCCGACATGCAGGACACATTCAAGTTCACCATACTGAGCGCCATTCTGGTTACCGAACCACACGATCTGCTCGAGTTAGTCAACAGCGAATCTCGAGTGATGTTACTGTACTCGACCAGAGAGGAAGCTACTCATATCCTGACCGCTGCTAGGGAGTACAAAATTACCGGGGAGAATTACGTATGGGTAGTCACGCAAAGCGTTATTGAGAATTTACAAACCCCCAGTCAGTTCCCGGTCGGAATGTTAGGTGAGTAGCAAAATCATCCGTATTCACGTACTTTCGGTCATATGGATCCACAAATTCACATAAGTTTACAATATGATAAGTCCGTATATAGTATATATACGAATCGCCAATCAAATTATCCGTGAATTATGATTCACACTTTAAAATCCACATATGTATAATAAAATAAGTAATTGCGGTATATTTTATTTACGATCTTTTATGTAGTTTTGATTCAATTTTGCTGAGGCATTTCCATATCTAAGAAATTAAGTTTTATATTTTAAAAGCTTTTTTTCTCACTTTATAATAAATTTTTAAAGAAGATTAAAACATATTTACCGGAGATTTAAAAATTACGTTTATTTATTGTATCGAAGATGATTTTAAAATAACTATAGTTTATAGTTACAAGTAAGATATATGTGCATATAGTAAAATAAAAACAATTCTGTTTAATTAATCTATATAAAATTCGTTGGAAATATATATATAATCATATCTCTTTCGAATACGCTATAGGCATCGCGGTGAATCGGAGTATATTTACGCCCGTTACACATACGTTAACAATCAGAATACGCCTCTTATCCGTAAGAATGCATGGCTTTCGGGCGGGAAAGTTATTCACATCGTGACCAGAATCGCGGAAACAGAAAATTGATTTCTTCCTTGAGAATTTCCCAAGAATATCCTTGGGGGAAAAATAAATTCGTTGAATTCCTCTCAGTGAACCACGTGGAATAACATAACTCGGATTGAATCTCTCGCCGTCTGAATTTCCGCGAGCTAAAACTAGCGCGATAAACTCGCTCTACGTAAAACGCAAACACCTCGCACTCTTAAACACGATTGCTATGAATCGAGCAAAGCAAACGTTGCTTATATTTAATATTCTCTGTCTCTCTCTCGATGCTGCAAGAGTACATATTCAACCGTTCGTATAAATCTACGTTTATTTTAGCTAATACGAAAAAGATGTAAGGATTTTACATATTTCATCAAAAAGATGTTATGTGTTATTTGCAGCTCTGCAACATTTCTGAAGACCGTCCCGTGGAATTGAACATTTTTCTATACAAGTATCTCAGTGAATTTTCAAAGGATATCTCAGCTTAAAACATATTTGTGCAATACAGGAAAATTTTGTTGACGTGTGATTTTTACGGGTCAACTTCTGGCTGAACAACAAGGCAGCTCGACGATTCTTGCATGAATCGCCAACATTTCTCAGGCTTATGATACATCGATTTATCTTCACTTTTCTCTCCTTTTCTCACGTCTTTGCTCACATTTTTGATATTTATGGAAATGTAGTTGTCGCAGTGTGTCGCATAAAAATCTGGCTGAATAAAATCTTGCAAAGTGCAGCTTCTCCGTGAAAATTTTTTGCGAAAAGAGATATATTCTTCATATGGAAAAGAGACAGTCAGCAAATATTCTTAAATTTAGGCGAAATAAAATTAACAGCGCAAGTTGTAACTATGAGAAAATTTATCGTAAAACTGGATGAAGTTGTTCTATCATTTTTATCTTTTTATTTCATTAAGTTATATTATGTCTACAAAATTCATTTTCTGAACCACAAATGAATATTTGTTTAAAGTTTAAGATTATATTTTTGTAAGCAGCTTTTAATATAAACAGAATGATGAATTTATTAAGAAATAAACGAACAAAAAGAAAATCAGAGCAAACTGAAGTTCAGTTACTTTGAAAAATTAATTTCTGTAAATCGCAAGCTTATACAAGATTACGAGTTATCAAAGAATTTAAACAGTAAGTTGGATATTGAGAATTTAAATCCGTGTCTCATAAATTATTTTCAATTTCTCGTTTGGTTATTCGCCCATCCGATTTTATCATTGGCAGAGCAAATCGAAAAAAAAAATGAAAAATCTTCTTTATACTGATATAACTGAATTGGTTATCGTGCAAACCAATATAAATCTCGCTGAGATAATAAAATCGCATTAACGAATCCGCTCGATATCTTTTCGCTGTTACAGGTGTGCATTTCGATACGAGCAGTGAGAGCTTGGTAAATGAAATTACGACAGCAATCAAGGTCTATGCTTACGGTGTCGAGGACTTCATCAATGACCCGAAAAATGCAAATCGTAGTCTGAACACTCAACTGAGCTGCGAAGGCGTCGGTGAATCACGATGGAGCACGGGGGATCTATTTTTCAAGTAATTTCACATAATTTATTAAAATGTGGATAGATTTATTCATGCGCCAGTCACACGGAATTTTCTAAATAGCAAGATTGAAATTTTCTTCGAATAATATTACAACAAATTTTTACAAAACAACTTTGCAAAAAATTAACAGAATTTTGTAAATTGTCTGAAAATCATATTTGAGGAAATAATATAGAATTTTATTTATTTTATGTAATATTGCAAAATGAAAATGTTAATTTTATTAAACGATTTGAATTCATGATGCAATGTAATATTTAGTAATTTAATATTATAATCTTATTACGCATATCACAATTTAATATTTTAATGTTGCTTTATATGTACATATTAATACTTCAATATCATATGATTATGAAATATATAATGTTTATTGTATATTAAGCTTATAATAGCTTCAATTATAATTTTTACGAAATACCTGCAGTCTTTGCTTTATATATTATAACGTATTGTACTTCTTCCTCTCTGCAGATATTTGAAGAACGTTTCCGTCGAGACTGATCATGGAAAGCCAAACGTAGAGTTCACTCAGGATGGTGTGTTAAAAGCTGCGGAGTTGAAAATTATGAACCTTCGACCGGGAGTTAGCAAGCAGCTTGTTTGGGAAGAGGTAAGCTCAAATCATCTTGCATGCACTTTACCAGCCGCGAAACTTTACTTTCCAAAAGCTATCGCTAGTCATGACACGAGATACGGTGCATCAGTTTACAAATAAATACATAAAAACGAACGAATAATTAAACTAAAGCCGAACCAAGATTAAAATCTTCATGCCACCTTCGCCGAATAAAACTGAATTTTATTACGATGTTGTTAATGCAACGAGATATTTGCATATATTTGCATAAAGTTTGCATAACAGAAAGAATTTCTAGTATATAGAAATTGTGTTTGAAAAAAAAACACAAAAATTTTTTATTATACGCTAGCGAATAAAAATTATGCACTAAAATTTGTTCTGGCCAACAAATTATTGTAACCCCCCAAAAAATGGGAACTGTAATATTAAAGATTAATAAGTTTTTGATTTATTGTGCAAGACCTTTTTGATCAGATGTTTGTGAATTAGACAATACGGAGTTTAATAAAAAAAAATGAACTTATGATGTAACGCCTAGTTAAAACTATTGAAAAAAGATGTCGATAAAAATACGCAATAGGCGGAAAGTTTTTTTTTTGTGCACGAGCTTCAAGCTCGAAGAAGCGTTATCGAGTAAAAATGTAGAATTTATCGCCCTCGCTGCCGAAACGGCTCAAAGGGGTCGCGCTATATATAACTTCGTGATCGTCTCTTTCGTTACATTGGATTTACGGCACCGAGCCGCGGAATTGCGGTAAACTTTAGACTTCCTTTTACGTCCGACGCCGATGATATTCCTTTTGCAATCTGCTCACCAGAGAACCGCAAACGAAGTGTCGCTCTATTACTCGGCGGAACAACTTTATCATAATCCGTATCCTTTATCGTTTTCACAGTGCGGTGCCGGATCAACCACGATAATAAATTAATGCGTCGGTAGAGGTTTCCATTAAGTCTCGTTGGCTGGATCTCCCATCTAGCGTACGAAGGCATGCTCTGCCGGGCTGATGCTTTCTAGAAATTGTCAGACTTGGATGGTTCATAATCGCGTTATGAAATGCTTTGCAAGATATTTCAGAACGCATCCGTTTCCTTCGCCGGCAGAAACGGCAGCACAATTGTCACGTACGCAGCCGTTGTGAGAATACTGCGTAGTGTTTTGTGGCAGATAAAACTAATATACTATCCCTTAATGTGCGCAGTGGAAATTTCCGACGACGAAGATATTGTATTAGGAAGTTTTTCTTCTCCCGGCGGGAAAATTTATGATACAAGCTTTGCACAAAATTAGATATTGGGAAATCAGCTGAGTTTCGAACGACTGTAAATGTAATTGCATGTGGAATCATATAATTATACCATTATACGGAATTTTTAATTGTTATATTTTTATTAATAATATTCTTCAAAATCCAGCTTTATTATTATTCAAATTGTTGCTGTTGATTAATTTATTGGTTTATTGTAGTATCTTGTTCTGATAATAATTATACAAAATAAGTGTGACATAGAACGTTTCAGTTTTCTGCACATTCTCTTTTCTGCATACTTTTACTACCATCGTATCGTAACGTATCATTGAATATTCGTCGGAAATTTTTATTGTGTTTGCAAGTTTTAACAGTATCGAGTTTTGCAAGTTTGATGGGAATTTCGTCAGAAATGCCGGCGAAGTTTAACTCCACCTTTCGACATTCCTCTCGCGACACGAATCCATCTTTGTTCAGCGAACCGTTTCATCCAGGAAATTCTTTCGTCACCTCATTAAAGTTTGAAACGCTTGCGTTGTGAGAATCATGACGTCTCGACACAGGCAAGAATTTATCATCCATCCGCTTCAGTAAATTCGCCATTTGCGGAGGATGAGCCGTCAGCCGTCAGGATAGACTTTTTTGCTGAATGGCTGATAAAGCTTTTATACTTTGCGCAGGCTATTCATAATATATTATGATCTGTACCGGGACGGCGGCACTTTACACCCTCCACTCTGATAAAATATTGTTCTAATATTCCCATGTCCGGTATTAGCTCTATATAGGAAGTCTCGAGTCTTTTTTCATATAATACTACTGTTACAGTCTAGAGGTCTGTAATAACACTGAGTTTAATATCAGAAATATATTCATTATTCTTACATAAATATTATTTATTTCTAATATTTGTAAAACTAATTTGACCAGAGAGAAGAATGTCATTTACGGACTGTTTAATAATAATATTGTATGAATTTTATATATTTTTTCCAAGCTCAATAAATTGTGCGCCGATTTTTTGTCGGGCTTTAAAACATAGCTCTTTGTTGGAATAGTGAAACCAAATACGTAAATTGATAATCGATTTAAATTTTGATGGTAATAAACATTTTTATTAAATCACTGGAAAGAATTTATTGCAAAAAATATTGCCCTATCACATTGTGTCACGGAATTTAGGAAGATCCATGTTCGAACGTTGGCTGGGGGTGATATTTTTTGCAATAAATTCTTTCCAGCGATTTAATAAGGATGCTTATTAGCATCAAAATTTAAATCGATTATCGATGTTTCAACTAGGAGCTATGTTTTAAACAAAAAATTGGCGTACGTTTACTGAGTTTGGAAAAAGTATATAAAATTTACACAATATTATGTATGCTATATAAATGGACATACATTTAAACACTTTTTGAGTAAAAATGACGCGATTACTATTTCTGTTCAAGTTCTGCATTTATTGTGACGCATTTATCTGCGCTTATCTTAGTGAAGCTATAATTGAAACGCTATTAATCCAGCACCTAGCTCGTCACGTAATGAAAGCTGCGCGAAAATTTCATTTGCCCTGCAACCGGCGTGGCAGGACACGAAACTTTGTTACGCCAACACGCGCGACTGCTTTCGATTCTAACGATTCGCGTGCACTAGTCACGATTTTAATTATTTCTTTTAAAGAGAATTATCTCGACACTTTGCAACTCCGAAGACTTACAATCCATCGCGTGATATCACAATCCTCATCTCGTTTCCAATTATATCCTTCGTTTGTATCACGTCAGCACGAATCATCCACCGGTGGATTTCGGAATAACAAGATTCCATGTTTCTGTTTAGGTATCTCATTTTTACGGTGACGGCCTTCCATTTTACTATGCTAGAAATAATTAATTGGAGATATCGACACTTGATATTTCCTGCGCAAAATCGAGCTGACAAGTTGATAAGGGAGAACAGTATTATAACGTACAAATGTAGGAAAAAAAACACATTTTTAAATTAAAATGAAACATTCATATTTTTTCTATTTGTTTAATGAGAAACAGTTGTTAAAAGCAGGTAGATAATACATGTTTTTCACAGAAAATATTGGATCTGGGATGTTAATAATATTCTTATGTTACATAATGCACATTTTCTCTCCTCAGCACGGTGTAAATAATGCTATTGAATGCAAGCTGCTTCGTATCATGAGTTTCATTAGAATTTCAAAGCCATTGAAATGTTTCGCACCTTTATAACGGCTGCATAATCAAGTTCACGATCATCTCAAAGAAATTAAAATATCCGAAGGAAATTACGCACTGCTAATATTTTAAAATATATAATAATTTTTTTATGTCATTATAAATATAACAATACTCAATTTTCACACACACAATACACAAATTATTTCTTGAAATACATTTTTAAATTTAAATTTTACAGTAAGATTGAAGAAACTATATCGAACTGGTCTGTATGTTACGTTTATAAAAAAAAAAACAACTTTAGTTTGTGTAGTAATATATGAAAATATACGAATGTAATATCTTTTCTTTGTTCGTGATAGCGATTTAATTTTCTGTACAAAAGAGTTGAATCTTAACTTAGTTTGCAGTATTTTTTCATAGATTTGTTGTCATAATTTGTACAAGGAACCTTTCTCTTTTATAGAGGATCAATAGATTTATAGATAGAGTTGCTCGTTGTTGTAACTTGGAGGAAATCCTTTTTCTGATTTCAATTTTCACATATTAAAGGACACCGGGTGTTCATGACAAATTTTAGCGGCCCGGGTGATGCATCATTTTCCGGCGTGCACATGTTTCCCTGCACATTTCGCGCGCTACTAAATTGCCGGCCTTTTGCAAAATAAGCGGATTATCGGATCAAAGTCTGTCCGATGCGAGCGTGAAACGCGTCGATCGGCTAATCACGTTAGATACATCCGCTAAATCCCAATTCCCGGCGCAAGAATCGCACCAAACTCTCCGGAACGCAGTTTACTCCAGACTCTCCTGCATTCGCGCAATTGTGCGAAATTAGGTCGTCACTTAGGTAGCTGGAACTAGAATTAATTAGTATGCATGCATCGGCGGGATAACGTGTGAGGCGACTCCGACAATTAACTGTACATGCATAAACGTACATGCAACGAGCACTCGCCATTTAGTCGATATTTCAAACTGCTATCGCTTTATGTGTGTATGCTTGTGTGTTATTCTCTCTTTTCCCCCTTTTTCCCCTATTCATGCAAAATGAAGTAAATCGTACTAAATAATATGCTTGAAAAAATAATTGCTCCAAACAATCGCTTTTTACTATTTTGTCTAATTTGTTGATTATTTCTCGTTATTTTATTAGTTTTACATTTTTATTTTATTTAAGTTATAATTATTGTGATAATTGCTTTGTGGTATATTCGCTTAAAACACATTTTGAAATAGAAATATCGCCAATATTAGTTGTAATCTATCTCATTAATTATTCTTGTATTTTATTCGTGTTTTATTATAAATTATAAAATAGTTTATTTATATTGTCCTGTTTAACTTCATTTCTTATGAAAATTATTTTGTGATATTTAAACAATTTATTTGAAAATTAATATTGAAACGTAACCAAAATACATAAGAAAAAAATTATATATTAAAAATAATTATTAAAATAAATTAGAAAGTATTTTAAAATTCAAATAATTGATAAAATTTATTACCATGCTTTTGGTGGCATAAGTGATAGCTCGCGGGAAATTAAAGATAAAATGATATTGATTGTTGGTCAAAGGCGCGAGTAATAATGCCTGATGGCAACCCCCCAAGGATACAGAATTCAAGGCAAATATGAACAACATTTACCTTGAATTCTATGTTTGATTAAACGATTACTGATTGTTATGATTTCTCGCTCTCTTAAATAGCGTATGTTATTTTTGGATATTGACAAAGAATATGAAAGAAAAGTATATGTTCTTGTAATCAAAATATTTTTCTTCATGCACTATTTTTCTTCATGTTTCTATTTTAAAATATCTTTAGATACAAGCAAAATATTTTAGAACACAACTACTATAACTTAAGAGAGTTCACAAATTTACAAATTTTATATTTGTTCTAAAAATGAATAATATATTTGAAATATTTTTATCTCGCATTATTAAAACAAAATTATAATAAAACATAAATATGTTTGTTGAATAATTTACTTCGCAATAAATTATTTAACATGTATTTTAATTGATAAAATCATTGTCATTACGACGCATGTACATTTTGAGAAACAAATGCAATTCATTAATGTAGACAAATGCAATTAATGTCAGATTATATAAATAAATAGAATATTGTATAGCAATATAACTTATTCAACAATTACATATGACGTTAATTGATTAATTCATATATTAAAATCACAAAATATATTGTGTACAGTTAATTAGGATGTGTAATAACCAACAGGGTGAGCGTGAACAAAGTCGAATAGGTATTGATGACCTCTTAAATGGCTCGCCAAAATCAATAGCAAAATGTTGACGATCAATTCTCGCCATTCACGATGACCATTTGCGACCTTCCGTGATACCATTCGCGACACAGTTACTCCCAAAACATTTTGATTTTTTACAGCATGAAAGCTATTGCGGAGAATTCTGCGATATAACCCATCGATTTTGCGCCAAAGTGGTCTTTTATTTTTGCACTGCAGTTATATCGATTTTTTCCGCTACGCCCTATATTCTTCCAAACAAAAACGAATTCCGGGGATTCTCGGCAATCCGGAGGATTACGTTGCGAAATCCTTAGTGCGAAATCGCTCAAGATAACAAAAGATGGCCAAGAAAGAAAAATCAATTTAAGCGCTAGGGCGGCGTGTCTGAACGGCAATTTACTGAATGCCTTATTAGAGCGCCTGAAATAATTGGATTTTCGGTATATTATCCAAAACATAAAACAATAAAAAAAATAAAAATAAATGTCGATAGAGATGATAAATTATCGAATATAACAGATGATAATGTGATGGAAATGGAATAACTAATATCTACAAAGTAACAGAGATATTTTGATGCATAACAGAAATGATCGTTGTAAATAATATATGTTCTTTATTTATAAAGGTTCTTTATTTATTTCCAGAGTGTAATATGTTTATAAAAATAGCAAAAATCACAGGATTACGCAATATATGCAATTATGCGAAAAGCATGAACGTGATGTCAAATGCATCTGTACTTTCCAATAAACTTTTGTAATAACTCTCTTGTCATTAGCATTTTAATGAGAATATTTTATGCAACTTCTGTCTGTAGCCCTTCTTGTCACGATCCTGTTGTGCTGAGAATGAAGGACTCGATGAGCTTGCCTCCTGCAAACAGCATGCACAAAGGGTGGTAATCGGCGCACGTCGTGTCTATGTAAATTGTTAGCTGTAAGCGCGGGACGAGTAATTAGTCAATTATCGGAAACGGCGAAACTGTACGAGCCTGCCTCCGGAATTAACCATCGACGATACGTCGCGGTCACTTGAAGCTTTTCGATACCGGGTATCCCATGTATGATGTACCTACAACGCGTGATGACGCACGCATGCGAGCACGCATGTATCCTAAGACACACGTGCAGCGCGTACATCGAACTAATTAGCGAAATTGTTCGAATAGCGCTATCCGATGCTCCTATTTACTCGTCAGCGGTGTTAATTGCCAATGGAACAGAGAATCGGAAAGCTAGGGAAATTGATAGAATACATCTATGTGTAGGATCATTTTGTGCGACATTCGACGTTGCAGATTTTGAGCGCGTTACTTCGCGCATTGCTGGTATGTCTATAATGGTTTAATAATTTGTAAATAATTGTATATCTTAATAGATTATTATAATTATACCAGCTTTTGCATAAACGCAAATATGTTTCTAAATAATTCATGTTTCATTAAATTTATATTTTTCTCAAATCCAACAGATATATTGAACTTGTATATTTATTGCACAATTATTTGTTCTTAGCAAAGTATTTTATATCATTCTTATGTATTAAATATCATTAAAATGGATTTTAAATGCATTTTTGTTAATAAACACTACAGCAATTTATAAATTTTAAAATTATTTATTTTATTTTGCAATACAATTACCATAATCTCTCCTCTACAATATAAAATTTGTGGTTACATTGTGACATTTCTAAGTTAATCGATCAGAACAATTGTTATCCAATTTTTTATATATAATAATTTTAATTATAAACAATGTGATTCAATACAGCACTGACTTATACTCGTAAGAAAGAGGACGGAAAACTATAACAAATATATTAAAGTGCTTTATCATTTTATTTGATCAAAAATCCAGACTCGGCAGCAATTTAGAGTGCGATAACTCGTCGATTTTTCGGAAGAAACAGCACTGCGAGCATGCACGTGCCGCATATGCGTTTTCTCCTGTCACATATCTTGAGTTACATTCTGCCCCATTCGCATTCTCGATTGCGGTAGCCCCGAAGGCACCACGACCACGAACGAGCTTAAAAATTGTCCGT
This sequence comes from Temnothorax curvispinosus, assembly GCF_003070985.1. Taxonomy (NCBI): domain Eukaryota; kingdom Metazoa; phylum Arthropoda; class Insecta; order Hymenoptera; family Formicidae; genus Temnothorax; species Temnothorax curvispinosus. The sequence goes on along the minus strand of NW_020216101.1, from coordinate 990,382 downwards.
CCCTCCGAGGAAGACGTTTTCAGGGAAAAATTTAACCCGGTAGTTTTACAGATTATAAGGAACCGTGGCGGACTTAACAGGAATGGCTGGAATCATGCCAAATACTGCGGGATGTATCGTCGCAAACGATTCCAGTAAAACGCGGACAATGTATAGCCGTAATCCCCGTTTCCCCCTGACCTGACCGAGCTTATCGAAGGGACAGCTATTGTGGGAACTTTATGTCGCGGTCGAAATCCTGACGGGACAATTAACCTTTTCCAAGACCGCCAGTATTCTTAGCGCAACGAATTCTCCGTGAATTTTTTTCGTCACGTACGATTAAATTTTTAAACGTATTCCGGGATATCGTAAAGAAAGGAAGAAAGAATGGTGAAAGTCACTTTGGAAACACGTTCTCCGATAATAGATTGAAAGGCTGACGACAATTGCGTTAAATACAAATTGATGTTTCTTTGGATAACTCAATTCCTGTTTCTTTCATAGAAAAGAATTGCTTTCATAAATTTTTTATGTGTATAAACAGAACTTTTTATTTAATACATTTTTAATTTTAATTTGATAATTATTTAGGTATATTGTAGTTTCTTTGTTTATTTGGCTAAATTGATTAAAATTGTACATGATATTTACCTACTATTCGATATACCTATTTCATGTAAGCTACCTATTTCATGTAATCAAATCAATAAAGAAAATATAAGTACAGAGTTAACATTAAATGACACTTTAAATGACGTTAATATACGAAGAACAATATTTAAGATGTCTGGATGATTGTCACGTACACTCAATACGTCAATCTCCAATTGTCGTTAAAATACGTCTCACAACTGTAATCGCTGTGATTATTGTGGAAAGTTTAGGTTTCGCCGCAGCGCAATAAACTGGTTAACAGAATGTAGGTAACTACTAACGTGTCCTGAACTAAACGGGCGGCGGAACTTATAATTAGGGAATGACGCACCAACGAGTATACGATAATTAGGAGATGCCGTAAGATTTTACGGTGCATCGCGTTGTTTCCACGTCGAGAAAGCATTTACAATTGCCTTGATGAGAGAAACATCAACGACAGAGAATATCAGCGTCAAAGAACTCGTTACGGCGTATCACGTGGTATAACAGTTAACTCGATATAATCTCGACTCGTGTAATGAACTTATAATCTGTTCATTAATTCACGGCATGTTAATGTAGTCATTAATTCATCAGCCGGCGCTTTGTAGCCGGCGCCATTGCACGTGACGTTTTGCGAGATATTTCTCGGCGAAAGTTTAATTTCCGAGTCTTCCCTGCGGTTTACTGACCCGCGCGTTACATCGCGCGATTTAAATTAAGTAATGAGTAACGAGCAAAAGCACAAGGAAACACGTATTATTTATTCCGTTGTTAATTGTTACCGCGCGCGTTAAAATGAAAATACAATTTCGGTGATTGCAGACTTGGATGTATGAAAAAGAAATGAGGACAGTCTGTGGAAGATCTTGATTTAGATTTGTAATTCATTTATATTTGCAACTCAGAAATAAATTTGACCTATTAAAATCAGCGTTAAAATTATTATCTTAATTATTAATTATTATGTTTATATATTAAATTAAAAAAAAAACAGTCAAAAAATGATACGTAGTACATATATAATTTTCTTTATCAGATTACATATTTCTATTACACGGTTTACGACATCGTATTCCGAAATTTATGATTATCCTTCGTATCCCTTCAAAACGCGATCTTGTTTGTCGAATATCCCGTATGACGTTGCTTTCGTTAATCTCTCTCCCGATCCCCCGTAACCACGTTAACATATAAATACGTACGCGCTTGTCGTAATTCCTTCATAAACGAAGGATTTTCCGTAACGGGCAGGCCCGGCGCAGGCTACGGTCGATGGGTACGCAGGCGAAAAGCTCCGAATGCATGTAACGCTGGATCCCCGAGCTTTTAATTATGAATGCATAAATCTCCTGGAGAATTTTCAGCTTTTCTAGAGAGAACGGATTTTGATTGAAACTTCGCGCGTTTTGATTTTTTTTCGTTTCTTCGCACGGGAGACGATAAAAAGTGTACGATCACACGGCTGTACGGTCATGTATATGAATTTTCATGGCAACATGTTCGCTGTAACTTACTTCCCCGTGCAGTATCGGTTTCTAATATGTAGATGTCTCGCGCGCATCGCCAGTGAGAGCTTTACATATTCAGAAGTTGAGCAACACTCACACCGGAGCGATCCAATTTCGTTTTATTGGCCCCCTCGCACCTGGAAAGTTGCTATGTAGTATTCTACAAGAAGTCATTTACTTTCTTCACCATGGTGCACGACTGCCAAATAAATTTTGGCGAGCTGACAGAGACAATAGCCGTTGCCAACAACGCGCGCAATGCACGGGGACGAAATGACGGAAATGCACAGAGCCCGGCGTACGTAATGTTGACGATGTAAATAAACTGCCCTAGTTTGGCTCCTTGTTCACATCGCCGTAAAATTACCTCTTTGAATGGAACGTTTTGGAATGTGTGGAATAAATCAATTCGCGTTCGAATGCACTCGATTAAACGCATCGCACGGGAGTCGATGAATAGTCGATGAAGTGTGATATAGAAATAGATACAGCCTGTTTGAAGTTTCAAACTGGATATATGACTAGTTTTAAAGAAAATGACGTTAAATTATTATAGATATCGTGGAGAGTTTATAAGAAAAAGAATCGATTTGCAGATATTTCAGTGGGATCTTTTCCTTTTAATTGAAGAGATTGTGGAGCGTTGTGCGATTTTTTTTGGCCGAGTTATCGAGATTTGAATAAAAAGTGGTCACTTTGACTTTGATCACTTCAGCGATCCGCAAGATACAAATAATAGAAAGTCTCCACGATTTTTTGCACGCCAGATGTAGCGCAGCAAATTTGCATTAAAAATGTTTATTTTGACGGATCAAGCTTTATCATAGTGCCGTTTTTAAAAAAAAAGGTAATTAAAATTGGCAAAAAGCATTTAAAAAAAGTTTCAAGCTTTAAAATGCTTTTTTAATGTTGTGTCTACGATGATTTTTTGCCGAGTTTCAGTGATTTAAAAATAGCCCAAATTTTTAGCTTATCAAAAGAGTTCCCTATTTTTTGTTGAGTAATTTAAAATTGTAATTTAAATTTTTAAAGAAATAATATTTTAAAAACTACATGATATTTCACAAATATTTATATTTTAAAAATTGCTTGTGCGTATTAAAAGAAAAAAAAATATCAAAAACTTCTTACTTTTTTAATAACAAAATCGAGAAAATTCAGAATTTCATGTTAATAAAATAGATTATCAAAATTTTCTATGTGTATTTTGTTTCTTTCCATTCGTATTGCAACAGTACAGCGAGAATCTATCAGCAAGATTATCAAAAATTTATAGATTTTACTTTTTGATAAAGCTTTTACGAATGCAATGCGAGAGATGCAGAAAAGCGGGCGTGAGTGCACTTTTCAATGCCGCCCACGTGTCTTTTTGACACGACGGTCACGTATTTTCACATAACCTGTGTCGACCAAGTTTTCAACATACGGAAACGTCTGGCATCTATGCAAATGATTTTAATAACCAACGTAAATTACATCCGCGTTAATTTTACATTTTGGTAGTTCATCTATTACCGAATTTTGTAGGGCAGAGCTACAACGTTCTTTATATCACAGAAAAGAATATAGGATTGATAGAATTGATAAATTATGTAAATTATGGAATCGGTTTTTGTATTTTTTAAAAAAGATTGTTATTTTCAAATAGCTATGTATATAATATCTGTAGTAGCTACGTAATATTCGTTGTTTAAGCTTAGTAGCATCTAATACTAATTATATTTCTGCTTTATGTTATCAAAAAAATCTTTTTCATAAAAAACGTAATTAGGTTTCTATTTTTTTTTTACCTTGCCCTAGTTCTTCTTTCACAGTAGCAAACAAAGTGGCTAAAGTTCCAATCGGACCAATCATTAACAATGTTAAAATTTCTAAAGCGCGATAATGCCAGCAATGATGGATGTATTATAAAATTTTCGTCGACATTGACTAATGGGGCTCCATTACCGAATACAGTTTCGTCTGAATAGGAAGTAAATTGCGCGCCCGATAGTGAGAAACGATACGCGTCGAAAGGAAGCAAGTTGAAGTACGGGACCAGTTTATATCGTGTACAACTAAACCTTTTCGTATACTAGATTCGTCACGACGCGATTCAGAGAAGTGTAGGAAGAACTTTGTAATTTCACTTCCGTTTCACGTTATACTTTTGTCGCCGACACTTTCTGTTGAAAACAATTTTGCACGCAATCAAGTATAGAACGCCAACGATACGAAATTTAAAGCAATAAAGCTGAAGTTTTATCGTAATACGCTTTATACACGTTAAATAAAAGTTTTGTAGGACCTATATTAAAGAACTAAAAAGCTGATTACGAATTACGATTCAGAGAAGATACCTTTAAAATTATTTAAATGGGGGTCAAGTAGCATTAAAGAATGTTGATAATATTTTTAAAAGGAAGCCAAAAAATATTCTCATCAAAAGTTAAATCATGAAGAAGAAAAAGATGACACGAAATAACGAAGGACAAAAGAGCTATGGTAGAATTTTTTTAAAAATTTTAAATTCAGCACACTGGTAGTATGCTACTTTGGCCATTTATTTTTATTTATATTATTTGCTAAAATTAAAAGAAACACTTTAATTTTTGAAAGTAAAATCACACTAATAAAATATGACATTTATGAATAATTTATTAAAACTGCTACTGTATTTGATCACATTTGCTTTCGTCTGCTTGTCCGTAGATCGGTGTCTGGAAATCCTGGGAAAAAGAGGGTCTAGACATTAAGGACATTGTCTGGCCGGGCAATACCCACACTCCTCCGCAAGGCGTGCCGGAGAAGTTTTACCTTAAAATAACCTTTCTGGAGGAACCGCCTTACATCAATCTTGCCCCGCCGGATCCTGTGACCGGAAAATGCTTGGTGGACCGCGGTGTTCATTGTCGAGTGGCCAAGGACTCCGATATGGTTGGGTAAGTATGAAAAATTGGATTCTTTTGTTGGAGAGACATATCCGCCAATACTTTATATCGATATCTAAATGTTTAAGCATTTACAAACCTGCGATTCTGAATGGATAATTACTAATATACTCACATATCATCTTTTAATTTTTAGTCTCGGATCACTTATATTATTTGTATATTGTTTTCTTTTTATTTGAATGTAATTGAATTTTTAAAATGTTGTTAATAATACTATTCAAAGGATACTTACAACTATTAAAAGTGTTTTTAGAATTGTAAAAATTTTTTTATGTATTAGCTATTATATCATATATTATTTTGTTAAGCTATTTTAGATGTTAAAGTGTATTTTATATTATTCACATTATTTGAATAAGTAAAAAGGTATTTAAACGTTGCAATGAACAACGCGTCTGATTAGAAAGAAATTGACTTTTAAGAAAGTCAGACTATTAACGTCTGACTAGAAATTGATTATTACTACTTCAGTAGTAATAGTCAGCTTCGTGTAGTATTCGTGAAATTGAGAAGACTGTATTTTAACTTATTATTTTTGATGAAATAATAACGTAGTAATAAAATATACAAGAATAGTATTACGTAAATTTCAACATATTATTTATATGACTAGACACTACAGACGCGCGCTACGCGCGCGCTATTTATCTTTAACATTTCACTATTAACCCTATTATACACAACTGTCAAAATATACAATGACAGCTGCAAATGAAGTAAGCGCAGCAAGAAAACCAATCGGCATCGCGGAAAAGCGGCAACAATAAATTTCACATCTCCTTTTTAGAAAAGGACTAATTTACTTTATCTCTAGACTTCCTATCAGAACTTTACTAAACGGCAAGTGAACCAATATTAATTAACATTAACAGACAACATATACTAATTTAAATGAACAAATTAGGTGTGTAATTTATTACTACCGCGATATATACTGACGTGCGCGAATGCTCCAGTTTGTGATATTTCGGAGAAATTAACTCATTACGACGGACTCAGCGCTGCTTTTAAGCGAAGACCGAATATTAAACCCGAACATCATGGTATGCGACACACTTATTTCATTTAGAAGGGAGTCCTAGTAAAGTAAACGTGTCGCTTCTACACCAAGTTGGAAGAAGCCTTGCACATTCAATCCAAAATTGAAGGGCCTGCCTTTGAAAGCATTGGACAGGCGAGACTAGACTAATACCTACGCGCGCGCTTCATCAGGACGGAGGAGTTGACACTTTACAGTGGCACGTAATGACATTTATCATGCGGTAAATGAATTCATTGAAAAGCACTTTACTATGTGCCTTTGGTAAATCTCTTTCGAGTTCGCATTTAGCCTCTCGGAGAATGTTACGAGTGTGATAAAGGATAAAGCGTTTACACGACGGGGGTAAATATGAAAAAGAAGCGTAATCGCGATCATTCTGACTTTGTTTGATAGTCGTACGCAAGTGCTATTTTTATCGGGCCGTTTATGTCGACCTTCGCGTTAAACGCAAGCTGCATTGTTAAAATTTATCGAGCGTGTTCTCGAATGTCGTTATCCAATTTAGAGTATCATCGATATCGTTTGGGGTTACAGCCTCTAGCAGACGTTCTCTGCATATAACAGTATTTATTTGCGCGAAATCGGGTCACGTAATATACGTTAAAAACTCTTTCCCGCCTGCATTCTCTATATAGTACAGTGCAAGCGACAGCTGTTGCTACGCTCGTTTTCAGTGTAAACTCGAGAGTTCTGCGAAAAAAATCTATTTCTGTTAAAAAACAATACCAGCACTTCGTTGAAAATAGTGCGAGGCAAAGTGGCTCTTTACATCTCGCTATATTTTTTCTTTTTTTTTTTTTAAGCAAGAAATTGTTGAACCAACAATTTGTCATATTTATGCGCTATTAACTTATGAATAGAATTGGGGTAAAAATTAAGCTGAAAGTCTGTAGACTACAAATGATTTCTTTAGTTCTAAACGCAACATGACATTTTTAAAAAATATTTACCTCAAATGTTTTGCAATAATTTAATCGAAAATTTACTGTATATATTTTTTAAACATTCGCATCTGCTTTTTTTTTGTTTTATAAAATTGAATTCCGGAATATTTAGTTTGCATCACTAAATTGTAATATTCTCTGTTATTTAACCGTTATACCAGTGCAGCTCCAGATATACAAAATTAAATTACGAGTTATTGTGACGCACGAGAAGGGAAAAAGGAAGACAGCGATTTAACGTGTATTTGTACACGTCAGATCCAAGAGTCCGATTCGAATCGCACTTCGAAAATAATCCGCCGACAAGTTTCCCAAAGGCATTTGTGAGAATAACAGCGTGGAAGTAATTGAAACTCTTCTCCTTCTCTCTCTCGAGAGAAACGCAACTCGTGCGAAGAAACGTTAGGAAATTACGATGGCAGAGGAACGAAGTAGATACAAGTCGATTTTCTGCCTCAATTGTCGATGTCACAGCAGTCACTCTGTCGGAAAAATTTGGAAAGAACGGACATTTACAAATTGAAAATTATGTACAGTGCAGAACTGTAACGATTTGTCACGTTTAAAGTAATGTTTATGTTTATGTTTAATTTAATGACTATCTTTAATATATCTTTATATTGATTTCAAAAATTTTCTCATGAGTTTGCTCATAATATTTGTAGCTTTTATTGTTTTAATATATTTTTTCAACCAAATTTTATTAATAACGAATAATTCAATATCAAGTAAAGCTCTTTTCTAAAATAAAATTAAGTCCACTTTTTTCGAGACTTAAATATGTTACAAGAATATTTTAAATAAAATAACTAACTAATCTTAAAATAATTAGATAAACAATTATTATATCGACACACAACTAATATTATATTACGCTATCACTTCGACAAACAGCGAAGGAGAATTAGCGCTTAGTACAGTTCCTCTCAGCAAGAGAATTTCGGGAAAGGTATAATTGAAAATTCCGCAACAAATTCTCATACAATTGCTTAGAAAATGTCGATGTGAAAATGTTATCTTCCGTTTTTGAGATAAATGTTGAAACTATGAACACAAATATGATTATGTTTGCGAAGATGAAGATTATGATAACAGTGAGGAATTAAACAATATAATAATTGAAAAATAGCGAATTTGTTACATAATAGGAGATTTTAACAAATATTTGTTGGTGTAATTTTTTGCAACAAGTGACTAAGATTTCAACTAGATTATGCATTAAAATTATTGCTTTCAATATGTTTACTTTATTATAATAATTTGTATATAGATTTTATTCATGATTCGAAAAGTGTAACAAGATGCTGAACGCAAAGCATGTCTGTTTTGTAAAATAATGTTTTTCATTTTAATAAATTAAGTTAATAAATTCTGTGTAGCGAAACATATTCGCTACACAGATGCACGAGGAATGCGTACTTAAATAGAGAGAGAGAGAGAGAGAGAGAGAGAGAGAGAGAGAGAAAAGATTAAACCATTAGTAGGAACTTGCACGTTGTATTATCTTTTTTATGTAGAGTGCGCGGCAACTAACTGCTGCCAATAAAAAATAAAAATTACGTTCTATCAGTCGCTGGAGGGAACAGAGAGCGGATTACCTAATTGCTAATTGTGTGCTGCAGCCTGAGAGAACAGCGCGTTACTCCGGCTTAACGAATTGATATTAGCGCTGTAAGAAACTTACGGAGGTATTGCACGGTGCAGAATAATTGGCAATAAATTATACCAAACGTAACATTTCACCGATGATATACTGTCGGCACGAATACCAATTTGTCCGCGTTACATTTTTAACTTTTCTTCGGCTTGGAGATCACATTCTCATCCAATTAAACGAGTACTACGACAAGATAATGAATGTTATCTCGCCGCGATTATTTTTGACAGAGAAAAATGTGTCTGCCTGAAATTTCAATGAGTATTCATCGAAGTTTTATTATGATAAGATAAAATCTCTTTTATTCTTGTCTGTACGTGCACATCTACACGTTAAAAAAAAAATTATTAACATTACTTATTTTTTTATTAGAATAAGTTATTATGAATATTGAAATGCAAAGATAAAAAATGTAATTAGCTCTTATCGCTGCCACAATTCCTCTCGTGCTCGTTTTAATCGTTATCGTCACTCTCTATCCTGGGTAGCTATCATAGCCACATAATGGATCTTACGCGGCTAAATACTCCACTACGCACTTATAATCTCCGGCAAGACCGCGAACAGAGAACATATCTCTCTGTATTAATATGCAAATCACTTAGATGTCCTTTATAAGGGAAGTGGCTGAGACACCTACGAATGGTAAAGGCCGCGAGTCCTTATCTTGAGTACGGGACGGAATATAAACGAGTTCTTGCGGAACGCAGGCTCTTCTTGCGACTTGGAATGCAGCCGAGTCGGAAGCGGAAGAAATTTCATTAGCGTGTTTCCATGCGCAACTAGATTAACCCCGAGATGTCCGATTTGACTTCAAATTGTTACACGAATTATAAATATATACAAGTTGTTCTCATAAATGCAGGCATATTATTAATGTAGCGGAAATGATGAAAAATAGAATAGAAAATGATGAAAAATAGAATTAAATCGTCTATATAAAAATCTTTTTTTATGTCTGCATGTTAAATCTCTATTTCTGTATTTATGCTCGCATAGTAATATTTTTTGTAATAATTTTTAATAGCATAGATTTCTATGAATAAAATTAGTGAGAAAGCTCATTTGAAACTTCAACGTAACAAAATAATTACCCAGGCTGAGCTCGAAAGCATTATAATTAATGACACTGAACTATGATGGACAACGTCCATTTTGCTTGAAGGACAATGTAACTAATGCAGCTTTATTGATAGACTGCACGTACGTATGAACTGTAGCGCGAGACAATAGATACTGTTTTTACGATGTAATATAATCCTATACTTGATATCACGAATATTAAAAGAATATTTTGGTACGTTTAAACATGGTAATTACAAATTTATTTGCGATCTATACATACGTGTATACATTATTCTATCGCATAATATCCACAAGTATTCGTATCCTTTGACGCATCGATATGCGCGGGATATCGAATATCTCGTTAGTCCACAACCGAAGCTTCCTTAATTCAGCCAATAACGTTTCCCGATAATTCAGGAATGCGAGTCGATAATGATAAACGCACATGTGGCGTAAGACGAAGGCATTAATTCGAGGCAGCTCAGATACCCTTGACAATTTCTATCTTACACGCTAATATCTGCGAAATGAGAATGCTACGCGTGAACGTGTTTCGAAAACGGATGCTCTTATGAAGACTCGGATGCCGTAAGAGCGTTGTGTCGATACAAAAAGCAGCCCCTCAACAGAACTCTCGTGTAACACTTATTGAAGGTGAAGACCTCTCTTTGTAGTTCAACCCCCTTTGTAGTTCGACCTTCTACTTTCGTGGACGAGGAAAGAATCTACTTTTCGTAAAGTAGTAACACGCTTGACAGACCGCCGAGTAATTCAATGAGATTTTTAACGCAAGGCTGCTGAGAAAATATGTTCGAAAGAAGACAAGTTAATTACCCTTTTTCCAGAAGAATTAAATTTTTATATAAAATAAGAAAGTATCAAATTTTTTAAATTTATATTAAATGTATAAGATTTGTCATGAATCTTTACTGTTGCTATTAGAAAACATGTAGATACATACCTAAAAAATATACCTATTATTAATCTTTTATGAAATATATAGTATAAACATCTTTTTTATTTTCAAAGTCAAAGAAACTAAACAGAATAAAATTAATTTATTTCTTTTAATTACTTTGATTAAATTAAACTATTAAATATTATTATCAACTCAAAAAATAATCTAAGTATTACAAGCAAACAAGGACAAGGATACGGAGAACGTTATGAAACATGATTCACGGAAGCAAAAATGGATTTTGATCAAAAAGTTAATAGCAGGAACGTACATATCACGGTAATACTGGCCACTTAATCTTCCAGAAACGATTTATTTGTCAAGCGTCAAGCAGTCATAATACATTGCGCAAAGAGCCACCGTTCATTTTTCATGTTTCTGATATGCGGCGAAACGGGTCTGCGATAACCGACTGTCTGTTGTGACAAATCACTGTCGTTGGATCGATCCACGATACGGATTTAAAGTGCATTTTTGCGGCAATTGCGGTCGTGGCATTCAGTGCACCGAATATATGGGTATATCCAAGGCAATATAAAATCGTTTCCGCGCTATATGAGGAACGGAAGAGAATTTACATGAATTAGCTGATGGCACATTCCCACATGTTCCATGCCTCTGGGAATATCAAGCTCAGGCATCGCCCGCCTGCTGACTAAAATTACGCAAATGAAGTTCGCGATTAATGTCGTTTTATATAATGCACACGTACCAGTTTTACTCTACATTACCCGCTCGCAGTGGTAGACGTGCGTTACTGTCAGATAAACGTGTCTGTGACTTTGAGTGTACTCCATTATTGCCGAGTGGCGGAAAGAGTCTTATTGTGCGTCACTCGTCGTGTAAATCGATGGTATGCATTTATTTTTGCAGATAGACAATTCAGTTTTTTTGTAAAATTGACTTGTAGAGTCGACTGTTTCATTGTTGACGATGATAATAATATATAGAAGAAATATTATGAACACGATGTAAAAAAGTAGAAACTTGCACATTGCTTCCTCATAGTTATTAAGTGTGCAAGTTGAAACTTGCACATTGCTTCCTCATAGTTATTAAGTGTGCAAGTTGAAGCATTTATTTTTTTCAATGTATAATTTTCAGTATTTATTTGTTTTGGCTTCCTCATAGAGGAAGCTTTGTGTGCGAAGGTTTCTACTTAAACACTTAAAAACTCTAATGAAGCAATGTGCAGGTTTCTACTCGCACACTTAACTCTTTAGGAGCCTGTATACATAATTATGTACCCACACTTAAGAACTCTAAGGAAGCAATGTCCAAGTTTCAACTTGCACATTTTTAATAGAATTATTAAAAATAGTTAATATTACAGGGGTTACCCATTTCTTTTAAAAAAATGTTTTGGCACGTACATTTTTTTAAAAGAAATCGGTAACCCCCTTAATATTAACAATTTTTAATAATTCTATTAAATTACTCAGTCTTTTCTACCCCTATTTCATATATTTAAAATTTAAATTCGGTTGATTAGTTTTGAAGTTATGGATTTTTTAGTAAATTGTGCACATACATACATACATACAGACATTTTTTTTGGGGCAATATTTTGACGTTTTACAACAATCTGAAGATATTAACGTCAAAAACTATAAAACCAATCTTTTCTTTAGTTTTTTCTACCCCTATTTCATATATAATTAATTTAAATTTGGTTGATTAAACCCAAGATTATACGCAATCAAAAGTTAATATACGAATTTACGAAAACAAAGCTTCCTCTATGAGGAAGCAAAAGTATAGTATACGCAGATTAAACGACGATATGAAGAACAGATTACAAAATTTGTTGATAATTAATTTTAGAAGCACATACAGACTCGGAGAAAATATTTTTTCTTCACGCGATCTTTATTCGATACAAGTAAATGAATTTTATCGTGAAATACGATAGATTGTTTCCTATAAAATTAGTATTTTTTGAGAGATAAGAAAAGGTTTTAAGAAAAATATGAGTTTTTGCTTATAATGTTTATATAATAAAATTCTGAGATCAGAAAATTTCTTCTGCATATTATATTTTTAATTTTGATAAAATTGCATATAAGATGCAATTTAAGTATGCAATATAAGCTGCATGTAAGTAGTATTATTCTTACATTAATTTAAAAATAAATCTCCAATTCAATTTGAAGCGATTGAGGTATATATTTGACATAAGAGAGACTCAATGAAGAAGTAAAAATAAAAATATTATAGCAAATTTAACATATCTGAATTTTCTAGCTAACTTTCTTAGCTTTTACATAATAATAATAAATTAAATTATTATTAAAAATTTTATGTAAACTTACATTAATTCGTCAAGAATTTTGAGCGTCGCAATGCGCAAATTTACTTGTTGCACCATGTTAAACGCAGAGATGTCCGAGTGTTTAATCTCGGAGATGTTATCCAGGCTAGCAGCGACAGCTCGTATATGTATATGAAATTTCAAAGTTACCATAATATTACAATTTCCAACAACCTTACTTCAGAGAAGGAAGCTCATTTCCGTTCCCTAGAGGCGTATAGCTTCATCGTTATCCTAATGAAGAGATACAAGCTACATCTATATTAAGTATGCAATAGTATGCGAATTATATAACGTCTTTATAAATTATTAGCCATACATGTCTTTTACAGCAGTTACGTTAACGTCACTGTTTAACATCAAAACAATAGGAAAGTTTGTTACGAACAGCTTTATCGATCCTGGTTTTAGGAACTCGGAAATAGTTCATGACAGCAGAACCGCCATAGTCTCGGCATGCATAATTTTGGATGTTTTTATATGAACAATCTATATATTCGCGTACTATATCTAATTTAAAGTTGTAAATGTAAAAGCAAATCAGCTAAGTGCCTCGTGGTAATTTATTGACAAGTGTAATTATTATTATCTATAAGTATGTATGATATGTTTCGCATTAATCAAAGAATGTTAATTTTTGACAGCATTTTTTAATAGAGGAAATATAATATTTCATGAGAGGCAATATGATTTAAGTTTTAAGCTAATTATCTACTTAATAACATCATAAATATAAGAAAAGTAAATCTTCAATCTTCTCAGAGAGTAGCAAGAAGTAATATATTGCATAAAATTAATTTACCGAGGTCCGTTACGTATAATAAACTAGCGCAGAAGGTGTAACGTCCGTCACATCGCGGGCAATGTCGCAAAATCTCGTGAAAATGTCGGCTCCGAAGAGTAACATCAAAGTTCCCGCTTCTTATCCGATGCATTACACGACAGAAACTGAAAAGTTGCGGGCATTACGGGCTTGAACTTCTCACTTTTAATGCGAAACTACATTTTTCTCAGCGGCAACAGTAGTAGCCGGCTGCGCACTGCCTCGAAATTGTGAGCATCTTTTACGCCGCCGCGTGCCACTGCGAAGAGAGTGGCAATAAATGTCAGTGCGGGGCGTTTTATGGTGGTGGCCCTCCACTATGGTACTTTTCTAGGCATCGTCGCCAAGCTGGCCCACGAATACGTATTCGATTTTATCACCGCCAATTCCGGCATATGCTTCCATTGGGACTTCGCGTCCTGTCGCATCGCGAAACATATTTGCCCTCCCTCTATTTTACTGCCCGTGTGGCTTCGTCTTTATGCTCTCTTTCGCTTGACAAATATTTTCACTTGAAACAAAAGGGGTGCAAACTTTGGTAAGATTAATATATGTTTGTATAGTGGCTAAATATAATTGTAGATGTATTTTCAGATGTTATATGAAAATACATAGAGCTAATATGACATATCTTATTACGTTATATTATGAGAAAACAGAGTTTTGATTGACGTAGTGATTACCTTTTTTATCTAGACAAACTTTTTTTTGGAGGGAAGTTTAATTACATAAAAATGTTATTAAAGCGCACAAACATATAGTGTTGCACGCATTCCTGAAACTCGGGAACATGATACGAAAGAAAGGATGGGATAGCGTACAATACCGAATTTTATTCACGTGTGGGCATTGGAATTCGATATTTTCGTGCGTCACACACATGTCAACGCGTCGACGAAAATGCCGTAATCGACACTGTAAACAATGCAAAAAGTTCGCTGAATATACCGTTATAGAAACTTATATCTACATCCATATCATATTTTCAGATTTTACTCCTCTTTTCCATGTATTTTTTCCTGACAACGCCTTGTTTTTGAAAATACATTGTTATCGATCAATTATTGATCATTATTTTATGACGTATTGAATACGCCAAGAACGAAAATAAAATAATTGGAAAAGAAAAATAATTGCAAACATTTTAATTTATTTGCGAAAAATATTTGTGAGAATTTGTTACGAGCGTAATTTAAATATACGTGTATCCTTTTCTAAATTTTAATAAAATTTCTTAACAGATTTGTATTATCTTCTAGTACCTTTATTGATAAATTTATACTGTTTAAATATCTCATATTTTAAAATTTAATCTCCAATATTTCGCTACAACAATAAAAATGAAAAAAAAAAAGAACATTTGTTCTGCACCGGCCGCCACGCTAAATGGAGCACGGCGTCTGTAAAGTGATGTCGGCAAACTTTTAATCGGCAATTTGAAGTAACGCTTCGATGGAATCGGCCACATTCATTCGGCCGCAAATAAACTGCATTGAAACAATTGTTTGAAACAATTATTACTCGCTACCGCCAATTTAAGTAATTTACTATCGGGGGATCGATACACGCATGGTTAATGTATACTTGTTTCAAAACGTGTTTAATTCATATTGCAATCAAACCTATATGAATTTTGCGTGTTAAACTAAAATTTGTATATGTTTTTCAAACATTCAGGAAGAGAAACAATATCAATCGATGTTTAATATCCTGCAAACAGTGTGTAAAACTTCTACATCAGACAATTCAATTATAATTTGAGAAAGGTTACATACGCACGGCCTGTATAAATCTTTACGATCGATTTTTATAATAGAGAAAAATTTATTATACGGCTCTTTAAATTCTGTTCCGTTATATAGTTCAGTTTATATAATTTTAGTTTATATAATTGACATAGTTTGATACAATTCCGTTTTATCGTTGATATTGTCATATTAATAAATGCAATAAAACTGATATGAAAATTATATTATATTTTAAATTGTAAGGATAATTGAGATATATTTTATCAAACTGTTTCTTAATGCAATAGAATTTTCGTGACTGTAATAATTTTAAATTCTTTTACTGCTAGTATTTTCTTAATCTATTATTATTATATTTTCTAATAATATATTATTTTTCTTTTTTTTTAAATTTAGGAATTGCTAATATTTTTTAAGGAAAATGAACATGTTAAAGAATTATTAAACTAGACCTACTTCAAAATATTTAATCCTTTTTGGCTTAAGAAACCACCGAAATCCATTTACCTTTAATATATGATTGTCTTCTGCTTTCTATTTTTACACCCTTTTATACTTTGTTTATCTTAATAATATTGCGCCCTTAGTGTATCAGCATTAATCACGACTTGGACTATTCTGCACAAAAGAATTTAATGTTACTCTCAGAGTAAATCTTGTTAGTTGTATATGTCAGATGCATGAAAAGGCTTCATTCTGAGAGGCGATTTTCTCAAAAGGCAGCTAACAATGGCTGTCAGTTCTTGCTTCAACGACATCTGACCCGAATGGCACAGCTGCGGTGAATTTAATTGCACCTTGCTTACACTGGGATAAAGAATGACTCAAGATCGTTTAAAGAACGATCCAAAATTCTTGAAGCGAAAAATCAGGACGCTTAAATGGAAAACTTTTCAAAGTGTTTCATTTCTTTAAGAAGGGGATTGAAGTTTTATTGAATACATTATATTTTATTTTTTATATAAAAGTTTACAACTTAAAATGAATTTTGTCTATTATGCGAATAATGTAATCGAAATTCTCTGATGAGCGAAATGTTGTTTTAAAACAGTTTAAAATATCAGACTTTGTGATGTATATTTCTTCTAATTTATTTTCTTCTAATACTTATTGCTCGCAAAAATGATATAACGCGATTTATGCGGTTTCTTAATTTTCTCTTTAACTTTTACGTCTTTATTTTGTTACAAGCATAGATTCTATGTTGTAAAAATTTTTATTTACAATATATATACAATTTTATAAATTAATATTTTAATTCTGTTTTGTTCAGACATTTTTCATGAATATCTTTTACGAACAAATTATATTTTTTTACTTATCTTTTGTAATTCTTAGAAGAAATTATACATTTTTTTAACGTGTTGCAATAAATTATATGCACTGAAGTTGTGTATGCGATAATGTAAAAAATCTCTCTTAAGACTTAAGGAATCTTTTACTATTTATTATATTCCCTTCCGAGAAGTTGTACGTGCGAATATAAAATACACACCATTTTCCATATCAGATACAGATATTGCCGTTCACGAGCTCTCGTTTTACGTTTCAGAATGGATTTTCAATCGGCGCAGAAGAATGAAAGCCTTTTTCAGTGTTGCAGCGGATTTTGCATCGATCTGCTGCAGAAATTTTCCGAGGAAATTGGTTTCACTTACGAGCTCGTAAGAGTGGAGGACGGCAAGTGGGGTACTTTGGAGGTAAGCTCGAGCAAAATTCATGAAAGGTGCTGCTTACTTACGTCGCAGACGGAAGATAAATGTGTCTTGTAATGCAACGAGAAAATTCCCGCGTAGCATTTACCGCATCCGCAAACGGTGCGCTCGTTTCTTCTTTTGGAACGGTTAAAATTTCTGTCCTTTCATGTCTACGGCAGGCGACTAACACCAAGCAAGAAAAACGTAATGCGGCTTGGGCATGACTGATTGCTTTGTATATCTCTATCTTTACATATCTGATAAATTTGTCGAATATAAAAAAAAATAGAGAAAGGAATTGCGCTTCACATTATTGGAACCCTATAGATTTAGTACTGTGTAATTTGAAAGCCCAATTATCTGACGATAATAATTCTCTGCAAGCACGTGTATTGACCCAGCCATTGATGACTATTATTACGAAATGTACGCATGAATGAGCTTCCGACGCGTTTAATTTCCGCTGCACAAAAGTTGCTTCCATCGATGCAACGATATTTACGCTTCAGCGACAGCTTGAATGGCCTAAAAACAAATAATTTTCCATTTATCGTGCGTCCTAATCACGTTATCACATTATCATCATTTCGTGTTTCTCTCTCGCGAGACTGTATTTAATTACGATCATTGGCACTGAAAATAATAAAAAAAAATACCCGTTTAAATCTTGCATAGCATGCAAAATTCTCAGTGTTTTATTCCGTTTTATAGAATAATATATTTTTATATTTAAATCTACAAATATTAAATAAAATTAACTTATGTTTATTTATTTATGTTCTGTTTCTTTTTCGATAAAAACAATTTCGGCAATCGACTTTCTCGCAAATTTAACAAACGTCACGATTTATCAATTATTATACGCAGAATGGGAAGTGGAACGGACTTATAGCCGATTTGGTCAACCGGAAGACTGACATGGTGATGACTTCGTTGATGATCAACTCGGAAAGAGAAGCGGTGGTCGATTTCACTGTACCTTATATGGAAACTGGTATCGCTATTATTGTAGCGAAAAGAACAGGCATAATATCGCCCACTGCATTTTTAGGTGAGAATTGTAGGTACAGAAACTGCTCCACAAACGATACTTATAATAACATGTTTGCAAATCGGCAATATATAAAAATACATGCTATCTTTATTATGAATAAACAATGTTACATAAATTGAGTAAAATATTTGCGGAGGCAAATAGTATATTATTTCGAAACATTAATATTGCTACATAAATTAAGGGAATATTTATACAAAAGCAGTAATTTCGTACGAATCGTTACCGCGGACGAAAATACGCGGCGAATGTCGCGGTAATGCTGAAACGAAATTCAGTTTAGCATCTAACAATGCAATTTTCAGAACCATTCGACACGGCTTCGTGGATGCTAGTGGGCATTGTTGCCATACACGCTGCGACGGTAATGATACTACTCTTTGAATGGGCATCACCCTCTGGTTTCGACATGAAGGTAAACCCTTCAGGCGCTGCGCAAAAACTGGTATTTTTTATTTCGCTTTTTATTAACTATATGTATATATGTTTCTACCTCGTTCGCACTTTTACCTCTCAATGCACAAATGTCACAATTAGAATAGTAACTAATTAATTCCAATGCATCCTTCGGTGTTTGTCAGTAGAAAAATAGAAAGCATATGTTTCTAGAAATCTAGAATAATGTTATACCGACTTCTAATTTGCAGTTGTTTCATACAATTTTATATAATTAACAAAAATTTTTTTCAGGAATCTATTCATTTATGTGTATTTTTTATCATTACATAGACAGTGTGTGATATTTCCTATAGAATTATATAATACGTGATTTTTTTTTCAACGTGTTAATGTATGATTATTTGTTTTGCATGTATGTTGCACAATTTCATAAAAGTCACTATGTTCTTACATAAACTAATGACATTGTCTAAACATGTGTTCTAATATAAAAGATGTTCTAATAATCATAATCGTCAAATTAAATTTTTAATTGGAAAAAGCGAGATAACGATATGCTAATTTTCTTATAACGTGCATATGAACAGTTTGAAGTTTTGTTCGTGTTAATGTTATTATTACACGTTAAATTTTGTAAATGTTAATGCGTTATCGATTTTTCCCCTTCTGCAGAAGAATCCATCGACAAACCATCGATTTTCGTTCTGTCGCACGTACTGGCTGGTTTGGGCCGTATTATTTCAGGCTGCCGTCCATATCGACTCTCCCAGAGGATTTACAGCCAGGTCAGTGAAAAGGATCCCTTTCCCCAGGAACGTCGTTCTCCCGACGAATTTTAATTACCGACGCGAGATAGAACTCGAGCGACAAATTAGTCTTCCGCCTCTTCGCTTAACCATTCGAGATCGGTCGCTGCGCATAAATGTTCCCGGGCAAACATTTGCTTGCGACAACCGTTCTAAAATGTAAATTACTACGACTACTTATGAATCGTCAATCATATTGACTCGAATCCAAAATAATTCGATGTAAATTATGCAGTATGCTGATGCAGCATCGAATTTTGTGAGTCAAATTAATTTAATTAATTAAATTTGATTTGAGTAAAATAATATTTTGAGGCAAATATATCATAGTTATAAGGTTAAAAGGAGATTAAAGATAGAAGTTTGTTAAAATTAAATATATGCTTCGGAAACAAATTGCAAACATTAATTTTGAATATTTATTTCACTGTTGAAACTGATAACATGCATATAATGTAACTGGAGAATTCCTACATAAAGACGTTAATTAAATTAATATTAAAACATTAATTAACAAACAATTATCTTGTCGACTATGCAATGCGTTTATTAATTCTCATAAACATTGCAAAATATCTAGATTTAAACATAATTTGTAAAAATTGTTAATGCTAAATGTCAATATACTATCTACATAGATTTATGACAAACGTCTGGGCATTATTTGCCGTGGTCTTCCTCGCCATTTACACTGCCAATCTGGCTGCCTTCATGATCACGCGGGAAGAATTTCACGAGTTCAGCGGTGTGGACGATCATAGGCTCGCTAAGCCCTTTTCCCACAAACCCATGTTTAAATTCGGCACGGTACCGTGGAGTCACACAGACAGTACGCTGGCAAAGTACTTCAAGGAGATGCACTCTTACATGAGGGCTTTCAACAAAAGCAGTGTTGCAGATGGGGTCGAAGCTGTCATCAGTGGGTAAGCAATCTTGTGATATAACTTTATTTGTCAACATTTATGTTATACAATTAAAAATTGTATCTGAGAAACAGAAAGAAAAATCGAAGCAAAAAATGAAACAATTATTTAAAAATAACACAGTAGCATAGCAAATTTATATTTTGATAAAAAATTTCTTTTTTATGTAAACGATTTATGTGCAGATATTTATTTTAAAAAATACATTTTTGGGCTTGCATGTTTTTATTTAGCGCACATATTTTGTTTAAAAATTGAAGAAAATTTTAATAACTGAAATAAAACATTTTATTTGATTCATTTATACGTTTGTGTTACATGTAAACGCATTTCAACGTAGTATTTTGCATAAACAAATACATCGGATTGAAATTGATTAAAGGAATAGAAATTTAATCATCTCTAAAGTTCTAAAGTGGGGGATCCTTTACATCTAATTCTATAACATTATGTATATAAATTTAAAAAAGTCCCTTGACATTGGCTTTGTTGTAATGCCGATTTAAAATATTCTTACGGAGATATACTGAGGTATAGAATATTCTGTTATAACTTCTGTATATAGAGATCTGGATGCGTTCATTTACGACGGCACGGTCTTGGACTATTCGGTCGCCCAGAACGAGGACTGTCGACTGCTAACAGTCGGGTCATGGTACGCCATGACGGGATATGGTCTGGCGTTCTCCAGGAACTCAAAATACTTACAAATGTTCAACAAACGGCTGTTGGACTATAGGGATAACGGTACTTTTATGCTCCAAATCTTTTTAAGCGTAAAATATTTTTACATCTAAAAGTTCTTCCTCTGTGTGTGTGTGTAAAATATATGGATGTATGTAAATTGTACTCGACGGATCGATTTCTACGTCATTCTATCAATTCTAGGAGATCTAGAGCGATTGAGAAGATACTGGATGACCGGGACGTGTAAGCCCGGGAGAGAAGTACAAAAGAGTAGTGATCCGCTCGCTTTGGAGCAATTCTTAAGCGCATTTCTCTTACTGATGATGGGAATTCTTTTGGCGGCATTCCTTTTACTTCTGGAACATTTATATTTTAAATACATCAGACAGCACCTGGCGAAGAGCGACGACGGTGGCACATGTGCTATTTTTAGCCTAGTAAGCATCGCGGATTTTAATATCGCAAGAATCTCGTTATTTCCTGTGCTATTTCTGGAACTAGGTCATTCTTAGCTTCAAAACTACCTTCAGCTAGTGACAAATGTTTAAATGTTAATAATATTTTTTCAAAAATATGTAACCAATAATCTAAATTGACTGTTTTTAATAATGATAGAAATTGTATAGCTTTTGAGCAAAAGAATTTAATTAATAACAATCTACTAGAATTTAATAACAATTAAATACAAAATAAATGTTTGAAACGTATTGACAATAATTGATAAAAGAACAAAATTCCACATGTAACAACATTTTAAAAGAAATATTCCAGAAATATTCCTAAAATTCTTTACAAATATATTTGCAAATTTATATACATATATATCTTTATCTTATTCGATAATATTGATTTTCATATACTCCGGAAGATTAGTATTGGAATGAAAACTTGAAGAGGACAATAATATGCAAAATGTCTTATTTAAAGAGCGTAGGAAAGTCCCTGACCTTCCGCGGTGCAGTGTACGAGGCGCAGGATATCTTGAGGCATCACAGATGCAAGGATCCAATCTGCGACACCCACTTGTGGAAGGTCAAGCACGAGCTCGACATGGCCAAGATCAGGATACGGCAGCTTGAGAAGGATCTCGAGGCCCACGGAATAAAGCCCACCCAGACCAAGTACGCTCCGCCCTTCTCCTAATACCGTTTAATTCCGTATTAAGCTACGAAAGTACTCGACTGCACCGGGTATTTGCAATGCGATCGAGCGAAGAGCTGAATTGATCAAGTTTGAATCGCACGGTTTGCGAAGACAGAGGCTTGCCCTTCCCAATGATCAGTCATGCTATTCGATTATCTTTGAACTCGGTCGCTTAATATCCGATGAAGCGTCATTCCCTCGTGAGCAATTCGTTCATAACAGTTTTCCGTTCGACTGATTTTATTTCTTTCTCTACTAAAATAGGAAGAGTTCGCAAAGAGTTTTGAGAATAAATCGCTTTGATATTTGCGTCAGAAGTCTGCATGACAAATGAGGGGTATTGTCTGATATGATTAATCTTTTAATGCCGGAATTTTCTTTGAATTGAAACGTCACGGTTATATATGATGAAAAAAAAATGAAAATTTAATATTACGAGTTATTGATAGTGCAATTTCTTGATACTGAACGATAAAAAAATATAGTGTTTTTTTTTAGCATAAAAATAAAAGTGAATCAAT
This sequence comes from Temnothorax curvispinosus, assembly GCF_003070985.1. Taxonomy (NCBI): domain Eukaryota; kingdom Metazoa; phylum Arthropoda; class Insecta; order Hymenoptera; family Formicidae; genus Temnothorax; species Temnothorax curvispinosus. The sequence goes on along the minus strand of NW_020216101.1, from coordinate 967,539 downwards.
ATTGCTTAATATCTAGCCGCAATAACTTTCTATCCAATTTCAGCGCAAATATGCACAGGAAAAATTAAATTTTTTAAACGCGATGGGTTTTTTAGTGTATATTTAAAGATATTATAAATACTGTTATACATCTCAAATAAGAATATAATGCTCATAAAAACAATTTAAAGGTGTTAAAGAAATAAGAATTATTTGTGAGAGGTATTTTTTTCCTTGACAATTATATCAAAACATTTTACTCAGCAATAATTAATACGACATTGAAAGATTAATTTACACAATTTAATCGAGTGATAAAATATTTCCGCTGCAGAAAACGAGACGTTCAAACCGCCGATTAAAATTACGCATTGATTTTTCTCTAGATTACGATTTATGCTTTTACGAACGATACTTTTCGCAGAGTGCTGTCGCTTGTTTTCTATCCCCGAAATGGGAAACCTTTGTTCTAGAAAGCTTTCTTTTGAATCTCTTCATCTTTCCACACTCTTCGCTTTCCACTCTCTTCCGGAAATTACTTCGCAAAGCGGAAGTGGACCCGTGATAAAAGTCGACGCATGCAGTTGCACAGTTACATATTCTACCTCTGTCTTTGTTCTAATATCTTGAACAAACTTATGCTCGGTTCTCCATGCAAATTTCTGCGTTAAAGTTTAATTACTGCGGAAATCGTTGTTATACAAGTAACAACGTTGAAGCCCGTATATCCCTTAAGACGAATTTTGCGGGCCGAGCTTAAGTATAGTAACCTATTTTCTAACGTCACTTGGAATCTTGTTTGCACAGCATGCATCTATTTATAATAGGGCGAAACGTGCGTTTTCGGTGAGACGTCAAATCACGTCGACGTTTTTTAATATCGCGCTTAAAGATTTTATCACGTTTTCTTCTTTTCTTCGCGTTCTCTATTGCTGACAGGATCTTTTTTCGATTGCTGCTTTACATTAAAATTGCATAAATTAAATGCAATATTAAATAGCATTTATTATTAATGGACATGTTAATATAGTTCCTTTTTTCTTTGGCACTTGAAGAAATTGTAATTTAAACATATTTCTTGGAAAATAAATTCTTAAATAGTTATATTATCGGTGAAATATTTTAATAAAGTGTATTTATATGTATATATAAACATTTTATATTTACTTCAAACATTGCGAAATTAAATTTGCATTTTTTGAAAAAAAAAATATAATAACGGGGAATTTATTTAGATATATTTAATTGAAAACGCTCGCTTTGCCACTTCTATTTAGTTTCGGTAACATGTATATTGTGTAAACATTTATGCTTACATACGTTAATATCCTATCGATTATTAGCACGCGCACTTGATTTCTTCTCGATTGTCCGTCTGCGGTATCACGCGCTCACTACGTAGATAATTGGAAAACCTATTCTTGTTTCGTTGAGAAGCGAATCCATCGTCATGTTTGACAATAAAAGAAAAAAAAACTTTCCATGAGAGTGGAGTCATGGGGTGTCCCGGGGGTATCGTTTCGAACGGGAAATGGTTTATTTGGGTCATGTTAAGCGATAATTGGTGGTTCGACGACGTGAGAAGGAAGCCTGGCACATATCCACGTCGGCTTTTTTAAAGGAGGAAATCTGGAAATCTTGGCTGGTGGCGAGGGTGCCTCCAAAGTTCGGACCGCCATACACCACCGGAGCCCATGGCGATGGAAGCTCCGCATCCGCTACCGCCATACTTCGATTCGTAAGTCCGCAATGCCAAACTACACACAAGAACGTTCAGTGACGCAGGAACTAAAATATTCTTTTCGTTGAAGCTTCAATAAAAATCTCTCTGTTGTAATAATTTAATTTGGCATAATTGCTTGGAAAAGAAAGTCCTGTTAGCGATGCTACTCTGATTTCATGTCTTTGCCATCTTATAACACAACGACATTTAAACACAACCCATACGAAACATTCAATATACTCTGTTCAATAGTTACCATCAATTGCCTATCTTTTTAAAATTAATTGAAAACTATTCTGCAGCGCGGGACATAATCGTGACGCTAATGAAGTGCTCTATAGAGAGCTATGACAAATTCCTCTCGCAAAGCCCTTTTCTCCCTGAACGTCAAACCATTGAAATCCTTTTTACATAATTACACTCCCACGACACAATTGGCACTCACACATTGGAATTTAGCAAACGTTCCTACGTCACTGCAATCGGTCTCACATGGTGTAGCAAAAGATCGTTCCACCGATCGATAAAAATTTTGCCACGACTCGCGCGATCCCGCGAGGCTCCGTTGTTTCGTAAACTCGCGCGACCTCCGTTCCCCTTGACATCACTTTATCTATAATAATGAAGAAAAGAGAATGTGTGCAGCGAAAGAGGAGACACAAAGAGACGCCGAGCGTCACGCGGATCGACGACAGCGGGCGCCTCGCTTACAATTAGAGAGACCAATCGGTAGAATAACAGGGATGTAGAGATTGGGTATTAGTCCGCTTTTCGCTTCTCTGTAGATTGGTAGATCGTCTTTTGCATAAGTTACGCATCAAGTATCTCTCGCTCATTACACTTTCGTGTAGTACTTATTATCACAGACTTGTTCTTTTCTTTTTTTTTTACTTTGATGTGCTCGAGAGCATGGCATGCAAGTTTCTAGAAGGAAAATAGTTAGATAACTTGGGCGTGTCGGTGCCAACAGTGTGCGCATTATAGGTAATTACCTGTGGTGGTTTGTGGCGGTTAATCGATTAATTACCTATAATGTCCGACGGCGACGACGAGACAATGACGCGGGATGAAAATTAAATCGGGGTGTGGGAATGTTGAGAAAGTGCCGTGACCGGGGCGAAGACGAGGAAGACGGAGAGCATGATAAAGTTTACTTTATACGTGTAGGAGGCAACTTTCGCGGTGTTACGATGGCGATGACATAATTCCCGATCGTTTATATTCAGGTACATCGATGCCGTCGAGGTTGCCCGTCCGAGGGATATGAGTAGAAACCATGTGGTCAGTACAGAATACGCCGAGACGTTCTTGCCCACGGAGATTTACAGGTAAAGACCAGGATTTATGCGGCGTTGTGGATTGGAAAGACAGATTACTAAAATGCGATATTACTCATCATAAAATGTACTATTAAAAATTTTACGAAATAAATTTTATATGTACAAAAATATTTATAAATAAAATGGACTATTAAAAATTTTACAAAATAAATTTTACAGAAATATTAAAAGTTTTACAAAATGAAATGAAATCCTTTATTTTTTAACTGTACCTTCCAATTGTTATAAATTTATCATATATGCATTGAAAGCGTATGATTTACCATTAATTTTATTTTAATAAATAATGCATTACATAGTGACACAAAATTTATCAAATTTCACGTATTTTTGTATTTAAATGTATGTAATTGTAATTGTTGGACATATTCGATTTTTATTTATTTCCTGGTAACAAAGTGACCTGTATTTATATGTAAGTAGTATATTATATTAATGTAGCAAATTCTAAGCACAATGATTTTCGTTCTTTATACAAATTTCGCATCAGAGCTGTTATTTTCTTGAAGTTTTTTCTTGCCAATATTGCATTGCTCAATTACTTATTTATGCCATTTGGAAATGCCTCGAATTTTATGAAAATAAGCGGTTGTTTGTCACAGGATTCCGGATGATGATGCGACCAGGACGGAAATCGCCGAAATGGAGACAGTTCTGTGATCGTAAGAGGATCGGCTTCAGTCGCCCAATCGCGCCACGATGGAAGCGTATGGGACCGACTGAGGGGCCCTTTGAAGACTCCAGAAACGATGCGATTTAAACCAAAATCGTGTCCTGTTGCTCCTGCCTCGAACAACGAGCCCCACCCACATCAATTTTTCGTTCGGACGAAGACGCTGATCCGCTGATATCGATCCTCAGAAACTGTCGTCGCGCGCGCGGTGAAACAACGAGAGGAGGAACGTCGTCAGTGCCTATCAATGATCGAGAATCAACTATAGTGACCAAGAAGACATCGCTCGGGGATATTTTGTGACTCGAGGAAGTGCATTTGTTGTTGACACTTGCGTTACGCTCCTGAGAAATGCATCCTTTGTGTCCTTTGAAATATATCAGAAGGACTTGCGTGGCAGTTGCATTCACACAACAATAGTGATCGTTGCGAGGAAATGCCTCAGAAAATTACTGAATCTTCGGTGATGGTCGGACGAGCACTCGATAATTGAGCCGGATTTCGATCTGCGAGGGATTTATTTTTAACAACACGATCGACAAGACATGTCATCGAAGCTAACTGCTTCGCGCTCACGTAGTTGTGTGCATATGCAAAGATTCGTTTCAAAATTTCAAACCTGTGCCTAAAATCGTCTGGGCACGGCTCGTGATGCACTAGATGATCTATTAGGCGTTCTGAAATATGGTTAGTAATTTGATAAGAACAAAATAAAACTTGCAATTTTTTTAGAATACTTTGAGATACGACTATCTCATTGAAACAACTAGTTTCCGTTAAATGTATAATTTCTTTATTAAATACTCATATTTTTATAATTTCAAATTAATCAGTAGTAGAAATTTCTATAAAGATATTTATTAGTGAAAATTTTGCAGAAACAATTAGAACATTACTTTATCCATGATGCATTTTTGTTTATTTTAATCCTAATTTTTTACTAACTATGCATTCCTCTTTGATATTTATCTCAATACTTTATTTACTTGTTTTACTGCAATTTTTTTAGAGTATAATTTGCCTTTTATTAAAAAAAACTTGAATCTATATTTTAATATCGATTTTCAATCTAATTTTTATAATATGTTTTATTTATAATTATTATTTTAATTCATACTATATTATTTATAGAAAAGAACAGTTACATTATTTTTATAAAGACTTATTACATTTTTAAGTATATTGTATTATGTATGTATGTATATCGAAATATGTACAACATATATACATATATTTTTATTTTTTAAGCATGTACCATCAGTACATTTTTTTTATATCTTACTCCTACTTTAACTCGTCTCATTTTTTGCCTTGTCGTCGTCTTTTTATTTTAATATATTTATGTTTTTCATATTAAAATATAATTATTTAGAGGCATCGCCAGTGCAAGAAAGACAATTGGAAAAATTTCAATTACTACTGACAGCTGGAACCAAGGTCACGGAGGAAAAGGCACATATTTATTCAGGCACCAACAATGCAATAGATAGTTATGAAATTCCTAAATCTTTTAAAAAGGACATATTCAACTTTGTACGAACTCGTGCCAGTTTTCAAATAAGTGTCATATGGTAATACGTCGATGCGAACGATACGAAAAGATTCAAAAACTGAGAAACCTAATCGATATCTTGATGGAAAATGTCAATGTGTACCATACGAAATACTTATATGATATCTAAGCCTGTATGTCGAATAAAATTAGTGTTAATGAGTCCGCATAACTATAAAAAATAATATATATATATATATATATATATATATTTAATATGGTTACATACACAATGAAATATTCTAAAAAAATGAACCTATTTGAAAACGTAATATGCTCAAAAACAAGAAGTAACATATATAAATATGAAATAAAAATCGAACCATAATGCGCACGTACCTATCGTGGAGTGTCAGGACAGGTTATTTTTAAATAGGAAAAAGAAAATATCAAGCAAATAAACATAATCAATAACAAAAATAAGATAACAATGATAGTTCAGTGAATCAAAAAGATAACGAACGAACAACAAATAAATGTTTACGTCTGTATTAATAAAACGCGCGATGCCTAAAATTGTGATTTAAGTCGAATCTGCAGAAAAACGATTAATCGATAACAATTTACTATTCTTACATGTTTCGCAGATATTTTGCAAAAGTATACGTAAATTTTATACATTTTTGTAGACCGCGTAAGTCTTTAATATTCTTGAAGAAAGACGGAATGTCGTCGCGATCTTTGACACAACGTTCTGACAATCCGCAATAGATGATGATAACTCGAAATAACGAACGAAACCCTTTGAGCGAATTCGAGTTTCACGTGCGCATCGAATTCGAGACTTAAGATTAAAATTTTAAGACTTATGTCGCTGTATATAACTGCATTTATTCGTATGAACTTTAAAGTGCATTGCAGGCTACAGTATTTTTTATCAAAAATTGAAACATAAAATATTCTATCGCAACTATATGTGCAAGATAAAATAATTAATCATGATAAAGTATTGAAAATATTTTAAGAAATCATTTATTATCATCAATTTACAAGAAAAATTGAAATGATGTATTTTTATTAAATTAAAATTAGATATAATTACGAGACAAATAGAGTTTTATAATAAAACAAATATTCTGATAAATTAAATTTGTAGTTTACTTTTAAATAAAAAATATCACGACTTGATAGAAATCTTAAGATAGTCTTTGTTTTATTGGATTGTATTGGATTTTTATTGGATAATTTTACCATTATTTTTTATTATTTGTAGAAAAATTTACATGTTAATTAAAATATATTGATTTAAAAATAGAAATTTTATACATATAAACATGCATTAATTAAAGCATTTATAAAATTTTCTGATATAAATTTTATTATTACGCATTAATTTTAAAAATATGCACTTAATTTATATTAGGTACAAATCCAAATATATATATTTTTTACAATAAAATTTGTAATGAGTAAGAATATTATTAAGTTTATGTTTATTTTTACTGTTTTTAGGAAATTATGCTTTTCAGACTTGCAATGCACGTTAAGTTATACACGCGGAATGAAATAAAAATTAGGGCATACTTCGTAAGAAGAAATACGAAAGGCCTCGAGATGCTCGCGATCAGTTCCGCGCTTAATCCCATCCATAAAATCATTAACTATCTGTACTAATTATTGTGCGATGTGCGTGCGTGGATGCGAGTTGGGACGCAAATCCTCGACATCCGCGGAGTATTTTAAGAAATACATTGCTGTCAGAAGAAAACATGTTGTTATTGTTGTTGTTAAAGATAAAGGGAAATGTTACGTTGTTAAGTCAAATGCGAGATAATTATCCTCAGAGAGTATTGGCATGGCGTATTCGAATGTATTATGATAATAATGGAGCCGGCAGGGTCACTCGAGTTTCTATGTGCTCGGACATTCGCGCAATTGATGATCTTACACGTTTCGATATATTTGTATGTCCATTAAACGTGTAAGAAAAATATATGTAATTTAAACTTTTAAGGAAAATTTTTTATTTCTTATAAAATCTCTATATGTAAATATTAAATTTGTTTTATTGTGTGTGTGAATTATTCTATTTAAAATAATATTTTTTTTATTATTTTAACTATCTAATTTTGTTATAGATTCTCACTTATTATGTAAATATAATTTATAATAACTTTTTTATACTTTATAATAATAGAAATGACTTTATTAAAAATTTCTGAGAGAATTTATACATACACTAAACGGGTATTACAGCACATAAGTACGCGTTGGATGTTCGAGACGTTTAATAAAAATTGCAAACGTAAATAAAAGAAAAAACGTGCGATATTTGAATACTCCAAAGCTGATTATGCCAATACTGCCAGCTCCAAGCTATTACATACATATATGCCATATGATTCTAATTAAACTTCTAAAGTTAAGATCCTTATGTACATGAAATCTTTTTCACACGCGGGGGTCTCATTCCTATGCTGAAAACTCTCGTGCGGGCGTGTGGAATGGATCTAATCCTCTTACTAGGTCTGAGTGGAGTGCAAGGCTTTATAACAAGGATTTTCGATCCTTGTTGATTTCAGAGTGCATTTGTGCGCGATTCGCTCAGGCGAGGAGAACTTTCCACACGTGCGATTCCTCTTCGCTTTACGTCTCAGCTGTTATAAATCTCCCCGCTGCATGCACACGTGCATTCGTAAGCATGCACCTCCCGATTATGTTAATCCATACGAGCGACCGTTCTTCACAAATGCAAAGTGCCCCTGCATGTTGGAAGGTGTGCGCACTCGCAATCTATCGCGGTATCGCTCGAACTTGCGCGATGAGGAAGCTCCTCAAATATGTCGACAATAGTCCTCTTAATCAAGTGGATTATCGTGCACTCTATCATGCGGCACGATTGTTTACGTCGACGCAACGATTAGCGATCCATTAACTTAATTAGCTAATAAGACTAATAGGATGGAATAATTGTACGATTTGATTTATCGATCAATCATCATTAAACGCTAATGGAACATGCGGGAATTGATGTGTACGCGAAAATTAATCCTGCGGATGAAATGTAACACATGTTCCCTGTCGCTTCTTTCAATATCGCTCAGAATGCAGCCTAACTTGAGCGTCTATTGAAACTGCAGTGTAAACGCTGCGGACGATGCGACTTAATTAATTAATTTTATATGTGAATATATATATGCCGTGGGCCTTTATATCGAATGTGATGTTAAAGCAGTCACTATTGATCGTGGAGCGACGTTCTCCAGACACTGCCTAACTTTGAGCTGGTTTTTACCTACGGCGAGGTGACTGACGCAGCGATGCAGCGTGTGAATTGCAAAAGAAATTGAAATCGACTACGGGATAATATGAATCAATTTGCATTTGTCAAATGTTTCTTTTGTACTCCATCTCGTAGGTTTTATAAACGAAAATAAGTGTAGCAAATTACACCTCTGCGCGAAAGTTTGTTTCCTGCGAGTTGCAATCTATGCGAATAAAAGAATCAACGAGAGTGCTATAAGCGAAAATTAGATTGCATTAGCGAAAGTAACTTTGCGCTACAACATAGATAAAGATCGCGTGATTTAATATCCAAATTAATTTGCCTATAAGCTTTAATTTAGTTTCTTATTACTTGTGAACTATACGTTATTCTTGTATGGATTTTATACGAAAAAAATTCAAAAAATATTCTTTACCATAGTGCAATGTTATCGCTACTGCAATTTCAGCTCACGTTACGATGTTATTACACTTAAACTTGAGCTTTGAGAGCCAAACGCGGTTAGTTGTGTGAAGTTTCCGGAAACTCCGATGTCTTTCCCAAAACTGCAGTTTGTCAATCTCACGTTCCTTGAACTTGGATTAGTGAGTGAATTTCACTTCTCTTTGCCAGTTAGTCCTAATTTTAATTTCTAATCCGAATATTTTACAGATTACAAATATTAGCAAAATTTGTCTGGTATTTTCTCTTGAAAATTATACTATCGTACGATTTATAATTTGTATTAAATTATTAATTAAATGTTACATAACGTTAACTCACACGCACAACTAACCACATTTGACTCTTAAAGCCCAGTTTTGCTTGCTATTCATTAATTTCAATATCGAGAACCTTTAGTTAATTAATTATTTACATACAAATTTTCATGTTCGTAAAGTTTCTTTGACGATACGCGTTTTTAATATACATAACTAACGCTAGTCAAGAATTAGTCTTCTAATTCTCTTGCTTATATAAATCAAATTGTTGCGAAACTCAATTGTAATGTAGGTAACAAGAGGACAATGCTTGTAACAACATGAAATCTGTCACAACGATTCGTCAATCAGAGTGGTTGCGAAGCCCCGAAAAAAAATCACTGTGCGCACACACGAAATAGCGGCCTTAATAATTTCCAGTATGGTAGTCGCTGCGAACTCCTCATATTTGTAACTATTAGACATACACTGAATTTTTTCGAACCGAGAGTAGATGACGAATGACTTTCTTTCATGATCTCTCTGTCGGACTCAAATCCCTCGCCTTTTAAACTTTCTATTGCTAGCCGAAACTCTTTCGATCACGATCCATTTATTATATAGGTAATTATTTAAACAAAGATATTTTCTCACGTCAAAATTGATTGGCTAAAATTTTATATTTAAATAAAATATTTATAATTTTAGAAGTTTGATGTAGGCGATAAATAAAATCATATCAGTCATTCTGATTAATTGTTCGAACAAAATTTACAATATTAATACGTACATGTTACAAAAAAATATGAACGAATAAATTTTTTGCTGAAATTTGATACCTACATCTCGTGAAAAATTGAGGTCTTATTAAATTAATCAACTTATTAAAAAATATAGTAATGTTATACAAGAATAATAAATAAATATTAACGTCACTTTCTGATATCTTTCGTAAAAAATTATGAACTTACGTTGCATTGCGCGAGGATCAATACAACGAATAAAAAACGCCACTTTTTAGCGACTTATGGTCCAAAGGTTATTTTATTTCAAAGATAATCAAACCACATAAGTGATTAAATTCTTTTAAAACATAATTTTGTCATCTCTTAATCTAAAGTTTTCTTAAATTTTGTTTGTTATATTTTTGTATATATTAAATTATAAGTGAATTGGGCATATTTTTATTTACACATTATTCTCAAAGAGTGTACTCGCGCGAATCAACGAGAAAATCAGTTATTTATACCGCGAGCTGAACATAATGTTCGATTGTTGCATCGAAATGGTTGCGGCTACGATCAGAGCGCATTAACGTAAAAAAATTCTAAGACCCTAGATTAGATATGAAATCACCAAAGGCGTCGCACCCGAGCGTGATGGGTCACGCCGTTTTGTGCCAACCGAAAAAAGATTGCTGTGACATCACAATTAGAGGTATCGCATTGAGTATGTGTGCATACCAAAGGTATATGACCTCGTGTGTAGTGTATCGTACTCGTCGGTGTATTTGTACATAATGGGAAGTCTTCTCCGCTCGATAAACCCACTTGTCCTCGCTTTCCGTCTTCGAGGACTAGGATATTAGCAAACAGGAAATCCTTTAGGATTAGCCCTTTAGGCAAAGCCCTTTACATAGCAAGCGTGGCTTGGAAATGAAACCTCGCGATCGAGACCCTTGCGGCAATAAGGGTCCCTGCTCCCTCTCTTTTTCTGACTCTACTTCCGTCTGCCTCTCTTGGGGTCTAGGATATTGTATTCGTGTTTCTAGCCCAAGAGAGAGCAAAAGCAAAAGAACCCGTACGATATATCGTATATCGAAGTGAAACTCCTGTCCGTATGGAACGACGGCGTTCATAAGTTCCGCGGCGAAAGTGAACGGGCGAGGGTGAAACTCGAACGGGACGAACGGGGTTGCTCCGCGAACTTCGAGCAATTGTACTTATTTGTAACGTGCACGTCTCGGCAGAACGCGCGAACGTCAAAAGGGCTTATAAGGAACACACGTGGTACGTGATTGTATGTTGTTTCCAATAAAACATTGTTGTTTTGTATACTAGTGGTCCTGGTTCTTTGTAAAGCGTTATCATTCTCTTTATATTTTTTTCTCCTCTATTAATATATAGAGTATAAAAGGAGCAATATAAAGTGATAGAACGTTTAAGAATAAATTATTTATTTTATTTATAATATCGATATGTAAAATTTAAGTTTTAATTAAAAGATTCAAGTATCAAAAGATTCCAGTATTTGTAATTTTTATTATATGTCATAATAATTAATAATATATTATTTATAGGATTAAGAAAGATATAATTATGCATATCAAATTTAATTGCTGCTAAATATAACGTTTCTTTTAATACAAACAATTTTGTATTTTGTATATGTAAACTTTATTTTAATATTTTTTAATTAATATGTATTTATTTGTGACAACTTAGTTACGTATTACCTATATACTAATTTCTAAATATTTTATACTTATGTATCATATCATTGTCTTATACATATATTTGCTTTCAACTTTCAAATTATTGTTACCAGTAACAGAAAATATAGATATGTGCTCTCTTGGTCGTCGATAAAGAAAAGAACATATAACAAGAGTTAGCGTTTATTGGTTTTGCAAATATTTAGCGAGTAGTAACGATTGTTGATAACTAAAGTAATTAAATGCACTATAGAACATTACATATTTATCGTCCTAATTGGAAGTATATTGATTTTGATATTTTTTAAAATATTATTATCTTCGTAAAATATTTGTTGTTATGAATATTGTAGTTTTTATGATAAAATAGATTTCCATTTAAACTGTAAACGATAAACCAAAATGGAAATAAATCTAGTAAAATAATTTATATATTTTTTATCTTGTGAATAAACAAAAAAAAATTATGTTGAAAATTGCCGAAAAATTATATGTTAACTTGCGTTAAGCGACTGTATGTATATCTCTTTTTCTTGCAAGTAATATTATTCAAAATTAATAAACTAAATTCATGAAGAAGGCAATAGTTGAATAAAACATTCAACAATGTAGAAATTGCTTTCAGTGACTGTAATTTACACGACTGTGATTTAAGTGAAATAAAAATCAGAAACATTAATCGCGTAAATCTTGCACCGTAATATATACGTCAGATCTAGAAATAATGTTAGCACAATGTTTTCTCGATCGTAAATCCGTTTTACAGCCGTAACAATAGAAGTGAAATTGCGAGAAGATCGCGCAATGGTCATCCGATAAATATCTGAAAACTATGAGCATACTGGTACGGTGGTCACATGTTAAAGATTTCACGCGTATCGCATTACGACAGATCCGCGTCATAAAGAACGAGAGCAGGGACCCACTGTTGCATTGAATGTGCGTTGTTGCATACTGTTTATGGCCCTCCACGGAACCCCGGCGCTTCTCCGGTGAATCTGCATTTATTGCCGTCTAAATAAAGTGCCGCAGGCATAAATTGCTTGTTATAGTGGACGGACCCTAGCGGTGCAAATAAAACGAATCTAAATGTATACCTAAAGGCACGCCTCGTTCCTTTTTATCTCTTTATGTATCACATATATCTGCGCAAAACGGTCCAACGAGGGTAAAAATAGGAATGATTAACTGGCGAATTCATTTGGCCAATGTAAATAAAACCATTAAAATGCAAAAAATGTTTACCCGATGCGCGAATGACTAGGTGATATGAATTATATTATTGCATGTGTTTGAACCGTGTAAAATAAATAAATAAAAAAAAAGGCTCTCAGAAATAATCCACTTTGGGTCGTGATAATTACAAAGTTAAGAATTTATTATCACAAACCCAACGACTCTTTAACCATTTCTATTTTTTCTTCTTTGAATTATTTTCTTTCTCTTGAGGATACTGTAGTTTCCCAGAAATGGCGAAAAATCGGCAGAATTATTAATTGGTTCTGTCAATCCAAACACGAAAGTGGAGTACCTACCCAGATGGCAATGGAACTCCGTCGGAAACGCGACTCATGTCGACCGGAAAGATTGCGCCGCGATGGAACATCTGTAATTTCCATTAGAGTAACTCCAACTCTCTCTGTTTTGTTAGCCGTAGTTAACAATGTTACAATATTTTCATATATTTTCTTCATTATAAGGCGTATTTCTAGTCAAGGCAAAATCAATCTTAAACATGCATACTCTCTCTATGACATAATAGACTAAAATTTTCTTATTTAGCATTGAGATGTTAACTTTGTTATATACGATATAAGATCATATGTTGCATGTCGTTAAAAAAACTGCTCTTGATATTTATATTTTTCTTAAAATTTTTTTAGTAAAACCCAATAGAATTTTATTCTAGATAGAGAAGACTAGGAAAATATAATATTTAAAATAAAATATTTTTCATAAAATGTAGTCAATAATTAAAAAGTAAAAATTTTTATTATTAATATAATGCAAAAGTTAAACAAATTTTAAAATAATATGTCAGAAAAATTTGTATAACAATCAGATCGTGTCCATTAATTATTAAAATAATTAGAATAATTATCCCTTTTAATTTAATATTCATACATAAAGTATAATATAATAATAACAAATTTTATATTATATTTTCCATTTCTCTCTCGTTCAATATAAATAATTTACAAATACCAATATTTTACTGTCGTAATTCCGGAAATGCAACAGTAATATTTAGCGCTGAATCAGAAAATGTGATAAACGAATTAATTAATTAACGAAACGCACATGATGTAAAATCCAGCACCAGATTTCACAAATTAAATTTAATATAAAAATACAAATAAGTGTAAGTATTGTAAATGTGTATAAATGTTATATGTTTCATTTTAATAAGGGCGGAAAGAGTATAGGAAAGTTGACTTTGATGATTGGCTCTATATTAAATAATATTTTAATAGACTAAAATAATGAGACGCTTAAGCAAGTGATAGAACACAGGCGATAGAAAAGTGTATATCAGAGAATAATTTTGATTTTATTATTTAGCGCTAAAAAATGCCATGTACAACGCCGTTTTCTGTCATTTCTGACGGCAAATACATAGAATACATAGAATATAACGATGAACCCTCGTTTCATTTGCCATGAAGGCTAACTATTGTCCAAACGAGATCTATCACGATGCTCATTTATACTGTGACCTAATTAACGCAGATCGTGATCGTTATGATATACTGAGCGAGCCACATTCTCACTCATTCACGCACATGCGGCTCGTCTCCAATTATAGAAGTAAAATTGGAGATAGATACGCGTGCGCCATACTAAAAAAAAATTTTGAGAAATAAAACTTGAGATCTTTAAAAATTACAAAATTTGAAATTCAAATTCCTTTTTCAAATTACGTAGAAAAGTTTAAAATGCAGACGTGACAAGAATTCCATGATTTCAAATAGCCAAAAATTCAAAGAGCTTACAATTTAAATCTGAGAAGCATAAAAATTGCTCTCGAATTTATATATCCAAAGAGTTCAAGAATCCTAGTTTTTATAGATTTGAGATTAGATACAAGTTAAAAAATTTTTATCTTATCTGGAATTTTATGTGATTCAAAAAGCTATAAAAATAAATTAATGCACAGACCCGATAATCTCAACATCAGTCTATTATTTTTATAAATGATTAAAATTATTGAATCAATAACGATTACGGTCGCTGCTAATAAAGCGTTTTACTGAGAAATCTAACACAATGTCACAGTAAGTAAGTAAATGACTGCACTGCTTAATACCGAACATTATAGCATCACGAAAGAGTCTTTTGGTTTATACGTACTACTAGCAATGTTACTTGCATCGAGTCATTAGCTGCGTTCCAATACCAGTACTGAAAATCTATAATGTATGTGACGTAAACTATAGATTTTCAGTGAACTGGCAGTGAATATTGGAACACAGCTATTTTCTAGTGTGTGACGTAAATATATAATACAATTTACGTATGTATATATACATATACACATGTATGTTACGTACGGTGTTGGCATAATGTGTTAAGATACAATAAACTAAAGTATTGTGGAGTTTAGCACACACTCGTGAAATTAGTAAACGTCGAAAAAAGATTATTCGACTTAATTAATTATTTTGTATGTAAGATCGACGAATTGATTCAATCGTTCT
Source organism: Temnothorax curvispinosus (assembly GCF_003070985.1). Taxonomy (NCBI): domain Eukaryota; kingdom Metazoa; phylum Arthropoda; class Insecta; order Hymenoptera; family Formicidae; genus Temnothorax; species Temnothorax curvispinosus. The sequence goes on along the minus strand of NW_020216101.1, from coordinate 952,234 downwards.
TTTATAATTGCTAAATAATCGTCTAATTTGATATCGTCTTATTTAAGAATAAAGATATACCTGCATGCGAGAATATATGCGTATGAAAATAATTTCTTGCACATATATTAGCTAATCTATCGAAAATTACGAATCCTTGATTTTTTCTAATACGTATATTAATCTATGTTTTATTAGAAAATTTCTTAGTCAAGATATCATGCGTCAAAAACTCTCAAATTTTCTATAATCAAAGAATCGATAGACAATCATATGGCATAGACAAACCATTTAATAATAATTTGACGTTATAGTAATGAATTAACACAAATATAATACATAAGAATAATTTATGACAATTACTGATATATCAGTATGTATTAATGTTCCTAATAATTTTTTACTTGGAATTAATAACAATAGCAAAGTCATAACAAAATTATTAGCCAATCGATCCTTCAATCGCGCTTCGACTTGTAAGATTTCACGCAGTAATCTGTAAGATCTTAATAAGCAGAGGTAAAACTAAATTTAAAAAAAGATATAAACAATAAGAAATATGTAAAATACACCAATAATCACATATCTCAAGATTTACATATATATAGATATATATATTTACTTAAAACATAAACATGTAAAAAATGTTTATAACTTGTGTTTTCTCTTTTCAAAATGTTTTGTAGAAATGTAGAAATGTTAACTACCTAATAACCTTTAAATTTAAAGCAAGACTTTTTAAATATATCAGGATTTAAATACATAATTGCATAATCTAATGTCAAGCATTCTGCTTGGAGCTGCCTCTGCACAAAGAACGAGAGAGAGAACGAATCGTTTTTATCTTCCGACACTGCGAATTTATCCAACGCTCGGTTTGTCACCTGGTGATTCTTTTACGAAAAGAACTGACTGAATCGGTTGTCGTTTTGCGCACACACTCGTGAATTCAGGACGTGCAAAACGTGACAACGGTAGCGACCGGCTAATCACGCATCGTTTTCAGTCCGAGCGCACATGTCACGTCAAGTCTCTCTACCTTGCTAACTAAGTTCACTGAAACGAACGGACGGCCGATGAGAACGTCACACGCAGTTTCCTCGAGGATCACCTTGAGGACACGCCACAAACCGGTGATTTGCGCACAAATATTCCCCGGGCGTTTAGTCCCTCCCTCCGGCCTTTTTCGCAAATTGATCACTGCACCTCACAGACGAAGAAAGTCTCGAAGCTACAGGGACTGTCATTCCATTTGAGCCCTTTGCCGTCCCTGTTCCAGAGCTCCAGGCAATGCTCCTCCTCGCCATTTTCGTATCTGAAATAGAAATAAAGGTATTAGAAACAGAAGGTATTTGAAATCCGCACTATTTTTGTTAAACAAAAAAAATTTGTGAGAAAGTATGTTATTTAATAACGTATTCGATCTTGGTTAAATTAATTTACAGTTATACATGTTTTCAGAAAGAAGAAGGACATGTAATATAATTTCGTATTATATAAATGTATTACAATCACGTAAATATTGAAAACATTGCAATACAAAAGATTAATATTTCTCCAAAGTCATCGAAATTGAGTTTCTTTCTTCATTAAAATTAAAGCATGTTCCTCGCTAAAGATCCCATAAGAAGACTCAACAACTTTCACCGGAAACGAATTCTAGTACTTCGATAACCGATTTAATGTAATGGTATCGCAACGGTAGGGGCAAATGGAATTTGCGCGATCGATATCAGAAGGAATGTAAATTGTTTGCGATCGTATAGCAGCCTTACCGGAAATTATTTGGTTCGCCGACGTTCCAGTTCTCGAACGTGATCGGCCTACCGTTAGCCATCCAGAAAAAAGTTCCCTCCTCGGCCTGGTCGGTGCCAGAGGTCCAAAAATGCTCGTGGCCGAGACCGAAGTCCTTGATATGCTTCTCAAGTCTATCATTCTCCTCTTGCGAGGCTATACTCGCCAGATGCATCCCGTGATAACGACAGTATTGCGAGGCTCTGTACCAGTTTGCCTGCGAAGCAAAGAAGGGATGGTTATATTTTATCCTAATGTTTCCTTTTCGGCAAAATGCCATCAATTGTACAAAATGTCTTGCATAAAATATATGCGGAATAAAATATGTTAAAAATTGATGTGCTATCGTAATAATTCATTATCATTACATGTCAATTAAATATCGATCGACATTAAATATATATTTAACAGAAATAATGAATTTTCTTTGCCAGTATATAGAATAACAATTAAGTAATTTAAATCGACTGACTGGTAATATATAACGTCTTTTCGATGTGAACATTGAAAAAACTGTGAGCCAACTCGCTTTGTCAGATTCACACAGCACTTTTTCGGATCAATCATCGAGACATTATTAATTTCGACCAACGCTTTTGGTCAGATAATGTAATTTCTAAATTAAATAGTTTTAAATGTTATTGCAAAAAATATTACCCCAGCCAGGGTTCAAACCTGGAACCTCCCGTGCGGGTGTCGTTATATTGCCAGTCAGTCGATTTAAATTACTTAATTGTTAAATATTTAAGATAAAATATTTATATTCAATATAAAATATTTAGTACTGTACAAATAATATATAAATTGTTTATATAATGGTGGACTAAATCGATTGTGTAAAAGAGAATACCATGAGAGAGAAATGCGATGACCTAAAGCGTTATGTTAAACGTTAAACGCTACAATAATTATGGCAAAGAGAAACGCTTGACCTATTGGTAAATTATGTTTAATCAAATAATAGTAGAGATAAGTTGTCCTTAATAATCACATATAGTATATGTGGTCGTTGATCATAGCAGATTGGTCAATATAATAATTAACAGCACCCAGATTGTAGGGGCACATTTAATATTCACGCTAAAGTTACATAATCACCATTCTGGTATCGATTTCGGCAGATCATATTCGAGAACCTGTTTGGAATATTATTAACAAGTTACAAACAAAATCTGTTATTTAATGTGTCAATAATGCGTCAATAATACTATAATCATCACACGAAAAGTAGAAGCAAATGTTCCAATAAAGTAGATTAAATTTTTTCATAAATAATCAAGTAATAAGAGTATTATGTAGAGTAGAGAGTAACTCAATAATTAAATGCTAAGATTTATTTTTAGACAAACTAAGTTACACTAAAAATATGGAATGTATAAGGAAAAATGCTAATAACAATGTTTTTAATGTAAATTTTGTTTTAAATTATAATAGAAACATTATTATTAAAAGAAAAAATCTTTCTTCCTTGACAAATTAAGTTCTCTAAACAAAAGGTTCTGGACTTTTTTAAATGTTTTAAATTTAAGATTGATCTTTTATCATTTTCCAAAACAGTCAAGTACGTATATAAGTGTATCTCATATTTAACCAAGTGAAATTATCTACTCAGTACTGTTTAACTTGCCTCGGGCTGTTTATGATAGCACAGAAATGTTTATTAGTAACCCGCATATCGCAATATTTTATGCGGTTAAGAGAAATCTGACGAACGTTCAATATGCAGCAAATTTGTATTTCGATATTTCAATATTACACGATCAGTTGTGTGAGTAACTTCGGTCATTCGCGCTGCATTATGTAATTTTTATGACCGCGGTACGTTGCAGAAGCGTATAAACGTCGTTGACATCATCGACAGTGGTCCTTTACGATCGTTACGAATTTCCTCGCGGCGTTTCGTCGCATTCACGCTTATAGCCGCTGCGAGCAACCATTTAAGTGCAAAGTTGGTCCTCAGCTCTCACATACCGCATACGTGCCGTCTCCAAGTATCTGTTCACAGCATCCTTGATAATGCAACACATTACGCAACATAGTGCAACGCATTCCTCTTCGCGATAACAAATAATCGCAAAATCAGGCTGCAATGGTAGCTAGCTCGCAGAAGTTCGTGTGTGCCGCTATGCAACTCTATTCGTGATCCTCAAAGTCTCTTATCAACATAATTAGCACGCATAATACACGTTCACTAAGAAACTGGATTACCCGCTTGGAATTCTGTGAGAACAACGCGGCCGTTACACGTATATGCAACAACTACACTACACTTCTGCAAAGTATACATATATTGTGCAACTTTCGGTAAACTTTGTATATTTTGATAATTTGGCGAGTTGTCGCTGTATTATGTCGGGCAAAATATCGCAATAGCAATGTTAGTCAATTCAAACTTGTCAGATATGACATACAAATATATTTTTTATTATTAAACCATTAAAACATTTGCTTCAATATTTCGTGAATATTATAGTATATAATCAAATAAAGAAAGTTTATTACAAATTACATAAAAATCTTAGCATATGTATATTGCTTTTTCATACACAGACGGCTTAAGAAAAGTGATTATCGCAAATTAAAGCAAGCAAAATTTTGCATATTTTGCTTGTTTTGTGGAACTTAATGAATCTTTTCGGATCTTAAACGCTATGCTAATTAAAGTTTGCCCGAATTAACATCGTGGGTAATTAACACCGTTGGTAGCTAATGCTTATGTAAATTATTTGTCTTATAACTGCAAACTGATCTCCCTGTTAACATAACAGGAACTAAACTCGGAATTAATATACAAGTACATATAAATCAAATTTTAATTAATTTATTTTAATAAGTAAATTAGTTTTTAATTAGTTTTTAATTACTAATTAAAATATTAAAAATTCTAAAACAATTTATGTGAGAAAAGAGTGTGCGTAAATTTGTTTTTAAAAAAGAATCCTGACAATCTTTACAAGATATGTCACAAAAGTTTCATCTCACCGTCATAATTATATAAAATACTTTTGTGCTATAATTTTTTTATTATATATTTAACCTTGCAATATTACTACCGCGATAATTCTTTTCCAACAATCCATTTTATTTTTATTTTATTTTATTTATTTATTATTATTATTATTATCGTATTATATTTATTATTATTATTATTATTATTATTATTAGTTGTTACAATATCTGTGTATGGCATTTATCGTATATTACACATCTTTCATCCACGCATTTAGCCGTTCAGAAAGAATTTATTCAAGAGCATGGTAAATATTGTCTCTCGTTTCGTCAACGTCAACGGTACCAAATTTCGTCGCTGCTCTCTCGTTGCTCTTTCGACGATCCGTCCGGTGTGTACGGTGGGGGGCAAAGTGGAACGCGAAAGACGCGAAAAATCGAGTGTAACCCGCCGGGAATGCAAATAAAGCGCAATAAATAGAGCGCCGTCGCGATTGCACCGGAGCGGCCCGACACGACGGCGTTGCATTACCGCGCTGGCATTCCCTTTCCGCTCGAATCTCGCAGTGCGCGCTCTCCTGCACCGCGTCGCCACGAAACGTCGGCACGAACCCGTCGTTACTCGTGCACGATGGCTTCGCTTAAGCTCTGTCTATGTTCCCTAAACGAAACAGCAATCGTACGTGACGATCAATGGCAAGCTATTGGCTTTTCGGTTCCGAATATTCGGCTCCGTCTGTTTCCAGGCACATCCGCACCACGGAAGAAAATGAAGATTAAAGAGAAAGTAATTAATAGATGAAAAAAATCATGTGTCTTTTCTGATAAGAAAAAAGCAAGTAAAATTTATGACTAATATAAATGCTACTGTAAAAGTAATATAGTTATGTAATTATATTAGAAGCAGGAAATTCCACGGTGTTCTCGTTTATTCAATAAGAGTTAATATACTTCAAAAGAAAGTTGAATCACCTTTTAACAAATCTAATCTTCTGTTCTGTGCTAGGTTCTTAATTATATTTTCTTCTTTTAATGGTGAGCATTGCGCAATGAACTTTATTTCAAATTTTAATAAAAATTAAGATAATAAATGTAACATTTTAATATTTTTTAGGATGCAATTCTTAATAATAAATCACATGGAGACATCAGCTTCAAGAACAAATACAAAATCCCTTTAATTAATCTATATAGGTAATGTATAGCAGGATCGACATATATCTTGGTCCTTCAAAGACACGCATGAGTGCATATCTTGTCACAAATTAAACAGACGGATTAATCGAAGCAGCAAGAAACCAAGTGGTATTTAGAAACTTGATCGGGACTTTCATCCAGAAAATCGCCTCCTTTTCTAACTCAAATAAGTTTCCCATCGAGGAAAGAGGCAAACACTTCTGTCGTTAGAAAAGAACCACGAAATTCTGTCGAAAAGTCGGTTATTGCCCCGCAAAGAACGAGGTTGTTTTGCAAGGTCTCGATTAATAGGGCGCCGGCACCATTATTTGCTTGCGAAACAAAGAGGGGCACTCGTCTTCAGCGTGATCCGATTAAAGGAGAGGTCAAGAGGGAAGGAGAGAATCTCCACTTTTTCCCTCCTCGCGCTTTCGTTGCGAAAAGCCCGCTTAAACGAATGCCTTTACGTCACTTCCATCCATCTCATAGCGATAGTCACCTCGGCCAGATCCGCAGCAGCGCGATGGAATTACGAAATCCGTGTTAATAGCCGCGTGAGTCAATAAAAGCGCCTAGGCTATCCGGGAAGCCGTAATAAGGGCGACTCTAATCGATACGATTGTGTTCGCGCGCGAACGGACACGCGTTTACACACGTCAGAACCAGGAATGTCGCTCTCGAAAGACCCGCATGAGATCAGCACTACCTGCGAAATCGTCGAGATAGAAGATACGCTTTAAACTTTAAACTGTCACAAGTGTCATAAAAAGATAGTATTTCATGGAAAATAATTCTTAAATATTTATAATATTAAATTAGATATAAATTATTTTTTGTTCTTTGAGCTTGTGTAAATATAATTTAATACTTGTAATTAAAAAAGAAAAAACCCTTACGTTATAAACGCTGCATGGATAAGATGTTTTAGTAAGAATGTGGCATTGTTTAAACTTATCAATATGTACCTAACTAGAAAATTTCTATCTATACTTTTGATTTATAATAATAAGATTGGCATTTGCAATCTGAAATCACTTTTGCTAGAAATTCTTTCAATTTTCCTTCACATGGCAAATATGTCGTTTCAAAGTGTGTTTTATCTTCTTTCTTTCATCACGCGAGCTTCCTTGCTATAACTAACACGGAGTCGTTGTTATCCGAAAAGATCCTTACTACCCTAGTCCTTGGCATTCGATGCACCGTAAAACCGTCCGTGACAGCAAAGCCGGAAAGTTACGAGCTCGGAAATAATTTGATAAAGTCCGAGACCCGGGTCGGGTCGGCGGTTCGGTCAAATAAATCAGCGTAACTGGCAGGAGCGATACCTTGAAGAAGATCCCCAGGTAGTATCTCTTCTCGCCCAGCTTCAGTAAAGGCATCGTCCATCTTGAAGCCGCCAAGCTGCTGCTGTGTTCGTCCACGCAGTTTGGACAGTCGTCTGCAAAGAAAATAGAAAGGCTATTAATATCGATACGTTTTTAAACAGAATGAATGGTAAAAAAAAGTACAATACGATATTTTTTTTTTTCTTGCACCTGACAATATGTTTAGTCTGTAATATAGAAAAAATTTAATCTCTAAGGATACAGCTTCTTGCGCCAAATAAATAATGGTTTCATTTAGCGGCGAATGGCTCGATAAGAAAGACATTCGCAAATTCGCAATTAGTTGCGGAAAATATTAAAATATATCTAATAATAATTTAACTCTAATAATAAATTAATAATATATCTTCACATATATTCTTGTATACATTTCTAAGTTTTAAAAAAATTTTGAAGGTAATATATTAAATTTCTCAACACCAACTATTACAAATCAAATGACGTTTTGTTTTAATATTTACATAAATTTTGGCATTGATCTATAAATCTAAGTCGTCGCAATGCAAGACTTCGATACGGTATTTCAAAACGCGTCAGCTTTCTAGAATTCCTTTCGCATTCATTCATAAATTAATTTATAGTCCTGACTATATTAACATCTTTTAAAATACGCCCACTTCAAAAATTTCTCCAAACACTTCGTCTCTACTCATAGATATTCTTCTACCAATAAAACATATTGACACGATATCCTTTTTTTCCTCAAAAGAGAAATTTTTCGTGTAATGTTGCGTCAACTATATAACTTCTTAAATTATGCAATAAAATTTACCAGATCAATTATAGATACAATTCAAATATATTACTATATTCAATAAATAACTACTAATAATTGAATTATGAAATTAAATAATAAAGTGATATATTATATATTTCATTAAAAAATTCTTAATTTTTAATATATTCTTATAAAAATATATTTCATAAAAACATAAAACGCTTCTGCGATAATATATAAATTTCCGTAAGTTGTCTGTAATCTTCTGCAATTAGACTGTTAAATATTTGCATATCATTGAAACAATATTTATTTCAAAAATGATATTAAGACGCTTCACCATAATGTAAACTGAATTAATTCGCGTCAATCTAACTCGCGTTCAATTTACAAAAGGAATAGAAGACACAAAGTGAAATTTCATGACGGCCTTTTCTCCGTTAGTATCTTATTAATCAGTAGTGCATTCGGTTTCTCCGACTATATTAGGAGAACACAGCAATTGCGACTGAGGACTTCAGCAATTGCAATTACGCAACGCGGAAGAGATCACATGTACATCTATATGTGTGTGCACATGACTGTGCAGTTGTCTCGTTTGTGCCTTTACGCAAAGCAGCGTCGTCAAATGTTAAAACCGCAAAAAAAATATTGTGTACTTGTAGAAGTATAAAAACGAAAGCTAATTAGGACAAAGTATGATTTATCTTCAACCAAATGACAATTATGCTACGATGCGGAAATTATCGCGCTACCTTTTCTGAGAAAGTACAGACACTTATGTAGATATAATATGTGTGGATGTCATGGATGATTGCAATAACTGTTGCAATATCGTATCAAAAAAGCCTAATATGCTTTCTATATCAATAGATATTTAATTCTAATAATTTATGAGTAGATTATTATCAATACAATATATATATAGAAGTACTTTAAAACAATAATTAAACTATATAAAGTCTGTGTGTATAACTTTAAAAATTTTTTTAAATATTTTACATAAATGTTATTGTATAGATACTGCTTTTTTCTGTAATATATATAATATATGTAAATTAATATTCTCAAATTTGCTAATGTTGTAACGCATCATATTCGTAAATAAACGAATAATACACAAAAATAAAAAAAAAAATGTTGTCTTCAATAAATTTACAAATGAATGAATTATATGGAACAACGAAATCCCACGCTCGTAGTACCTATTATGTAAAGAAGCCGAGTATCGAGCATTATAGTAACCTTGATGAAACAAACGCGAATTATGGAGATACAACGCATTGCTTTGTGTCTCCCATATGACGACGAACGCTTTCACCGGCTCACGCACTTCTCGTCCCGATGCGATTCCATTCGAAAGTTGTCTTGCAACTCGATTGTCGAGAGACGGGTCAAAGTAAAATGCAAAATATTTTTACAACGACAGCGGGCGATGAACGAGAATGATTAATAACGTCGCAGCAATAGCCGTCGTCGCAGACCAGGCTCATTGTACTGTGTGTCGGAGCTGTGTGTAATACGAATACGGCAATATCGCATTTTACACGGTAGTGAGAATCACGGAAATCTCTGCCGCCGGAGGATACGTGATACCTCGCGTGCGTTTGCGTTTGCTTTACCGCGTTCTATGCAGTAAGGCTGAGTTACAACGGTTACACGAGCAGTTGCGTAAACCGCGAATCTCGCTGCACGTCTCGCCGGCACGACGTGAAATTTCGGCGACGATTCTGTCTGTTCTGTTTACGGTGCGACGACAGGATTTCTCCGACGAGGCTCGTTCGTTACATAGCTCGCGTGTCATGCGTGCGTGCGTGCGTCGTTCCGTTAATTGTCGCGGTAAATGAAGCGCGCTTTCGCATAAGTAGCCGGAAGTGGCTTTTTTCGCACTTTCGCGCGCGCAATGCACCGCGGGTGAGTCACTTTTTCTCATTCACTCTTTTACCGTCATGTTAATCTCCTTGCTGTTAACAATATTCGTTGTTATTCTTCCTTTCGCATTTTTACGCGTTGTACATGAAACGCGAGATTGTAACATTAGCGCTACGTTATACGAGGCAAGATAGATTAGCAGCTACATTTTTTATCGTTTATGTTATCGACAGACTGATGATGTGAAAAAAATAGCTTTTTATTTCTGTATGATAGATGGTGTAAAATATTTTCTGAAAATCAGTGATTGATTTACAAATAAGTAATATTGATTAGTAATATAATAAAATACATAAAAATTACATATACATTGATTATAATAGCGGAGAAAATCTTAGTTTATTAATCTTTTTTATAATACATATCTAATGCATAGGTAAGTCTTGAGATTCTCTTTTGGTACTTATAAATCTTGGCATCTCATACAATTTTTTCAATTCCCTTAAATATTTGTTTTATTTTTGCTAAAATTTTACAGTTTTTATTCCAAAAGTGTCTCTTGAGTTTTTATCACTAAGTCTCCCGATATTTAAAGATTCTTCATCAAAAAGAAATCCATGAAAAATAGTGATAAAATAATAGTGCTCGAGTCAACTCGAATCGTCGCGCAAATTGAGCGAGGTAATACGGCGAAATTGCATCGTGCTAAAGTTCGCGACCTTTGTAAAACTGAAGAAGATGGCAAGCAGACTAGACGACTTCTTGGTTTCATCGGCGGGCTAATTAGGCTGGCGTACTGCATATTTTAATAATCGCCTCGTTAATCTCCGCGCCGCGGCGTCAGAAAACATTTCGTCGCGTTAATATTCAGCGGACTTCTTAATAGACACCTCCGACTTTTGCTTCCTGTTCCACTTTTTGGTTCCACAACATCGCTTCTCGTCACGCAGAATACAAGATGGAAAAAAGATAAATTACTTCCATTAGAGGAGCCATTAACGGATCTCGGAGCTACCACAACTTTTATTATTCGAGTTTTTATATAATTATGGCTTAAGTTCTCCGATACCGATGAAAGTGCATAAATTTTTTAGAACGTTCTGTAGGATTAATAACAGAAAAAAATTGTTTTTAATTGTGGTAATTATCGTTTAAAACTAATTGAGTTTTAATTATTTAACCCACTAAAAGATTCTCAGTAGAAACATTACATTAGTATTAATTTATGAAATTCACATAAATTTAAATAACATTAAAAAGCAGTACGTGTTATCTGTTCCAAAAAGTACAATAATGGGTAATTCACTGTAACAACAATAAGAGTTGTTTTTTGATTAATGTGAGAGGAAACATAATCGTAGTATAATAAAATGTGCCCTCCGGTACTATGAAAAACCCGGCAAAATTCGAGAGATCTAGATGACATTATACACGCCACTGTTTGCTCCACAATGCATACATTCTGCTAAATCCGTTGCTCGAATTTACAAATCCGCCAGCGGCTATTATTGAAGTTAATACATATCGCGATATACAACGTCGAGCTTGTCGTTATGCTTGTTATGTAACTAGAGAAATAGAGAGTTGTGTTTGAAAATTCTAACATATTCAAACTTTAAGAACTGTTATTGCAAATAAAAAAAGATATATTGTTTAATTTTGTCAAACTTTTGTATTTCGTTAAGTAATTAACGGAAGGATAGGAAACACGAATTTATAATACTTATTATAATAAGCAATCTATAATTAGTACAAAAACTCTCAATATTTTTACATAAAAAGATTTTTTAAGAATTAGTCAGTTATAGATAAATGCCTTGTCAGCATTTTAAATAATTACATTAATCAATATTAATGTGGAAATATTACTCAAATAATGAATATATCTTATAAAGAATAATATTAGAGAATATATTGAATGTAATTTTGCACGCCGCATTAGCGCGATACAGCGCGTTGATAGCGTTCAGATCAATCAATCATTTTCGAAACTTGCTGAAAACGTAACACCCGACTACGATTATTTTAAGCTCACAGTCAAGAAGGTAAATGATCCATCGACTCTTAAAATGTCGGATTTTATCGACGGGCGAAGCCCGCACTCGTTTAGAAGAAACGACATCGTAAAGTCGAATTTTACGAGTGCAATCCCGAAAATCGCATGAATTAAAACGACGCGATCTGCAAGTACGAAGAAATTTAATTACCGTTCACAAACTCACGAAATCGTTCGATAGTCCATTGAATTACAATCAAAAGAGCAAACGCTTGAAACGTACGAATAATAAAATTGCTGACAAAAACGACGAAAAAATTTCACCGATACAAACTGTAGGTACCTTGCATCATTTAAGATAATAAACGTAAATGTTATTTTTGTATATCTATAACATTAATAACTAAGGATCAGAAAATTGCATAAGATTTGATATTCATTTTCAAGAAAATGTAATAATACGATTTGTTGATAATATTAATTATTATTGATAATTCCGTAGATCAGGAGAAATGTCGAAATTTCTGCTCGGAAAAATTTCGAGCTCTGCAATAAGTGCGATTACGCTCCATTGATTGCAATGACCGAGTTCATGTGCAATTTTTTAACAGCTAATGATTAATGTGCTACCCTGAAGCAACAATACGCACATACTGATGTGAGACGACCATCAGAGCTCTGTCGAACATCGCTCGGCAGTCTTTTACTATAGCTCAGTCATCCAGAACCGCATTAATATGACTAATGAATAAGTACTTTAATTAAGGAAACGATATCTCAGGTACATTCTAGATGAATATCGTGGCTAAATCAAGTTAAATCAATTTTCCCTCAGAAAACGAAATTAATTACTCATCGGTACATGAGTGGTTTAATCACGTCTTTCGTCTTCTGTCTATTCGACGTCGAATATCATGCTTAGAATACGTTTCAAGCGTCTTCAAATCTTGGAACGTTTAAAGAGATGAGTATCATTCACAGTTCTAAGCATGAATAGAAGCTATTACAAAAATTTCAAGTATATATAAATATATTATCTTAAACGTTTATAAATTTATAAAGTACAGCTATTCGGTGTGCTTGTTCTTATCTCATAACGTAAACTCGAAAAGTTAAAAATAAAAAATAAAAAAGGATTGCAATCGATAAAAATTAAAAGTATAAAAATAAAAATAAAACAAGATGATAAGTAGCATATGGTAAAATAATTTCTCGCTGTAAATTGGGTATTGCTAAATATGTATTTCTGAAAAACAGTTAATGAGACATGATTATGGCGAAAGATGATTGCCCACAATAAAACGATCCCGACGCCACGACGTATACGGTCAGCTATTAAGGATAACGGTGTCTCTGATCGAACTGTCACTTTTAATCGGACGTCAAGAAGACGCGCGGCTTAACAGTCAGCCAGTCGGATGACCGACTAAACTTCACGAGAGCGACCGACCTTCGTTCAGCGTATCCTTGACACGCTTTCGAAAAGACAACCAGCGCGCGGCGCCGCGGCCGCCGCCGCCGACGCGAGTCACGTTCGGCGTTTGCATTCGCCGAGGAAGATTTTGCCGAGGATGACGGACATGCCGCATGTGGGCAAAATCACGGGGGCCACGTTACGTAAATGTCCGTTATAGGGCAATGCATACTGATGGGGTGATCAAAGCGAGCGGTCACGGCCCACCAACATGCAATTGCACCCTAGAGCTGTCAATGCACAGCGCTGGCAATACACAGTAATGCGAGCTAAATGGCGACATAGTGTCCAGAAAAATGGTGCGTATGGTGACAATCCTCTCTCTCTACTCTTTCCGCGCAAAATATTAAGCACATAACACCCACGCACATGATATCGACAATGAATTATATCTGTTATATTATTCTTATCATATATCGATCGTTATTAAATTTTAAAGAACATCTTTTGCTATCAATGCTGTAATGCCGAATAGAATAAAAAAAAATATATATATATTTTAGTGAGAAATTCTTTGACACAAGTGGAGTTTACTCCTTCATATAAGAAAAACGGACGCTTTATCCCATGCATGGCAAGGATAGCGTTACGCAAAGTATCGGCTTCGATAGTAGAAATATCTTTGAGACTATTGAAGTGGGTTGTCCTTTTAGTGCACTCGCATGACTCCCACTTCTATTATGGATCGCATACTGGCATTGCACGCCGTCGAAATGGCCGTATAGGTATAGCCGATACGGTACGATCCCCCTGAATTCGTGGCCACGCTGCACTGGGAGCGACGGAGAAGACAGGTATAGAAAAAGCGACGGTTCGGATATCGTTTTCGGCAAATGGAAGAGGCAGGTTTCCACATTCGGCGATGGAAAACGGCTGCCACCGACTGAAATTGACTCGCGGAATCGCGACGTGGAAAAGCGGATGCGGCCTAGACGTGCGTCATGACCTCGTCGAGCGTGCAATCGGTATGGACGGAAATGTTTCGAATTCGAGGGAATCTGCGTTTCTCTCTTTATGTCTTACTAGTGTAATTCCCTTCGGAAAACCCTCCACCAGACGCGTTTCTGGCAAAACATTGAATAAATTCCGAATTTATTCGTGATTCGTTTTGAAATTTGCATTTCGCTTTGAAATCTCACAGTATTCTCTCGAATCTTTCTACGATTGTTTGCCTATTGCAAACAATTTGCTATTTGATTGTAGTTTGATAAAATATTTGTTAATTAAACACATTTATAACGTTAAGTGTTAATGTTAATTAGAAGCGTTGCAATAATTAATATAAACTGCGATTTGTACGTACAATTAACAAATAAAGTAATATTAACATTATAAATATACTCAATTATATAACGTAATATTTATAATAATATAAAAGAATCTTTCAATTGTACATTTTTTTATACATTACATTACATATTTTATTAGATTAGGTTCAGAAATTTATATAAATTTTCCATGATTTATTTATTATCAATATTTATATGTAATAGTTTAAAAATAAGGAACAATCCTTAAGAATTGATAATTAAACAAATTATTTCCTCTTGTTGACAATTTTTTATCGAATATACGTATATTGCTCAACAATATTGTAATGTCCTATACATAATTCATTTTTAATATTGGGTAATTGAGAGAGCTCTTATTAAATAGCTCAGTTATCACAATTTAACTTCAAGTAGACAGTATTTATTCAGCTCATTTCAATTCTTGTCTGAAGGAAGGCGTTGTACGCCTGAAAAATCACGAAATAAAAAATTTAATCTAATAATCTGACCGCAAAGTTTCCGGTGAAGAAATGCAAATATAACGAAAGAACAAAATATTTTCATGAAACGTAATAGCCTCCGCAAATTATATTTGAGAAAGATGTTCTCACTTTAACTTTTATATTATATTATAACACAATTTTTTATTAACACGACTGGAAATCGTACACTTAATATTCAAGAAGTATATTCTAAGTATCCTGTATAACAGATAATTTAAGAAGTCTCCGATCTGTAGACACAATCTCTCATCTAAATTATTTTAAAAAATTTCAATATACTTATTTTCAAAAAATCGTATTATGGCTAGACAAATAGCATCAAAAAACATTTTCTAAACTCGAAATTACAATTGTGTTACGATACTCTTTATCGTTTTTTTAACGAATTCAAAAATTTTCATAAGTAATGATAATAAATCAAATCTTGGAACTTAGCGTATCAAATGTCGGTCGTAAAGCCATAAGAAACAGAAAAAGAAGAGGAAGAAGAAGCATCATTAGGGTGTAATGACGACTTAAAAACGTCACCATTGGAAAGATACTCCCCGAGTACTTTACCCCAAATACCGAGCTCCGTTATTACCGTTCCCGCCCATCGCCATATTTCCTTACGAGGCTCCCCTCTCAAGAGGACGGGCATCCCGGCGCGGCGCTCGCGCTCCCGGAAAATGGAGTTTACGTAATTTCATCAACGGTCGAGACGGGAGAGAAGCCGGGTGAACGCGGGGAGGAAGGAAAATGCGGGGAAAAGGGGGAAAGGGGGGGGAAGAAATGCACATTGTCCCGGGAGGAGGTCGCCGACGGTGCAACCACCTGAGAGAGAGAAAGAAGTAACTTTGGTTCCTTTTATTACTTCGCCCGATGGAGAACCACCGCGCCAACAGAGAAATGAAGCCAATCAGCTTCATCGAAACTTTCTCTCCGGCATGTTTGCGTGGAAGTGGCACTTACGTGTTCGTTCGTCCGTCGCGCGCTGACCTTTCGCGGACGCCACGCCGGGCTAATTAAACTCCATCGGAGAAAAAGCACGCGCACGGTGGAAAAGCTCGAACCCAGGTTCGTCGTCGCCGTCGAGCTTTGTCGACGAGTCCTTTTTGTACGGGGGCGCGATAATAAATGACGCGAGAAGAGGAGCCGCACGTCCGGCGTAACCTCGGTGACGTGGGTGGCGCAATGAGAAATTGCATCGCCAACTTGGCATCGTTCGGTTACACCTCCGGTTAACGATCTCAATGTCCCCCGAGCGTCGGGCGAGAATAACACGGTTCTCCGGTGTTGCAAAAAAAAAAAGAACAAAGCCATGTCATTTTATTACATATTTTGAAGATGAGAAATGACGAAATATTTAGATTACTTCTTTGGAGGTTCTTCTTGTAATTGTATCTAATTTGCATTAAAAATTTCACAATTGCCTTGTGCTAATAATTTTTACGTTAAAAACACTAGTAGCTATTATGTCAAAACTAGCGATAGCATTTTTGTATAGAGAAGAAAGTAGCTAATACTTATCACGGCATTAATAATTAATACCATTGTCTAAAATTGATCTTCATTATTTATTTTATAAATTTACTTTTATATATATTTAAAAGTAAATTTCTACAATCTATTTTTAAGCAATTTATTGTATTTCCCTCTCTCGTGCAGGTTACTTCTGTAAGATTTATTTTTTGAAAGTATATTTTTACAAACTGTTTTTTTAACATGTAGCTATAAAAAATGTGAATTAGGGGAATTATTACCTTCCGTACCACATTGCGCGATGAAATATTACATTCCTGTATTTCTCTATATGCTTTTCAACACAAGTACAATTCGTTGTATATGTATATGCATTATACACATATAAGACGCGATTATATATATATATATATAAATCCAATCCATCAGAAATTCATTCTTGCAAGACGAGTTATTTCCGACTAGCTCTCGATAACGATGCGACAGCGCAGTTACTTCGCCCTCCATCTTTCTCTCAGTTGCGTCACAAATTCGATATCATTTTACGGTCGTTGCCGACGTCCTACGGGACTTTAATGTTTTATTTCGCTCAGGGCTGCCTTTACGTGTGGCTGTTCAAGCGTTCGCCTTCATAGATTCGAGATAAAAATTATAATTAAATAAATAATTATTTAAAAAATATATAATATAGGTATATCTACAACTAATATATCACGATAAGCGATGAGTTTGGCAGAAGTTGTAATTGTTCATTTAATTATATACAATAGTATTTAAATACCAATTTGCATGCATAAAGTAAATTTTCTTCGCAACTTTATCAATTTTCCAATTTAATAAATTATTGTTAGAATAAAATAATTTCCATATTGTTTGAAAACAAATTTATTTCTCGTATTCTTTCTGTTAGATTTTGTTAAAAAACTTTTCTTCTTCTAAACGAAGAGCCGCTGTGACAGCCCTGTCCTCGTTGCGATGCATTTCGCCATGCACTTCTTTCAGAAACGTACATCCATGTGTATTTACGTTGGAATAGCCCGTGACGATCGCAAGATGTGTTCGAAATGGTAACCGAACGTGACGAGAACACGTGGATAGCCACGTGAAATCGATGCAGGACGGCAAGCAGATCGAAAAGAGGCGCGGCGAAACGTGAGCAGACGTTCTTCACCGCATTCTCTTACCATTTTAACTTCTATCTCGCGCAGTTCCACGCGATAACCTTTCCTTCTTACCGTTTATCTTAAGTAAAAAGGTCATGACAATTTTATTGATATTCGCCGATGCAACATTCAACAATTAAAAAAAATCCAGCTCATTATGCTCGTATATCACGCTTATTAAAACAAAGTAACTTTTTCTTCTTGCCACATTCGTGTGATTATAATAATTATCAGATGAAATTAACGTGCATGGTCACATAAATATGTGTTAAATAATTAAATTATTATTATTAATCAAGTCATAAATATGTTAATTAAATTGCTTGATATCTGTGTAAAAACTAAATAGAAATCTCTGTCATTTAGATGGGAGAGAGTTTATAATTAAACGATTTATGATTTCATGAATTTTTGAATTATTAAATAATAGTTTCTACCGTAATAAATTATATAAGCATTTACTAAATACACAACGTCAAATTAAAATACTTTTTTCGACTTTTCTTTTCAAATTAATAATACGAATATAATAATAAATAACAATTACAAAATACATGTGTTGGAATAAAAAATTTAAGCTATGTTTTTATTTCTTTAATAAAAATTCTCCAGCGTATTTTTATGTACGCGTAGTAACATAAACAATATTTTAGGCAAGCAACATTTTGGTGGCACATAAAATAACACGTGACTAGGATGACGCTCGTAGCAGTGCCATTAAGAGCATATTTCGGTTGTTGTAAGCGGTCGGAAGCAGATTATGTTATCCTATTGTCAGACGTATAATCATATTTCACGGTGGCAAAACGCGCCGACTGTTGACGGCGTAATTAAACTGTAATAAATTCAACGGTACGCCATTAGATAATGAGTGCGCCAGCTGGACGTAACGCGTGCCGTTTAGGTCCGTTCGTTTCGTAATTAATCCCGTAAACGCAATAACGCGTTCCGCGGTGAATTTTCCCACGATGAATTCACCACCGCGAGATTATCTGCCGGAGCAATGTTATTGCAAAACGATTGCTACTCATTGATAGACGCGAAGTACCTGCTTTGATATACGCGCTACGCGCCGCTCGATTACGAAAAACGAGAGTATAGCCAATCGCTAATAAACCTATTATAGAACTAGAATGGTAATTGCATATGCATTATTAATACTGATTAGCATGAAAACAATACCTATACAATACTGGAGAAACTGTGACATCATGTGTTTTACTTTTAATAAAATTCTCTCGAATTGACCTCATTAAAAAGAAAAAATTTCAAACGAGCAAAATTTCGAAAATTTTTGTATTTATAAATATATTTTTAAAAATTTAATATTTAATATTTCAAAAATAATACAAAATAAAAATTTGAAAAAAATTCTTCAATTTTAATAGATTATAAAACTTAAATGTATTTTACACATTTACTTACTTTATTGTCAATCGTTTACAATTAAAAAATTCTTCGCCTGACAATAATGTAAGTAAGAAATAATATATATAATCTAAAAAATTCGTAGAAACTAATTTAAATAACATATCAAGTTTAATTAATGATACCTTGATTTATTGAAACATCAAAAAAAATCATCATCGAAGTACATAACGTTGCCGAAGTTTCGCCTCATATGCATCTGTATTTTAATGCACGCTACAATTTGCATTTTCACAAGCGGCAAGGTGCGACAATTTCGCACTGGTCTGTTCAATATGGTCAAACAACGTTATCTAATTTTGGTTTTGTTTTACCGCGGCGGACCGCAGACCGAGCACGCCGATGCGTTCGGCGGCATTGCAGCAAAGATCGCGTTTTCCTCTTGAAACCGCAATCAGGAGCACGTACATTTGTGCAAGTGCCGCGTAATACTCTCACCATCTGGAATGCCAGTGCGATGAAACAAAAAGCATCGTTTGAATGTCCAACGGCACTGGCTTTGCTAACAGCGTCGCGAGTTAATGCAATTGACGACAGATAAAGCTACGTTGGAATTTATTTTTATAGAAATTATGTAGTCAGCTTTGTTATTATTTTTCTTATTGAGAAAATAGCTGTAACATAGTTTACTTTAATATTATTTTTGTAATTTAACATTTATTTTAATAACGTTCTTTATTTATTCAAATAATTTTATTGTAATTCTCTTTAAAATGAATAATTTTGCATATTGAAAAACAATCCAAGTGCATAAATACCTACAATATCAGCTGTAAAGAATTTTAGTTATTCAAGCATAAGAGAGAAAATGTAAATCGTGTACATATAGAAACAAAATATATGCCATGTATTACATTGTAAACTGCGAAATAAACTTAATTAGATCGATATCTCAAGATTTCTCGCTATTTCAATAATTTTTTAATGAAAATAGAATGTTGCTTTCAATCGCGACAACTTTGCGCGTTAAAAAATTAAACTCCTTTAAGCGTGACGATGTTGGAGTAAAGTGCACGAGCCTTTCGTGAGATAATGTGCCAGGATATAAGTCATTGACCTAAGTTTCAGCAAGAAAATATTGCTATAAGAGACAACAACGCCGACAAACAAGAGAGTTATGGGTGAATCTTCTTTTATGAGCCATAACAATAATTAGAAAATGTTTCTTTCGCATTACGATGTAAAGCGCAAAATGAAATATAAATTCTTGATAATAAAAATAAAATTGAATGAAGGAATTTATTTTAAACACAAGCATAACGTCTTTTTCATAACTTACGAATGAAAAAAAAATACGCAATGTTCTTTACAATAATTGTCAAAAAAATTTCCGTACATACGTCATACTTTTAAAATGTTATTCAAACTTCTTGCAAACAAAACCACGCTCTTGATAAAAAAAGATTCATCATTAGTATTATATCTGCAGCCGTAGAAAATATCGTATCTGCTATAAAAATATCTATTTGTGCCTTGTAATACGCTTATTTTTTCGCTTCACTTACGAATATGATTATTTGCATTTAACTAAAAGAAAAAAATTACGTATGTATTGTAATCGAGCTTATAAACAACATGAAAAAATATAAGATCTCATTATACTACTGGCTTCTGGTCAGACTCATTGGGAAATTAGTCTTTTCAAGCGTGACGGGCGTGTGGCAACTCTCGAGCCTTTCGTGTGAGATAAGGCTCCAGGATATGCGTCGTTAGCCCGGGAGCCGGTGGAGGAGGAAACATTCGCGGGAAGAATATTGCGGTATAGAGGTGAGGGAGACAGAAAGAACGGCATACCGCTCCGCGCACAAGTGCAACGCCTCGTATAGAGCGAGCGGAGAGAGTATCTCGTGTCGTGCTGCACTTCCGCTCCGCGAAGTAAATCGTGTGCATTGCAGTGCAACGGACCACCGGCGGCTGAGCGTAACGCGAGGCGAACCACCGGCACGTAAGATTATGAAATTCGATAGAATAACGTCATTGTGCTAACTCCTTAATTGCCGCACCGTAAATTCCGCTGCGTTCCGCAGCGGGAACGTGCATGCGAGAAACGGGCGCACACTCCTGTAGCACGAATAGCCTCAATGAAACTCGTCGACGATTCACGAAATTCATTAATTTGTACAATACGTTTGTACGGTACAATTAATACCATACAATCAATATTGTACAGTAATATCGATAAGAGAGCAAAGAAGAATATAATCTACATCAAGACATTGCTCTGCAAATAATTGCTAGATAAAAGGTCATAATATATACATGTATGCGTGTTGTTATCGCGTAGCATTTACAGGTGCTGGAAGAAAATGAGGCTGAAGAAAAAGAATATTTCTTGGGGCATATTATATACTTGATCAATGACTAGGTTTCCAAGGTTATAGTGAACTTATTGTGATCACCGTCAGCATAAAGATAGAGTTTAGATTTAATCTCTGATAGAATCTAAAATCTCTATGAAGGTAAAGAGGTTTATACTTTCCAAATTCAAGCGGAAATTCAGTAGACATAAATCATATGTGACTGTGGTATACACGTTTCCAAATTTTATCCTCTCTCCTAGCCAAGATATTTCATCACTTCTGTATTAAATCTTCTGTTCACTTTATTATAATATCGATCTTTTAAATCAAACGAAAATGATGTATAAAATTTTTTAAAATTGCGGCTACAGAAATATATTATAAAAGAAATACGAATATTAATAGATATTAAAAATTATTTTACAACTTTAAAGAATGTTAATATTATTCATGTTATGCACTATCTGAACCCGCACAATGAATATTTAACAGTCTCTATTTGCAGTAAAAGTTATAAAAGTTAATCCAGATCGTTAAAGTTGGATGATTTATCTGTTATTTATGCATGTGTATTATATGTGTTATTTATCTCACGTTTTATTGCTATGCTTAAAGTCATGAATAACTTCACATTTTGCATAAAATATATACTATATAATATATATAAATATAATTAACATGTTCGATTTTAATACAATCGATATTCGAAAAAAATACGAGTTTAATAATAAAAAAAATTATTCCAGATTAAGCGAAAGTCCTACGAAAGTGACGGAAGGAACGAGTTCTAGAATCGGTGAAAGTATCGAAGAAAAAAAAATTTTAAAAAAGGTTAATTGAGGAACCGGACATGATTATGGTTTAGTCTGACGAAATGTAGACATAATGACAGTGTAACAGTTTCATCGAACAGGCTGAAAGTTCGGTGGTAATTACACGATAAAGACTATAACGTCATTACAGTAACGACAACATCGTTGCAAGCGATTTACATAATTTAGTAACACCGTTATTATAAACAAGCAAGTGTTTCAAGAAGATCTAAGAATGTGAATTTAATTCTAAGGAAATTATATTACATAGTTTAAGCTAAGAAGATAAAAAAGAATATTGAATATATTATTATCTTATTTAAAATAGGCAAAAATCGTGTGTCTGTTTCTAAACCATTCTAAATATATATTTTTAAAATAATGAAGATTACATGTTATAACATTACTTATGTAAAGTTATGCAAAGCTTTGTAGCATATAATCTTCTTTTTTTTGTATAATATAATAGTAACATAATGAATCTTGACAACAACAGTTCGTAACGGTGAATGCGTGACGTAAATACATTTTGCCATACCCACATTTAGACATTTGAAAAAGCGCGATGCAAAACATGAATTCTCATCGTTGAGTCGCGGAGAGATCGATTCATTCCCCACAGGATTACAATTATGGCGCGGAACCACTCGCCGAAATCATCGACAAGCCGTCGAAACCAGATCACACCCGCGTCATGTCCACCACACACCACTCCACCGTCCACTCGGCGAAGCCGTAACAACACCGGATGCCAATCGAGAAAAACAAGTCCACATACCGCTGAGTCTGCCAGGAATGGCGTGCAACGATCCCACGAAGAGGACCGACAACAGGAGTAAACGTATCCTCGTGGCCATGTCGTCTTGGATGGTTGTCACCGCGATATTGTTCTAACGGTCGTGTTCGATCCGCCGAATCTTCTCGTCTGAGGACAAGACCTCATGTAATCCCGGTTCGATCGATCGGCGTCCTTGGCGCGCGCGCGAGCGCGCACGAAATCGAGAGATCGACGATGCTGGGCCTCCAGCAGCCAGCTGGAGAATGTCGTCCGACCACGTGTACCCGCGAATTTCTCGAGGATCGCGGGAAAGAGTTACGGCGCACCGGTTATATGGTAGAATGTCACGCAGATCGACTCCCGACCGAGAAGACCAAGTTCTCTTTTACTGTAAATCCTGTCCTGGTGTACAGTGCGATCGCGTGTTGGTATTGTGTGCGTGTGAGCTTGATGAAATCTCGCTAGGGTCGCCATCGTGAATTCGGGTCGAGATCAGATACCGCCGGACGTCCATTGTGTTGGCGAAAGGTAAAGATTTTGAACGTAAAGTTCGTAACAGTAACTCCTTTGCAAGAGAGAAAAAGAGAGAGAGAGAGCGATTGAATGCTTTTAATTGGAATTTTAATATAATTAACCTCAATAATTAAATTATTCAGGTATTTATTTGCATATTAATAATGAGTTGTTCGACTGGAGCAATTATAAATATTCAAAATGCTTTAAGAAGAGAGTCCAGAGATGCAATATCGCTGCAGAATTAAAAATTAACTATTGAAACTATTTTCGAAAAATAACTTAAGGAAGGACGTTCATAAAATATTGTAAATACAAGTATTCTGTCATGAGGATACTTCTACTACTTTATAAACCGATAACTCAAGAAAGAAATGAAGAAATTCAAGGTGTTTCTAAAGTTTCCATCAAAATAAAATGTTTAATACATTTTTCCTATTACTTTTCGCGAATATTTAATTAAATTTGTGCAGATTGATGGAAATTTATGCCGATTCAAAGAGCGAAGAACAAAATTTGTTCTGCATTTTTGATCAACAAGCAGATTCTCTCGCAAATTATTAACTTGCTTTGTCGGAATATGACGACGCGCTGTATGACACAGCGTGGGTTCGCTGCAAGGCGCCCAAGTGCATCGTCAATTATGCATTCTGCAAAATGTATCTACTCCTCCACTTTCCACATATCAACACCGATGCGCCGTTAATTCTTCTTCCCGTATGCATGCATATAATACACACGTCGCGCGGGTGTGTCTATGCTTAATAGAGCATGTCGGCTAGAGAGTTGCAAACAATAGCATATACATACGCAAATATGTAGATCAATATGCTTTCGTGTAAAGTGCTAAAATAAAAGCTGTGCAAAGCTAAATTTTGTAAAATTTATACGCACCTACGCAAAAATTTTTCTTAACGTTTTATCTTATTAATTTTGAACTTTTAGTTACGTTTCACATAATTGTTTTAACCAAATATTGTTTAACCAAGTCATTACAACAGTCAATGTAAAAACAATTATAGTAATTGTATCTTTATAAAAATAAATTTTAGTGTGCAAGAAGAGAGAATAAAACTTGCTTGCATTTCCTGTTACGTTCAATATTAATTTTATTAATGATTCTTTTCTCTCTTTTTCTTATCTATTGTTATATTGCATACAGATTTGCACGTGTGCAGATTCGTATAAACCCCCTGCTCCAATTTTGCCACCCTCAAAGACAGATCAAGCTACGAGATCAAGAGATTAACTATCATAGAGTAGATCACAATTCAATCATGTTCTACTTTTCGGCTATCTTGATCAGCTTAGAAGGATACCGGAATCTCTCTGGACAATCTTCCGAGGTAAACAACGATGAATTGATTGCATTGCAACATTCGCTTTTCAATTGGATTCCATACTGGCCGACCTTCACCGGTTACTTATACCCCATTCGAACACCCTCGATCAGTATTTTGGTCCGCGTGTTCGAGAAAGGATACATGTCGCCAACGAAGGTCGCCAGAATTTGCCGATTGGGTTCCGAACATACGCGAGGTTTTCCTCGTGATTGATATGCAATAACGATACACAAATTTTGACAATACTAATATTCTGATAATTTCTGGACAATTTTCTGTAATTTAAGATAATTCGATGGTTTTGCCGTATTTGTCATTATGGATTTTCAATTACGTATCACGATAATTCCGGGACATATATTGTGCATTCTTGACAATAAATATATGTATACTTTAAACAAATATGTATTTAATTACTTTATTATAGTTAAAAAGTGATAATTATTTCAATAGTATAATTTCAATCCGAGAGCTATTTATAATATAATTCGAGAGTTATTTACCTAATATATACACAATTAAAAAGTTTTAGCGAAAATCGAAGTTTCGAAGATATGAAAGAATAAGAAAATTATGTTTTTTAATTAATCTAACGTTATTTTAATTTTATCTTAGATATTTAGTAACAAGTCTAATTGTCACGGTATGTAATGTTAAGCTATAAATTTGAAAAATATATTTTAATTATAAAAATTTCTAACAAAAAAATATCAGACGAATCTCTACGTACATTTTGTATGAATTGTTTATGAGTTTATAGAATTTCGCGAAACAGTTCTTCATTTAAGAAACTCATTTCAACTTTTTACACCCATTATGTTACATGGGTGATCAATCATAGATAATTAAAAAGATGCAGTCATGCGAACTGGTTAGAATTTGAGGAGCTTTGCGAGTTGATTCTTTCGGGAGATGATTCGTCGATTTAATTTCATTTTCTCGATGCAAACGAGTCCTTTCACTGAATTGTAAATCGAATTTCTCGACCCGCCTGCCCGACACGCCCAAAAAAATATGCGTGACGTAAGTAGGCGTCGCTTTCGATTCAATTTCTTGGTCTCTAAGAAGAGCTTCTTCCTTTCTCTCTCTTTCTCTCTCTTGTTTTCTAGATCTTCGAAAGGTATTTCATGCGGGTAAAACTCTCGAAATATCACGTTTAAAGACTCCATGAAATCCCGATCTAAAGTGAATTTTTCTCGGTCATTTGGGAGAGAGAATTTTACAGGTTTCACGCCATATAACTAATCATGAATTTATTCCAATACGATTAACGGAAACCTAATTTCTTCTGAAACGAAAAACGATCAGAAATATTTTCTTGTTTAAATATGGTTTTAGAAATAATACCCTTTGGTTTTCTTTCAGCGAACGTGACGGCATTAAATGGCATATATCGCAGCACGTATACACGTTGCCATATATAATTTATCTCAATCCCCAATATGATACGTGACCTATCTCTTATTCTAAATAAAATTTCAGTACAAAAATCCACAGTGTAAAACTTTGAATTCAAATTTCTTTGATAAATTGGAATTTATTTTGCATTTTTCTGAAGAAAACATAAGAATTTAAAAGAATAATTTTTTTAAGGAACGAGTAATTTATAAGAAAATATCTTTACTATTTTTTCTTAAGAGAAACTATTTTAGATCATTATAATCTCTACTGTGGATTCTTCTTTCCTGTCACGCATAGTTAAGTCTTAATTAAACGTTAGACGTAAAATTGTTAAAATACAGTGTTATCTTTCAACGCAAAACATCGTAAAACGTGTGCTTTGCACATGAATCATCCGGTGTGCGAGTGTGTCAACGATATTTTTAACCCGATTATTACAAAGACTGCAACGGCGACATTATCACCATCCCTGTCGTCCGCGCTGGACAACGCGACATTGCGAATTTCTTCTGGCTGAAATGACAGAAAGTGGAGGGATTCTGCCGGACTGAATTCTTGTCACAACGGGGCCATAATTTCTTCGTCATAAAAGAGATGGCAGGCAGTTTCTTGCGAAGGAAAACTCACGGGAATACGGAAATATTCCTTCGACGCAGATCCTCTCTATCTTTCTCTCACAATTCCTCTCGTTCATTCCGCGATATATGAAGTTTTTTATTCTTACGAATTATAAAAAGCAAGATTACGTTTGTTTAACAGCAGTGGACATTGCTGTTCTAAACAAAAAAGATGTCAATTTAATAATTAAACTTTCTAACTTTTAGATATTATTTTGCTCGATAGAAAAATTAAAGAACATTCACACATTTAATCAAAACATCATGATTTCTCCTAATTATATTCTTATTATTTTACTAAGTATTTTTCTCTATGCCAAAGTGATTGTTTTACTTTCTGAAAATTTAATTACCCGGATAACCATCTATCAATTTCAATAATGATCAGACATAAGGTTGCATTAAACCGTACTCATGATACGGTAACGATCTAGATTGGCGAACTCCAAGTTGCAATAAATCTACCGCGCAAAATCAAGTGCTTCGATCTCTAATCCGTGAAGTGCAATTCACCATCCTTCGGGAGCCCATCGTCGCCGCAATCAGGGCATCGCTCCTGATCGAAAAACGGTGTCACCGAGCAACGTGCAACGTTTACATATGCGATCGGCGCCGATCACGTTTCGTATCGAGCGGATATAACATCATCGAAATCTACAAGGATTGACAGGAAATATACGCAGGGATCGATGTCTCGACGAATTATTCATGAGAAGAGATTTGCACCGAGATTATTCCACGACATCTGCGCGACACCCTGCCATTGAGAATCCTATTTCTGTACTTTCGATCGAAAAGGGCACCAGTCGAAGAATAAATCACGCCAGCGGGGATAACTGTAAATCGTTCGTATACGAAGTGCACGCTGTACTAGCAAAAGAAATCATTGATTGGATATGTCAATCGGAAAGAAGCTACCTAACAATTGCAGATGCCGTGGCGATGAACGGCGTGAATGCGAATGTCGAAGTTGCAAATCGTTGACGCGTTAAGAAGATCATATTAACCATCGAAATACGAAGCTGTATGACGGACCTGCTAATTACTATGTTGCAACTGCAGGGATTGAGTTGGATTAAATTGCAGAGTGAATCTAGCGTCTGGTATCAAGTTCACATTCGGACGTATTATTACGTATTAATACGTAATACATTGCTCGTATAATATATTTGCGAATAATATCGTTTATATCAGATGCGTTAATCATGTGCAAGTTTAGAATCTTTATCTTCTGAGATATATACATTTATTTATTTATTTACTACTTTATTATTATTATTTTGTAATTTTCCAAAAGTTACTTTATTCATAGCAGTTGGAAAACCAAATTTGACTAATTTATTGTTTAATCTTATATTAATAATTTTTAATTTTAATTTAAAAATGTTTTACAATATTGTTGATGTTGCTGATCGAAAAGATATATTAGCAAGATTTAATACTAATCTTCCATATCCTTTTGTAACATAACTCTCTACATCATCCTTTCTATAAGTCGGTTTTAATAGCATCATTATCTTCGAAATAAATTTAAAAAACTTCCTTAAAGCCTCGAACAAAGTTTGCGAAACGATAAGATACTTTAACGATCTGGCTTCTGAATTTTCATTATTCAGTACTTTAATGCCACGTGATCGATCGTTTGTATTTTGTATCAAGTGCGAGGCAAGAGAGCCCGCGGGATTCTTTCGCAACATGTTTTGCCGAGTGAACACACGTCGTAGGAATGTAGGCCTCGGTCACGTTATCAGGATCAGGTCGACAAGGTCTGTAATAAAATTCGAGAGTGACACGTAAAAAGCGCAGGAATGCCATTTTTCTTTTAAAATAAACCTAAAATAAACGCGCGACACAATTTTTTTTTCATCTAGATCGTGCATGATAAATTTATATAAATATCCAAGTTATTTTTAAAATGTATTTGATACATTAAGGTTCAGGCATCAGGGTTCCCATTGCACCTTTAAATAATTTGCATTTGAGATATATCAGATCGTTAAAGGATCTTATCGTTTCTTTTTCCACATAATTTAATTCAAAAATTTACTTATCAATTGACAAAATTCTTTATTTACCAATAATAGCAAATAAAGCATTATCTACATTACAACAAAATTTCCCGAAATATAAATGTTATAATATTTCAAGCAACTCTCAAGAGACAAAAGCGGTAGTTTAAATTATACTAAAATATGTATGCGTCAACAGCATCCATATAAAAAAATCTGCGAAGAAACTTGTATAACGAGAAACGCTATTTATTTTATTAGGAAACTTACACTTGAAGAATTCAAGATTACTTCTCCGGTGCATTGTTGGCCTTAAATGCGCGAGCTTGTCGCGTAAACAGGCTCTCGGTTACACGCCAGCCGCAACGATTGCAACGCGGGCTTTTATGCACTTGCTGGACCACGCGCGCACACACGTGCAGCTGCGTGCACACATGGCGTCACGTGCAGAAGCATGCGCCAGGCACGTCTGTATACGTGAGGCAAAGAGGTACGACCGTAGAAAATGAAAGTTGAGATTCCACGGCGTGTCGTTTCGTAACCAGGGTCACGCTTAGAAAGGCGACGTTCAGTATTTAAGCTCCTAATATTGATCGCGACTTCGGAAAAGAATCTATATTGGGCGCGAACAATTCCTTGTTATATAGAATCTTATAAATCAAGACAAATATTTTGTAGAAGACACTCATCGTATTTGTGCATGATTAAGTAGTATTATTGAGAGAAAATTATATATTATTGAAGCACTTTAACGGCAGCGATAATATTGAGGTAATTGATTAAAAACGTGACATTTCCAGCGATCTTTAAATGTTGAAGCTGGGAATTTACGTGACTTCAATTAATGTATCCCTGCACTTCATTAATTCTTATCTTAAACTGTCTTAAAGTATTTACTTGAAAGTTTGTGCCATTCTACGAAGAATGCAGAGTCTGTTATTATAGAATTGTCTTTTTTCTAAGTTGGAAACAACAATTGAAAACCATAAGTAAATATCATGATGAAAGAAATAATTAATAATATTAAAAAATTTAGAATAAAGTTTATCTTTTATAAAGTAAGTAAAGCAAGATATTATTGCATCATATCGTTCGAGAATTTTGAAATTTGACGTTAGAATAAATGATATCGATTGAAAGTTGGAGAGAAGAGTGAAAGAGATGTTTCCCAATTTAAAATCCACATATTAGATATATATGCTCATCCGTTCAAGGTTGGCCAAGTCGATCGGACAGTTTTGTTGGATATCGTTGAAATTTTATCATTTAAATCAATACTGAAAGTATTTCAAGGTTCAAGGTTGACACATACGAGTATGCTAGATGCGAAGTGACAACGATCGGAAATAGACGGAACGACAACGTTGTGCTATAATGTCATTTAACTTGTGTTATTTGGCATATATAAATAAATTATCTTTTCTAATTATTTTGTTAAAATTTTTTAAAAGATTTAACGCGAAACTAATGGCAATTAGATCCTCTTATTTCCTATAAAGCATTTGCATTAAAAATATTCATCGCAGTTAATTTAATGGAGTTATCTTTCCAGAATTTGCACATAAAAAATATTTGTTTTAAAAAATATATGATTGATAAAAAATATATATATAAGTTAAACATAGTATTTTCTTGTTAGAACAAAATATTTTATTCCAATATTTTTCAGTTTTTAATTTAACATTTAATTCTTGCACTTTTATAATTAACTGAAACGTGTGTTAGTCTTATACTTTACTACACTGTTATGAAACGTTACTTCTGTAGCGATAACCTAAATAGAAAAATTTTAATCGCTCTTATTATTTCTCCAGCAGAAATCTGCTTAATTAGCGCATAATAATATTCGGGATTAGTTTGAGGAGGCAGTAATCTGTCAGTCCGAACGCCAACCTGTCATTTGCAAGCTGCCCTCTTGCGCTCAAAGCATCGGCTTTCTAACGACCGTTTCGAATGATATAAAATCAGGGATCAATCCCCCGTGCCGTTTTCAGCATAGGAACGATGGTGTTTTCAGCATTATCGGCATTTTCGAGAGAGAAACCGCACGTTATTGGACTCGCTAATTACCTGTCGTCTATCGCCTTTGAGAGGCTCCACATGTCTTATTTTACTTAATATTAAATAAAAAACTGATACATGTTGCATTATTAAATTATGTAGATCAATATATGTTCTAATTATTTCAGAAACTGCAGCTTGTAATTTATTTCGTAAAAAAATTATTCTTTCTCTTCTTTCATTTTGCCCTGATATCCAGAAATACATTCGATTCCTAAGATAAATGAAAAATATAATAATTCTAAATAAAATTTTGAGAATAGACAGATTTTTACGTATATATCAACAAGGACAAAACTAATTATCAGTATGGCATGAATGAAAGATATTTTTATAAATAGCTCATAATTATTTTACAGTATTTCAAATTATTAATTCACAAACAAAGAAATCGAGAAATACCAACAGCAGTTTCTCATTTAACAAGTTGATATTATGCTACTTTCTCCAGAGCGCCGGCCTTGGCAAAGTAAACTGGATTTGTTTCACGATACATTTCTCGCGATTTATTCTGGATTTATCACGGCCGATGGTCAGTCAGTTACAGTTAAGTCTCGCTTTATATAAACTGTCGACATTATATGATCACGCGTATTTGGTATATCTATAAAAAGTTTCATGTTAAAACGCTCTAACAATGTTCGTTAAATTAATTTATTACGTGTAATATCGATGCGCCATTTAAGCGTATATAAAAACGGAAATCAAGTGTATTAATTATTCATGCATATTAATTGTCTGCATGCATATTATTTGAATAATAAAATCTGCTGCCGGAAAAATACTTTTGCGAAGCTTAATTTTCCCCGATAATAAAATATTTTCAATATCTTCAACGAGTGTTACACATATTCAAGAGCAAGACTTAAATAAATCTATGCACGAGACTTATTCAATTAATTCTAAAGTGCATCAAGATTAAATTAATCTGTTTGATTAAGCAAAAGTTACTTTGTGATAAAAATGTGTAATCAAATTAACGGATTTATCCACGAATAAATTGGTTGAATAGTTGATAGAAACTTTTTTCAAATTAAATTGATTACATGGTTTACCGCATAGCGCCGCTCCTACAATTTAATTCTGATCCTTTGCCGCTTTATCGATTGTTTGTTTAGTCAAAATTGATTTACAAACCGCACAAAAAATGTCGCGACAAACATGATACATTTATAAATAAAAAAAGTTGCTGTTCAGAAAATTGTCATACAAATATGATTTGCAATGTTTACTCAATTGTTGCTTATAACAACATGGACTTCTCAATATCATTTTTATAAATTACATTATTATGTAATTGTTGGAATAATCAAATAAGATTTCCAGTCTTATGTATTATTTCGTAATAAATAATTTTAAGAGCATTTTGCAGAATTTGCAACGTTATGGCGTTTACAACATTGTTTTATAATTCCTCAGTGAAACATTTAATTTTGCACAATACATTAATGTAATTTAAAGTCGTAATCGATTTGCGATTATGCATTTTAAGGCAATCCAATCTATTTTTGAGGCAATTTTAAATTACCAAGCGCGTCGGCGCGCGAAATCACCCCCAATAAATCACGTAACCGATTTACACTCCGAAATTCCTCGCAAATCGGTGGATCGATCGAATTTCAGTGGCAGTATTAAATCGATTACACGCTTCGCCGCAGCACCACGGCTGGTTCATGGGGGCGGACAAGCGCGAAGTATCCCCGGATTCCCCGGCAGGCGTCTTCCTCGCACAAAGCGAGGATAATTCTGACCTTTCCAATGCGTACACAGGCGGACAGGCTGAATGGGAAAGCGAGCCGACTGGATCTTCGGTCGACGAGTCGGGAAGACTTGATCGCACTTAGGCGGGCCTGCGAGTCGCGCAGCCGGAAACGATCGCGTATAATAATGCCCCGTTTTGTCTCCAAGTGCTTATCAGCCTCGGCCAGATCTCCAACTCGGAACTCGCTTGAAAGCACTCACGGTGCATTGCTTTGACGAGTATGTAATAACGACTCAACTGCCGTTAACTGCGATGTATAAGCGGCTTTCCCAACTTCGTAAGGAGAAAGAGGAAAGAAGAGGAAGCAAACAAGCATATTTTTCGTGGAATAAAGACCAAAGAACCAAAGAAAATCGTAAAAAGGAGCCGACAAAGGACTGACAAAAACATACGTATGTACAAAAAGTCTTGTCAGGTACATCTCTGTAATCAAGATGCAATCTCGATCTCGTGTTATGACGATCATTTTTTATTAATTTTTAATGGACGTTTTTTTCCATAATTTTTATAACGGTATATCAACTGAACAAGTTAATTTTAATTACTTAATGAAATCGCATTGCTATTAGTTATTTCCTTAACGTATGTCTCGAAACAATATGCAGGGAGAAATTCTGGCGAGGATGGTCGGCCTGAGATCAGAATGCTAATGCGAGTCCCGCGAGTCCCTACGTATGTCGACATTCACGCTAGATTATCGTCTGCGAGCACTTCTGACGAGACGCCTCCGTCGAGTAGACTGTATAACAGTCGCATTATGTTGTGCAGGAGACGGCCAGCGAGAGTGTATGCGCTAGATACTTGGCGTATTCGCGCAAGAAGCGTAATTAAGACCAGGCCCGAGTTCTCCTGTCTCCATTTTGCCGTCTGTAGACGGCGAAATCGGACTCGTGGCTGAAGGCATGCTAGTTAATGCGACAAGTTGTAAGTTACATCGTCTAATACGCTGTTGGATCTACTCGTAAATCCTGTCTGCGCCTGCTTAATTAAATTGGATGTTCCGATTATCTATTACCGATGTCCCGAAGTGAACTACGCAAAGTAGTTTGTATGCCTCTATTTGTCTGAGATTCATATCGAAAGATACCTTATTAAAAGATACAAGTCGTTGTTTCTTTTATATCGAACATAAGTAATATTCTTGTTTTCCTTTCGAATAAATATTTTACTTATTATATGTAATGTTTTAAATTTAAGAAGATTTAATTGTAAATAACGTTAATCGTCTTGAAAATTTTGAGAAATAATACATGTACTAAACTTAGAAAAATTTATTTTATATAAATATTATTTTTGGATGTAATGTAAGAAACGAGAGTGTTTAAATGTCGAGATTCGCGCGAACATTCGTACCGTTACTCGCGTCTTCAGCTACTCGATTACGCAAATGCATATTCTGTTACAAACTGCACATCATACAAAACCACACAACCGCCTAACTTGATTAATTAGTGTTTATACGAACGAACTTCTATTTCAGGAAATTGTATAAACTGATTAAAAGTTTGAAATAGCTACAGTTAGAAAACAAACGGCTGCCTCGTTGAATTGTCGAATACGCACGAATCATCATCTATTTTTCATCTAATTTCTATATTTTAAAATCAATCGGTACACGTTATTATAATTTGTCGTCAATATTGATCATTTTCATACTAATTTAATTGTCAAGTTTGTATTACAAAAATATTCGAGGATGATTCGATCTTCACGGAAGAGAAATAAGGTGGAAGTGAAAGTCAATTTAACTTGATACCATCTGATTGCAGCTTCGGCTGCTCGTCGGAGTGTAAAGTAGAGTGGTGGAAGATGTTTGCAGAATCGAAATTCTATTTGCGAAGTGAAATGGTCTGATTACAAATCTATCCTACTGCACGCAACGTATAACGCAAAACGCTATCGTGTTTACCGTCACTAAACTTCTGGAAGAAAATGCATGCAATTCAATTTTGCTTCGACTCTTCTTCATCACTTGACATACATATATCAATAATAATTTACTTGCATAACTCTGATATTAATATGTTATTGTCAATATAAAAATATATGTTACTCTTATTTAATTTTACTTTCTGTGAATGATGAATATAAAATAAAACATTATATAAAATAAATTTCTCTACATGTACAGCAAGATATACATTAATTTACGCTTTGTTATATAAAATAGCGCAGAAAATGTGTTAATTTGCAAGTATTCACAAATTACTAAATTTAAAGATTCTCAAAATTTTTGTTCTTAGATATGAAGAAAATATCTAGATCTGTAAATTCACAAATTTAGAAAATTTACAATATTAAACACTAGAAAGTGTTAAATTTATAAAACTTTAAAGTATGTGACAATATATCTATTAATGTTTTTTCTAAAAGCAAACTCCTTACAGCAAAAATTACTCGGTTCAAAAATTTTTAACATATTTTCAAGTCAGAGATTGGAATAATAAAATGTTTGAATATAATACAATATAATTACCCTGTTCAATCAATATATATTATGTATATACAATGTATATCAATATACCATTATAGATTTAATACATTTTGGTTTCCTATATAATATTTTGAAGCATTTCTCTCTCTACATACATGTATTGCGTGTTTTCAGCATGGATCTATAATCCACTAAAAATAAACCGCGTATTAGTAAAACAATTTTAGAAGCCATACGCTGTGCTGCGTTTTAAATATTTACTCGTCGAATTTGTACGAAATGTTCGCAATCACAAAATCGAATGCAAATTGCACCGTTGTAAAACAAAATACAGTAATTGCACGAAGTGCTTCGTCGATTCACATTAACTTCTTGACATATGGTTGAGTGATTTCTAATATGATAATAACTGTATGAACACGACATTTTGCAGTGAGAAGTAAGAAATTGATGTGTACATGCCTTCATGGTTCGTCAAGTTAAATAAATCTTGAATAAGGAAAGTAGACAGTTGTCAGAGGCGGAAATGCGCGACGTTTACAGACTTAAAGTTCGTTTAAACATTGGCACAAGCTGCGGATGAGCTTGAAAACTATGTCATAGCTCTGTAAACTATGTTATGGAATTCTGCAGTGAGAGGTGCCAAACTTATCTGTTTTTAGATTTGTCAGATACGTACGCTTTACGTGATCTATCTTTAATATAGAAGTTCTGTACATTACATTTTTTTTTCTTAATTTGAAAAAATATTGCTTTTGTAGGAATTAGAATAAAAAGTTTTAAATCTAAATAAAAATCTTTACATGATGCTTTTTAATACAATATTGTAATTTAACAAAGGAGATAGAACGTCTAGGTATACTTTCACGTGATACATAGAATTTTTATAAATAGCATCGACAGAATTGTATAAATATAAATTTTACATAAATGTAATTTCTGTACAGATTTGCAACACCATGTCTATCTAAAAAGTGTAAAAAATTTGTAATCATTTTTTAGAAATATTTGATACATTTTATGTAATAAAAATGAACAACGTGAATTAAGGTAAAAATGCTTTCTATTGCAAAATTTTCTAGATTGTACTAAATGTTAAGTGTTAAGTATCAAAATTGTTGAGAGATGATTGAAGTATATGTTGACCATCAATATTTAATCTCTGGTTACCATCAACACACATAACGTTGCAAAGGAGATATTTGATTTTAACAATCTTGCGAACGTGATGAAAATCAAGATTAAAGGGCCTGCGGCCCTTACACATAATGCAGTTTAGTAATATAAGTAGTAGTGAAATACACAGAGAAAATTGCATGTTGAATTCAAGAATATCTACTCCGCTATATTCTCGTTGCAGTATCTAAAGGACCGTCTTTATGCTAACATTAACGTATGGTGCGTTATTTTTCACGCATGACGTAACATAATGCGCCGTTTTTACGATCAAAAGTACTTGTAAGGAGTGACGTAAAAGATATGAAAGATTAAAGCGTGGCATAATAATTGCATCGTATAAGAGCTTATACCCTGCTGTTAAGATGAAAGATAGTTAATCCTTTCTCTGTCTTTTTATTTTTCTCTTTGACAAATAACGAAAAAATAAAGCGTGTATGTGTATATATAAAAGTATTCAAAGACTTAAGCGACAAAAATTTAAAATATCCTCTCTTTGCAAATTATCTTTGAAATATCGCGAAGCGTTATACATACGTCTCGGTTTTTCTATAACGTATAAAATAAATATTGAATCTGAACGC
Organism: Temnothorax curvispinosus; assembly: GCF_003070985.1. NCBI lineage: Eukaryota > Metazoa > Arthropoda > Insecta > Hymenoptera > Formicidae > Temnothorax > Temnothorax curvispinosus. Next base: position 915,275 of record NW_020216101.1, on the reverse strand, counting down.
GTGCGTGTATGTAGGATGAATATTGAAATGACGTACTTTGCACAAACAGTTATTTGCGGTGCGACCGGAAAAAACACCGTCGCGCTTTAACGGTTAAATTAATTTCCCTCTCCTCTATTGAAATTTATTGATTTCTTCTACAATTTTAATATTATAGCACGTATAAAAGAAAACTGATGGTATATCTCTATTGTAATAAGAGAAAATTATTTTTATTGTTTGATTTATAGAACTGTCAGATATTTGTTTTTAAACTGCTCGGTGATTATATTTCGTAAATATTTACAAAGTAAATTTTCTTTCAAAATAATGGAGAAATAATTTTAATATTTGTCCGCTTTTGCGGTTTAATTTGGCAGATAGTTTTAATAAGCATTTGCACTCAATAATTAATATATCTATGAAATATTTCTATAAAAGAAAAATAAAATTAATCGGGCATGTAAAATATGTTAACCGTTGTGAAATTGAATGTGTAATTTTTGAAATCAGATTTTGGTTAAAATATATTTTAATTTATTTTACCCAATTTATATTAGCACATCTGGCAATGTAATTAAATATCGTATTTAATTAAATTATTTCAACGTATGCGTACGCGTAAAAAGTTATTAAAAAAATTCCTGATTGAAAATATTTCCAATTTGTAATTTCATATTATATGTACTTCTAATAATTTTCTCTTTTTTATTTATCTACCTTTCACTGAGAAGTTAAATCTTTCACTATAAGGGCTAAGAAGAAGTGAAGGACTAATTAATCAAATTGCGCCATTATAATACAATAATTGTTTCAGACGTATTCTGCAAGCTAAAGATTAAATTGAAAATCCACCACTCTATACAATGACATACACTACATATAGCTTTAATTTAATGCGTAGCAATCGTTCTCGCGGATGCGACAAAAGCGCGCACACGATGGCGATATTGATCGCTATACGTTACGCGAAAGACTCGATAATTTCTGTCAACTGTCGACGTTGCTGGTGAACATTGTGAACAATAACGCAAGGGTAGACAATCGTCGGACAGATATCGGAACGCGCGCGTTCGCAATTTCACCGCGATTTCTCGCGATTGTACGCGTTTGTTCGTGGCGCGCAAATGTAGTACAGCGCTTACGCGCTCGTTTTATATGGGCGACGAATTGACCTGTCTGGACTTCTGGAAAAATCCAGACAACGCGAAAAACGCGCGCGCTGGCTGCAGTGCGGCTGACGAGATTGTTCGTACGCACAACAATAGAGTGATGAATTGCTCACTTCTGCAATTGGAAGATGTTTTCTCTGTAGATTTGAAGACGGATATATAATTTATTTTGAATGCTGCTTGGATGCACTTACGTAATTTTTCAACCGTAAAGAATTCGAGAGAATACATATTACGTTAAGATAAAGAATTATACAATATTTAGAATTTTTTAAAATAATTATAAAAAGAAAATTATTCAGAGAAAGAAAAATTTTTTTCATAAGCATATGACTACAACCATGTGCTTCTTCTGATAAACATTTAGCAATTTTCTTTTTTCAAAAAAAAAAAAAATGAAAAACTGCGCAATTAATAAAAGAAAGAGAAAATGATCAAACGGTTCAGTGGGAAGATTTGGGTCATTCTGCCATAGTCAAATGATCGAGTACTTGAGAGTGTTTGTGATATATCTAATTAAAGAATGAGAAGTTTGCAGTTGTGACATCTTCCCATTGAAAATGCAATATTTCAATCCGTGTAAAGACTGTAAAGGCTCTGGTAACAATCAGAGAGAGTGTGGAACGGGCTAAGTAAGAGCCAAGCGCTGTTGACGGTGCATGCACAAAGGTTAATTCCTTTATTTATTATATCAAATTTTAAAACGTTTTTAAAATTTGATATTATAAATAAAGGAATTAATCTTTGTGCACCGTGTCCACACTCTCTTGGCAATATTTTAAATCAGCCAATATATCCCAAACTCCCATTCTTTATTTAACCGCGAAATGTACCGAGCAAATCGTCAATCTTGATTATTGCGGAAGCTAAGCGGATATCCGTGGCAACAAACATGCATATGTATATATGCACATCGGTAAACTTATGACAGGGACAAATGGCGTTTTCGAAAATGCTTCAGGTGGTGCTTGCAACTACGTATAATCGCTTAAGCGGCATCGGATTAGCGTAGCATATCGGTACTTCAAGGGCAAGCCATGCTTGACATCGCTCGAACTTCGCGCGTAGTATCGCATCCGCTTCATGAAAATTTCATAAAAATTTGCATGAATGGGATGCATCTGCGAGCACCGCGCATTATTTGTCTTTGTCAAGCCGTTCCACGGCGACTTCGGGAGTACTCGCTTGCGCGTGGCCCGCGCGCAAATGCATTTCCCTTTGGGAGACAACCGGTCCATCGCAGTGATATCTTAAGTACCGTCGACAATTCTTTTCATCCCGCCCAGATCTGTCTCTGCTCGCGTTCCCGTTCCCGTTCTCTTTCCGCATAAGCATCGTTGGATAGCGCGAATAACCGTGTGAGAAGAAAATTAATGAAATTTGCGCAAAACAGATTTCCATTTTCTGACATTCCGCGTATCGAGAAGCGAACTTGCGATATTTGCATCAGTTATGTGCATTTATAAGCATATCTTCAAAGTAATGATTGAAAAATGAATAGCATGATGTTAAATTAATAATTAATATACAATAATGCGCTTGGATAATCTTACAATTGACTATGATTTTTCATATTATAACCTTTTTTATAACTGTTATTTGTTTGTACTATTTCTAATTTAACTCTGTATTTAACGTAATTTAAATGGATAAGATAAAATTGGTTCAATACGCGTTTTTTAAATTTCTGCCAATTTCAAAGTTGATAATGAAATGACAATGTTATAATAAATATTATAGTTATCCATCTTTTTAAATTTATTTAATTTGTAGAAGTTTTGCAGATAATTGCGAAACTATTTGTCGCGAATAAAATTAGAATATCAAATAAAACCTACATATACGTATAAAATTCAAGACATACACATGCGACGTTAAATTCGAGGTGAGTATATGACAATGCGAAAAGAAATCACGACGCAAGAATGAAGGAGCAGCGTACAAAACTTATCAAGAGTCTGTCGCCGCATCGGAGTGCAGCCGACAGCATACGAGGATTTGATTGGATAGGTCGCTCGATTGCATATTGCATTCGACGAATATCGAAACCCCTTGTGCTCAATTAAATCCACGACAGCGCGGCCGATGGAATATCGAATTCGTGGAGTTAAATCGCCGGACGGTAAAAAAGGAATTGCGTTCGCGAAATCATTTCGCTACGAAAAAAAGAGTATATGGACGAAGAACAAGTGGGCAAGAAGGAAAAATATTGACACAATGCAGAGGGTGTCGATAATTTCGGTTTTTCTCTACGGTGCCCCCATTATGTCACACATCTCTCGAACTATTCACAAATGGCAGTTCTTTGTCAGCACCCGTTATAACAAATACTATATTTTGCCTGTCATGCCGTCAGCATTTTCCTATACATGAACAAGAATAACATCAAACATATTGATTAGAATGCAGTATTAAATTCATATCGATCTTATCAATTATATATTACTTTTATCGAAATCATGATAGTTATATGTATTCGTATAACATAGGATTTCTCGGAAAAGTTGATTCTATTGAATCAACCTCTCTACCACGTACGTTCCATTGAATTTTAAAGTTTCTGTGACTATGTAACAAAGTTTCTTTTAAAGAAACTCAATGTACGCTTTTAAACTGAAGAAAATGTTTTAATGGTAAAAAAGATAAATCTATTTTTCAGGTTATTAAATCAAATAAAGCTATTTTTCTCACTGAATAAAGACGGAATTGAATTAAATATTGTTCCTGAATATGATAATTCCATTTATAAATATGATTTGCATTTTCATTAGATTTGTGAAGCTTTGTATAAACCTATTTTCCTTAAATAACAAACCTATCCCGTACCTTAAATGAGAAGCTTAATATTGCATTATTTAACGTTATATTTTCATATAGTACCGTACAATGCTTCAATTTTGTAATACTCGAAATACAATTTGTGGAAATTATCGAAACATGGATTAGTTCGACATTTATGTATCGTTAAAAATATATAAAAACACTGCTTGTCGATATTTCACCGACTTTTATATAATACCGAATGACCGAGTGCGTCACAGAAATTTTGGAAGTACATGAATTATTTGACGTGTGCGATATACCCAGACTTTTACTGAAAACAAAGAGAAATTAAATTATCGCCCAATTCGGTGCAAAACGAATCGCTAGAGCAGGTATTACTCAGATTGAAAAATCCATCCGCGCGTCGTGACTGCGAAAGCCGCGTCAAAGCTTTGAAACAGAAAACCGATAGGAACAACGTAAAACTATCCTATGTCGATCCCGTTCGATTTTACGTACTTGCCCAACTTTCATCACTATTTTCTCTGTACTGTATTGCTTATTTCTCGTCGAATCCCATCCGGATTTTCAGACCTATATTCCCTTACCTAACAATTCCCGACATATATACAGGAAAAATGTTGTTTCGGGCTTTCAAACGTTCCATTATGTTTCACATAATAATGTTATCTTCTTTTACGTTAAAAAATATATTTTCATATTGCACATGAAAGATTCATGAAGATAGATTTTGCATATATTCGATATCGTTATTTTTCATCAAAATAATAATAAAATTAGTTTCAATATTAAAATACAATTATTTTAGTTGCATTGTTTTTTTTATCCGTTTTTGAACTACCAATCTAATTTTGAATGCGATCTCATTCATTATACCTTTAAAATTAAATCTAAAAATTATTGTGTTATGATTTGATTATCATATTATTCTAGTACAGTTGGTAGTAGCTAGACTACAGGAATTATGCTAATTCGTTAAAAAATCAAAATCGATGGGATCGAATTCGTGTCGGTGGTCGTAAAACCGTGTCACGACACCACGTGCGATTTAGAGCGTGCTGTCGATGCAGTTCTATGTATTCCCGATCCTGAACGATTCACTACGGTTCAGTGCGACTCAAAGCTAGGATGAACAGAAGCAGCGCATCGTGACGTCAATGCACGCTTCCCTAAACCTTTGTCATCGCATTACAGTCGATTGACGGTAATTTTGTTGCACTGCTGTAGGGGAAACAAAACTTGCCCAAGTCTGATTTTTGACGTGCTTTTTTACAAACGTCACCGTTTGCATAAAATATCATAGGATGCCTACCCTTGTCTTTTGCAAGGAAAAGTTTTATTTATTAAAATAAATTATTATAAATTAATATTATTAAATTATTAAGTATATGTTTTAAATATTTATGTTAATTTTAAACGATAAAAAATATATACAGAAACAAATTACCAAATCAAGACAAAGAAAGAAGTATCTCTAGCAAAATTTCAGATTTTTTTTTCGATGCATGTGCAATAAAATTTACTATAATTGCTGTAATGCATTAATAATAAAGCTATGTGGAATATGTATGTAAATGATATAATAATTGACTTTTTTTCAAAACTGTAATTGCTTATGACATCAGAATGAGATGATGCTAATACGTGTTAGCATTAGCACATAGTAATATGATAATTTAGTTTCAAACATCACCCAATCTTCAAGTCATTTTCAAAAATTAAGATCATTTATTTTATCTTAAAACATAGATAGTTTGGACCTGCTTTGAGATGTATAGATATATGACATCTATATACATATATGTAATTAGATTGATTCTACGTTCAGAGAAATATAGAGCAAAAATTGATCAGGTACTTCTAAAACTATTATCGTATTTATCCCAGAATTATGTAAAAATATTGCGTATTCTCCTATCTTTCTATCTTGCTCAAAATCTTTGAGAAACAACCTATCACCGATATTACGATCTATGCCCATATCAGCACAAGAGCATTCTCTCTTTCTCTCTTTTTCTTTGGGTCCGCATTCCATTACATATAACAAGATCTTTTTTGCCATTCGAGAAAGAAAACGAGATAATGGACGCAACAGAAGAACGTCGATCTCCAATTAAAGGTATCTCATAAGGAACGATAAGCCTCTCTCCCTATCGGTCGCAGTTACTGTTCAAGGTGAGTCGCGATTTACCCGCCAAGAGATCGAATCTGGTTCTGCTCCTCTCGCTGTCCTCGTAGCCCTCGAGGTCGTCCTCGTAATCGTCGTAATCCTCAGGGACGGGACGGTGGTCTCCATCACTGTCGCTGACATTTCTCGAGACAAGACTGTTGCTGGGTGAACCTCTCTGAGTGGCCTGTCGGACGCGGGCTCGATGATCATTACTGAAGAGGACCGACGGCGGCGGCGGCGTCGACAGCTGAGAGCCTTGAAGGCGACGCTGAAGGTAACGGGCCAAGAGCGCTTGTACCGCGTCTGTCTCCGCCGTGCCTGGAAGACAGAAAGAGAGACTCGCTCTCGTGATCAGTCGACAATATCTTCCCGATTTTACCGATATTCCGCTGAGTCCTTACATCCGCATTCTTACATTTCGTTCTTTTTCCTCATATCTCTCTCGTCTCTCGATTTTTCACCATCTATTTCTCCTCTTTTTTTATTCTTTCTCTTTTATCGTCAGTTTCCTCTCATTTTTCTGTGACGTAACAGTGCTCACATTTCTCTTTCGCGAGGTTGGAGACAAAAGAGCTCGAGGCTTGATTCGGGGCTGTTTGCCTGTCGAGGGGTCCTTCTTCTTGTGTCATGTACGAGATGCGTCGCGTGTGCATCCTCGTGCAAGCGTAAAGATACGCGCGATCCACGCTCTGATGAGACGGGTTCGGCGATGGATATAATCCCTCCTGCACGATGGTGGATCAATAGAGAAGTGTGGATTCGTTAGTTTCAGAAAAATAATTATGCGGGCAGAAAGAGAGAAAGAGATATTCGCAGTCGTCAGAAATAAAAGACTATCTAAATAACAAGTAAATACACAAGATTTTTTCCAGTAAACTTTAAATTATTTTAAATGTTATTACGAGTAATAGTAATTACGATATCAAGAGTGCTTCTTCAACTGGTGAAACAAATGTCATCAACAACTGTTAAACTAATTGTAAATAATATACGATTGTTATAACGACAAATGATAGTAAATAATATAGAGATTAAAGATGTATGGGAGAAATGCATGATTAAAGACTGCTCGTCTTCAATTCTAACGTATAAACTAATGTAAACGCAAACGATCGCGTGTTCATAATGCGAAGATAATATACGATAGAATACTTGAGTCCGCAGGATGCTTCATTAGAGGCCCTGCCTCGTCTGTGTTTGATGTTCGAACAGCTTTCGCGAATCATTGTTTGGTATCAATGTATATGCGATTTGTAGTTACGTCAAGGAGGTGGAACGAGATGAAAGGAATTATAAATCATTTGATATCGCTTTGCGATCGAAGATACGAACACTGATTAGTTAACATCAAAGTATCATCGATTGTTGCGCACAAGGAAATCGCTAACTTTATTAATCGTTATTGCTAACAAGGGAATCTCTAACTTCATTAATCATTATTGCTCACTTTAGTCACGCAAATCATTGTCATAAACTCGCGAAAGTAGCTTTTTAAAGAATATTTATCGAATCTCGAAGAAGAATGTAACAAAATTTGTTCAACTATTTGTTTATCTCATCCTTCTTCTTAAAAGTTTTTTAGTTTCAAGCACACACATACTAATATTTTTTCATTATGTTTCTATTAAAAATAAAAATATATAAAATTCTACTAAAAATAACTTATGGCATTGCACACAGTTACTATATTTATACAAACTATATAAAGATTTATTACAATATAAAATTTAAATTTGAAAAATTTAAGACATTTTATATAGTTTAATTATTATCTGACAATTCCAAGTATACTTATATGCAGCTCATTATTATGTGTATGCGTTCTGATGTTAAATTTTAATTTTTTCCAATTAAAGTTATAAATGGTTAATGTTTCTACTGATGGGATTTTATGCGAACGTGTTACTAACTAAATGTTGCAGAAGCTCAAAGGTAATGCAGAAACGGATAATTATATAAAGATGCGGTGGACTAAACGACGATGTCGTGAGAGCTGTTGGAGGATTTGCGGCGACAAGAAATCCAATTTTCGGGCAAGTCCAGCGAGCACGGAGGACGAGTGCAATTACATCGATTTCTACTAGTAAGCTTGTGCGCCAGCACGCGGCTGTCTCGTAATTGAATTGGATCAATTGTATCGCACGAATCCTATCATTTCTCCTCTCGATCCTCTTCCCACTTTTTACCTCGATCCTTTTTTGCTGAACGAAGACGCTAGTTATTCCGGGCAGCAGATTCACGTAATTAAATCCTACAGCTAACGTTGATCCCATTATGAAAAAGCATCTGGCAAACCGGCGGAAAACGCGCCGTCGCGCGCGCACTCTGTTTTCTTGTTATGTTTCAAGCTGGAAAATGCACGCTCGGGTTGACCGCAAAGGATCAACCTTCCGGCACGGAGGTGATGCTCTGGCAAGGATTTTCAGAGTCGCCTCCGGAAATCTTTGGCCAGGCGCGAATCTTGTTACCCTTGCTTTCACGCGCAAGGCTAATTTGATGCGAGCGTACATTAAAAAGTAATTGACAATTTTATTATTACATGTGCAACGCTGTTCGTATTTATTCATTGAGCTATCAATAACATTATTTCTTAACCTGAATATTATATACGTTCAATTTTAACTGATTGATGGCAGATTCGGATTGATCTAAATTTATAAAATATATCGTACGCAGTTTTATTTATAAAAAGCGTATGCTTTTACGCAGAAAAAACCGTAACGTTAATTTAAATGTTATTGATAAATGTGGAGGAAACTGCTAAAAACACTGATTGAGCGCTGAAATGAATATTTGAAAAATATCGGACGTAACCGCAAGCAATAATAACATATATATATCGTCCAAATTTTCCATGTGCTCGCGGTTTGACGTGAAAGGTAAATACAACTAAAACTAATATTTGGCACGTTACGGCAATTAGAAAAATTCTCATATACACGTTTCCGCAAGACAACACATAAAGCGTTGCATACGATATCGGAAAAATAATAAAACGTCACATCCCGAAACATTCCTATCTATTTTTTGTTGGAAAAAAATCCATGAGTAATCGCACGAATAGTCGGAAAAACGTTCAGCCAAACGAATGTTTATTCTTTATTATACACAAAAAAATTCTGCAGTTTTACTTCATTTGGAGCTTTATCGACTTCTTTATCAAACAATTACGTGTTGAAAATTTATTAAAAATTATTGCAGTTTAAAAATCAATAATTTTTTTTAACAATAAGTTTAATCTGTGAAAAGTGAGCGAATTGTGAAATCATTTAAAGAAAGACTTAAACTTTCATCAAGTTATATGAGACAGGCACGAGAGGGAAGGAAATCTCGATTTGGGTTGTGAGAAAGAGCACGAAATAAATCGTGGAAAGTCATAGGTCATGCCATGCAACAGATTGAACGGATTTCTTCACGGATTCAACGTGAGATTCGCCCTAAGAGGAATTTAGCGTTTTCGACCGAAAGATGCAAATCCGCGGAAAACCGCCGCCGCCGACAAAGTGAGAATTTCTCTAAACTAAAATTCAATGTATCTTCTTGGACAAGGCAAATTTTATATCGATCGAAACTACGAAGAATTGACATCAAAGAATTTGCAAAAATGCAGTCGAATACCTTTTCCCTTTGAGAAGGAATTTCTGCCGATCTATGAATAACAAATGAAACATTTTCAATGGAAGATGGAATTTTTTCGGCAAAAGGAGGTAAAAGTAAGATTAATTTCGAAGAAGAATAGCAATACAAGACACATGTCGCTGGGAAATCCGAAATATTTTCTTCGGAAGCGGAAAATTATTTCGGCCGAATGCTCGATCACAGCATTGCCAGAAATGTTTTGAGAGAAAAATTTACTATTTTTCACGCACGAACAAAAGCGCAAAAGAAAGCAAAAAATTTGGAAGTCATCCAGGCGGAAGTATAGTCGCTTGATTTCTTTTAAGAGTTTGTATAAATTAGTTATATAAAACTCCGCATAGTGTTTGCTCATTTATACTAAATCTACATTTTTTACAATCATTTCTTTCCAAAACATATATCTACAACTTTTTAAGCGCTCCTCCTGGAGTGCCAATAAAATCGTGAAAACTACGGAAACTGCGCATTCCAAAATGAACGACGCGACATGCCGAAATTCAGGATCTACCACACGTTTAGTCGACCGGGGAAAGATCACAAAGTCCGAGTAGAACTTTCCGAGATTGTCGGACGGAGAATTGCTGGCGAGGACTCCTCTGATCAGAATCCCGATTTGGACGAAAAATTCGACAGAAAGCATTCCGCTTTCTGTGTTGAGTATTCCGCTCGAGCGCGAGATCAAACTTATATTATCATCGTTTCCCGACGTCTCGGCTGAAGACATTGTCACGGCCGACCGGAGAAACGTGAGTGTCCCTTGAAGTGATTATTTAAGTTTCGCTCGCGCGTTCTCGAGAGTGCACGAGAGAAGGTACGCATTAAAACGGAATGTCCCGCCCGAACTGATTTGCAAGTTTCGCGTCTCTCGTCCGACCCGCAGCCGGCGCGGAAACCAACCTTCTCCTGTAATCCATTGTCCCCACTTCATAATTCAATGACTTTCGGAACTACGTTTCCTGGACTATTTCCTCGACGGGTCTTCTGAATGTTTTATGTGATTTTAAGATTACCGCGGTAGGGTGGTGGCAGCCGGCGTTAGCGCGCGATACGCTTTTACCGTAATTGGATCTAAATTCTGGAACGGACGAACGAAGTTTAATAATAGCTTCACTTCTCGAACGTGAGTTGTTATCGTATTGGAGTCAATGTTGTCCTATTATAGCGAATTATAAAGGTATACTATCGAAGGGAACGCCAGCAGTGATACAAAATAATTTATAACATCATAAGATGCGGTAATATCTACTGAGATGGTATTTTAATAATATAAAAAGATAAAAAAGATCTATTTTTAAAAATGCAATAGAATATATAAAAATACGAAAATCACGAGGTCCAGTTAAATAGAAAGAATATTCAACATATCGGTATTGATCTCTGTCTCGAAATGACGCAATTCATTAAGAAGTAGAACATTTAACTGGATCGTGATTAAAAAAGGCAATATGAATAATTCGCAAAGCAAAGGCGACTATTTGACTTGCAAAGAAGGAAATCAAGCCGTTCGATTACCTATTTCAACGAGACATGTTCTTATAAATTTCATTTCAATCACCAGTGTGAAAATCGACTGCTGAACCTTTGGCGTTAAAAAAGCGTGAAATTTAACACACGTGAAAGACATTCAATAGAAATACTTATAACGTGTATATACATATATATGTATAATTATTTATTATTTTAGTAATTAATGTTTTGTTAAGTTTTATTAAAATTATCATAATTATTTCATCATTACTCGTATTATAATTTTTTACATAATATGAGATAAGAGTCTATATTTTATACACTCAAAGTTATCTAAACGCCAAAATTATCTAAACGCTGATGTGTGTTTGGATGCGTACTTTTGAAACGGTTTCCATCTAAAGAAAAGCACAATGTTTCGTGATTTATACGGCGTAAATAGCGAAAGATCCTGTGTAAATGCCGCAGTGTTTCGTATATACGCGAGTTTCCCGTACGTGACAAGTGCTTTAAGTAATGGTAAACAGAGATGGCGGGTGTATTGTACGCGGGGTTCAGCTTCAAGGCACGTTTTCGCCATCAATAGCGATGCTGCTCATAAATGTCTTTTTAAATCTTTCGCGCGAAAGAACGGGAAGTTAATCCGTTCGTTAACCGTGTTAACCGATGTAATGAGAATTACACGGCAATTACACTGTGTTCGGCAATTTGTCACTAAATCATTTTTGATTAATTGATTTGATGTGGATACGTTGTCACCACATAATAATGATAAATATCTAAAAGCTGACAATATTTTTTCTGATATGTTACTTCGATGAAGATTAAAAGTGAGAGAAAATGAGAGAGAGAATGTGTAAAATATATAAATGTAATGTGCAAAATGTCATAAGCCAAATGAAGAATGTGAGGTTTATTATATCGGCGAAGAGAGAAATAAATATGAATAAAATATACGATCCTGTGTAATGATTGCATTACGTACATATTTATAATAAAATATTCGCAATTAAAATTTTATTTTTTCCAGCATTATTTAACATTGCATAATAAATAACGAGGTAAAATATGTTTTGTTTGTTACTTTTACTTCACTGCATTGCCTGACAACTTATGCAAGCGCGGCCATATAAACAATTGTACTAAATACTTTAATCATACAGGATTGTTACAGAAATAATTAGGGCTGACAGATCACATACTGCATTATTTGGCAATGAAAAATGCATGTCCGCGATCTTCCGTCGTAAGACCGATGTAAGCATAACTGCTGAAACGGCAAGTCGCCAATATTTCAGTACGATGGCGTTTTCGAGGGAAAGTGTCTGTCTGCTGGTACGCCCGTTCTTCTGATATACGCCCCCATTTCGCAGTTTGACAGGAAAGAAGCGGCAGAGTGGCTCGAATGCGACTGACAATAATTTGTCAAGTCGGCCACTCACGACTTCTTACATCGCTCCTTCGGACAAAGAGAATTTCGTTGAAAGAGCAGAGATTTCCCGTCTGAGTTTCTTGCCCGTCGCGTTTCTGCACGTCGTGCGAGACTTGAGATTTCATAATTGCGCGAGTGCATTAGAGGAGCGTTTCCGTTTCGCAAAATTGCACGCCATTTGGAGAACATCGCGAAGGATTCGCATAAGATATATCGAGAGGTTTTCATGGCGTTTTTTTTTTGAACGCAAAATGCATCTGGCAATGAGCCATGATCGTAATAGGCTCTTTAAAAATTTATTGAATGCGCATTATTATCGTTAATCTTAAAATAATCCGTGTGTACATGAAAGGTCACATCAGTTTAAATACTGATAATATTTTACTAATAAAAAAAAGAGAATTGATTGTGTTAACATGTCATGTAAATACGTTAAAATTTCGAACGCTGTTTATCGATTCCGAATTATATCTAATGTTTTTACAGACAAAATTTGCCGTATGTCTTTACGTATCCTGTTTTCATCAGCAAAAGTATTTATATAATGTACAAAATTATATATTCAAACTTGTCATATAATGAATTTATTCGAAATGCAATGTTCAATACAACCGTCGTTCGCGCATATTCTAATTCCATATGAGGCCGTGTTTCTATTCTAAATAATTGGAAGATACAACGTGACAATGTGACATTCGTAATATTTTAATACTGGACTGTGACGCAACTTTGTATTCAACCGGATGATTATTCGAGAAGCAAACGGGATTTAAGTTTAATTAACGCAGAATTTAAACGAGGCTCGCGAGCGGAAGACGTCACCGCGAGGACTTACCTCTCATCCTTTTCTGTATGTATTCATGTTCTCGGAAGGACGGTCAGTGACCCGGATGATCCGCTGAAACCGCATAGGAGATCAAAAACGAGATTCAAGAGAAAATCTCATCTCGATGATTTTCATAAAAAATAAATTTTTTCGCAAAAGAACATAAGTTTGATCTATTATTGTAATGTTTTAAATATCCACGCTTTCTAGTTAGAAATTCTTCTTAATGAGATACAACGATAACTAATGGGTAATTAAAATCCAGATAAAAAATTAAAAAAACTTTCCGAATTCATAAATTATATTAAAAAGTTTTCTAATTGAATATACTAAATCGTTTTTAGGATAAATTTTTGTTAGCGAGATAGCTACAATATAAACAAGTTACATTCATATATTTGAATCTATCTAATTGTGAAAGTAAACATGTATAAATTTAGATATCGACATTAATTGTGCTATTACGTTAATTACGTTTTCAGAAAATAAGATCGTAATATTGAAACAGGATCTCCCATTGTAAGATCTAACTCTTTTTCTTTGTCATATGCGCTTGAATATGAAGATAAATTTTTAACGTTACTATTTTATATTTTTCCATTAATCGGTATATAGGTAACGTTTTATACGTCGTTACTCTGACTATAAATACGGAGCACCATTTTGCTCCCATTGTGCTTTTGTCATCGCCCTTTACGTCGTACGATACGATGCTTTATTTCAGATAGTCATTTTATTTCTTCGCGCTTGGAGCCGATTTTCAGCGTAAAACCGAAACGGATGTAGCGGATGTAAAACGCGTTATCGAGATGCAGAGATTTTGCACTGTGCGATAAATAATTTCTCGATAATTGATGCCGTAAATGTCGCGTTTATGGCGCATCAATATTCATTTATCATCAATTGTCAAGGAATATTACGCGTTGCGCAATAAAGTTAACGTTACTGTTGGAAAAATCTATCAATTTTATTTTTTTAATAATATTGCTAAAAAATTAAATAAAAAATGTTTGTTTCGAACGTTATTAAGTTTGAAGAATTTATAGCAAAATACATAAAAGCACGATCTAGCTAAGATTATGTAAGACATTTAGACAGCATAAAAATATATTTCAATAGCATAAATTGCTGCGTTTGTTATTATCCTTCCACAATCCTATTATCATTCTTTATAAATAATTAGGAACCATTATCCTGTGTAATTAATCAATTTATATAAATTCTATTAACAATTTATAAGCGACAAGTATTTATTAACACGAGTATTTCAAGTAATTTGTTGCAATGTCTCTTTATAAAATTAAAATAGAAGCAATATAGCGAATAAAAATTATTATTTTTTCGTATTTACAATTTACGATAATTATTTCTTTAGCAACAAATAATGTGACGAATAAAGTCACTCACCCATGGTACTCCATACCTTCAGGCCCTTCAGGCTTTCTCCTCCTGTTAGATTTCTTCATTGCACACATAGCACAGCGAAAATTCAATTAATTTACACGCGATACTAATTAGCAGAATATGACAATTGTACAATGTCTTGCATGGCTCTCTTATTAACCGTAAGCGACGATTTTATTATATTGTGATAAAATGACACGAAAGAATAATCACACGACGCTATATACAATTCGTCCAGCACTTGTTGAACGATCTTGTAAATTGTCATAATGATGAACAAATCTTAACAAATATTCACACATACCTCACATCTCGCGCGCGAAATAAATCTTTCACCGGTTTAAATATAATTCGTTCGACGTTTTTGTAAAGTGAACGAACGCTTAGTAGTACACGGATCGCCGGAGTGAATTGTTATGACAACGCGCGGAGCTTTATGACGTATCGAGCGTTTATCGATCTTCTTCGTTATTATGGCGCCCGATCGCCCCGATCCCCTCTCGGGCTCGATTTGGTCAAAAGCGTTTATCAATAACTACTTACTTTGAAAGACAAGAAACGAACGCTCGTAAACAACTTGCTTACCGTTACCGACACTGGCCCGCACCCCGCACCGCCTACTAACCTAACCTAACCTGCGACCTGCGACGCGTACCTCGTACGTTATTATTTAGGCCGGAGTCACCGTTCAATCATTCGTGCGACGACTGGCGACGAGGCTTCGGAGGGACGGGTGGGTACTGCGGGTATAGACGCTGTTACTGAACTACTCCGCACTTGCTCCGCCACATGAAGGGCTCGTATTCGGAACGCACTTTTATCGATAAAAGTGCGTTCTCAATGTACGGACCGTGATCTTTACGTTTGGTACTATTATTGGCTCACTTATGCCAACATTGCTTACTGAATTCACAACCATTTTCGTTTTCGATTTTGGCCATATCGAACTCTGCTGGGGATCGGGTGCTATTAAAATTGTAAGAAGAAGAAAAAGTATGTCATATTACTACTACGCAGTAGGAGATGTAGAGGCAAGATGTCCAACAGACACATTCGTTTCCAATTTTATGATTGTCACGAGTTGATTAATAATTACCGCGATAAGCGATTTGTGTAAGTATACCCCAGACAGTCTAAAAGACATCTTTTAGACATCTTACGGAATGATGCATTCGATAAAGCGAGCATTTATTCGAAGTCTATTATTTCGAGTAGTTTATTGATAAACTGTAATAGAAATCAAAACGACAGATGACATTATAAATTATTATGATATTAATCTTGTATTTTAATAGTCGTTAAGCGCATGGAGTTAAATCAGTATTTTTATGACTTGTTAAAACTTCCTGTTGTTAAAAATTTTATCCATTTACGTTAATTTGCGAGATATATAAGCGTCGAAGCGAAACACAGTTTCGCGCGAACGTCATTTTTGTTGCCTTATTTTATCGCTTACGATTTATGCCGGGAGTACTTATCGTAAAAAGTCGCGCGATCGTTATATCGTGATAATTAATATCGCACGTAATTATAATTAATCGTATTCTTGCCAGGGTTGTATGTGTACGTGTGCAACAAAGGAATCTGAGAGGAGGAGGAGACCTGGGAGACATCAAGGTACAACGGAGCAATCGTGAGTAATTAATTTATTACATTATTTATTGCTTGCAAAATTAATTGTTTCCTATAATTATTTTACGTGCGCACAACAACTATTAATTATTTAAATATTAATCACTTTGAAGAAATTGCTACAATTTGAGTATATTTCTATTTTAAGATCGACGTGCTTTAATTCCGCCTCCACGCATCCTGTCGGTGAGTGATAAATTATATTTTATTTTAATTTTAGATAATGGATCTGTGAAAATTGTAATATATACATAATACAAAGATATATGTGATGCGCACGCACATATAAAGCACATGCAGTGTACTTATTAATTGCATGTATTAAATTTTAATAGCATACAAATATTACATATAACGTCTCACAGATCCATTACTTTAGAATGAACGGGCTGTGGTACAGATTAAAGCTAATACATAATCTCGGATCAGAACGGATCTGCTGCAATCATGCCATGCGAAGATACACACCCAAACAAAAAGTTCATAAAATAGGGATGATTTGATAAGTAAAGTAAACTCGCCGGTAAAAGTAACAAAAAGGATTAATAATTTTGACAAAAGAAAAAGTATTTCCATTGAGACTTGTGTCTTGCGTCGAGCTTAATTACAACCTTCTAGGCTTATTATTATAAATTGGTGCAGAAAAGCAATCTATACATAGACATCTTATTGTTAGTATAAATGTATCAAGTATAAATAAAAGAACAGAATATATTTTACATAGCTTACTCCGATTAATATATCAACTTTAATCTTTTACAGCCTATCCATCTATATTTATTGATAAATTAATAACTTTATTTATTTGAATTTGTATACGAGAGTTAAAATTTGTTATTCTAAATCAACTGGTCGTAATGTCAGCTGATTACTATAGTGTACGCAGTGCACATAAGAAACTAAATTAGTTAAATAATAAAAATCAATATTATTTGTAGTTGTGAAAGTCGGTAAGAGGATTGGTACGAATGTAAATGCATCAAAGCGCGTAAACTCCACACGATAGCATTAGTCAACATAAATCGCTTATAACTCCATATTATTATTAGGATTCTCGACTCTAATTAGTTTCTGGAATAGCAGCTTCCCTCGTGTTTCCCGTATTTATGCCGAGTTTCGGTCGATAAATTGTAAAAAGTTCAAATAACGCATATTTGATTTTGTTATTAAAATTGTTGTACGATAGAGTTGTGAAAGATACTCTTTTACTTATTAGTTTTTGTATTACTATTATTCTACTTAATAATACATCTATTTATATACATATACCCAATTCTATTTTAATGATTTATCTTTAGAAGATAAAACGTTTCTATTAAATAAGAAACTAACGAAAGAATGAGAAAGAGCGCCAAGGAAATTTATACGAGTCCGGATTACTTTGTCAACCGATCGGCTTTGTGGAAAAAATATAGTAGTTGGTAAAAAGGTGGAGCGAAATGTCAGACATGAATAGAGAAAATGAATAAGGTATATAGTAAAGGCGGTTATTCAAACGCAAATTACTCCCGGCTCCATTTTCATTTTGCAAATAAACCGTGGCGAACCTTACCGGAAATAAGAATGAGCTTTCGCGCAAGTGCGTGCAAGTTCCCCCTTGCTTCATCTAACCGCGCTCATAAAATTGACTTTTTCTGGCAGATTTTCCGTTCCTAAATTACCTCTCATTTCTTCATCTTTTAAAAACTTAATACTTGAGCATAAAATAAATGCAAAGTACAATCGTATTAAAAGATCTAAATCGTATTGATTAATAAAAAAATTTTGCAATAAGCAATGGTCTCTGTCAATTTAGCTTATATGTTCGAGAAGTAAACATTAAGCAAATAGATATTTATTTTACAAAGTTTTAAAATAATTTATTCTCTAAAGCCTTTTTATAAAAATAGGTGCTTCAAAAGGGGCCAAACTTTATCTTAATTCCTAAAGTTATAATTTCGTATTTCTATTCTTTTAAATATAGAAGATATTAACTTTACTGTTATTGTTCTTTCAATTCCTTCATTCTCTTTTAAAATTTTATCGTATATACGATTTTTATTTCTTTACAAAATTTTGCCAAGTGGAGATAAAAATTATATATTAGTATTCTATTAAATTGATTCTCTTGCTGAATATTTGTTGAACATCTGATATTGTTGCATAATGCGGTTCTCGATAAACGCAACCATTCGAACATGTTTCCTAATTGGCAGCTTTTCCCACTGTAATTGGAAACGGTCGAAGAGCTTTTCCGTGAAGAGATCTCGAATTGGAAAGACATGGAATGGGGAATAGAAAGAAAACCGTCGGCAACGAAACGGAAAGTATTTCTATAGATACATATAGGTATAGCTAAAGAATCGAAATAAAGAAATTGAACCTTGCGAGGTATATATGCGTGGTATAAATTATTATTTTGCTGATTTTATTAGAAAAGCACATTTTTATCCTGAAATCGTATAATTATATAAATAATCATATTTTACATTGCATATAATTGTATAAATAATTTGTACTTATTCATGATATACATATACATTTCAATAAACAAAGCGGATATAGTAAAAATTGTAACAATATTATAAATAGATATTGTAGAAACTTTCAATGCTTTTAATGTGATGAAGAGCTACGTAAACTTTTCATATAAAATAAAACGTAAAATGCAAGGAAAAAATACAATGGGTAAGGAAAGATATAAAATAATTTGTTTTCTACAAAGAATTAGCTTTCTGCTGAATTATATTCTCCAACCACATACAGCTCTTTCTTTCGCTTTTTCTAGTTTTAAAAAAGCGATAAACTTTTAATAATTAGTGAGAAAACGATACTTCTTTATATTTATTTTTTTTGTGTTAGGCTTGTTTGTAATAATTATGGAAAGTTACCGATAATAGTTAGATAGATGTTAATTTTTTGCAACAAAAACGAATTTTTCTGAATTATTGTAACATTATTTTATTAATTATTATTAATATTCATATTTAACTAAACAAACTAAAGTTTTATCAGTTGATATATTTAACTAGACAATGTTATTTTTGCCTTAGGCAAAAGCATATTATCTCAATATCCATTTTTTGATTGTTTTAAAAAAATTAATTTATTTTACGGCAAATTAGATAAAACTTTTTAGGAATTTTTTGGTTAATATTATTGTAAATATTTTTCTGCAAAAAAAAAACGAAAGTGAAAGCAAAAGGAACAAGAGAATCGTAGTCGTAGCAGTATTTTCATGAGAAATAAAAATTCACGATTTTCAGAATTAAAAAACTGAGAGAGAGACCGTATATACCGCGTTGCACCTGCCGATGATTATGAATACGAAGATATCAACAGCGCGCCATACCTTTATGTGCACTTGGATGCTATCTTCACTCGTAAAGCGCGATGTAAAGAAAAAAAATTTTCGGTCCGGGTCGTATCAGCTTCGGCAGAACTGCTCCCGCATTTATAAATACGTGCATGTGTGCGTGTGTGTAAGAATGCGTGCGCAATGGCAGCCGTTTTCGTTTAACGACCAGCCGTTTCAGGATTTTGAAATGTCGTGGAATGAGCGAAGCTTTCTTCGTATTCATACCGAGCTTCGCTCGAGTTTAATGAGCTCGACGAGTCGTGAAAAGTTCATTCCGTACATCATAAAGTGCTCAATTTCAAAAACGGAGTTACACGCGCGATGATACGCGAACTGTGCTCTTTCGAAACTCTATTAATTCAACGAAAACTGCTGTTTTTCGCACCAGTAATTAGGAAAATAAGTTTTATCGAGTGTATCATACAATATATTGGAACGAAGATAGTATATACGCACTATTTTACAATTCTAATTATTACTAATAAGGGAAAATGTCAATAATTTAACTTTCAGAAACTAAACAAATATTAAGCGATTTAAGAGCCAATAATTAATTTATATAATTTGATGATTTTATTCAGACATTGCTAAATAATATATTTATATAAGATTTTTTAGTCTGTGCGTTAAAGATTTTTTTTTTCTAAGTTATCTAAACCTAAACCCTAAACTATTACTTCAAAATTTTTGATTTTAATAGAAATACTAAAAACAAAAAAGAAACAAGATTTTTATAATTATTGTCTGCAGTTTAAAATAAAATATATTTTATTAACAAGTAACGTTTTTAACCAGTAAGCTTGTAATCCAAGATATTTTTAGTATTGTTAAATAAATCTTTTGATGGAGTGCAATATCACATACAAATGTACGAGATCAAATAAAACATGCATCACATTCGATGACGTGTTTGATGATTTCGGGAATATTCGCGTCCATATTAAATCCCCATGAAACATTAAATAGCGATCACGGATCCGGTAAGTGATTTATTCATGCGAGACGTTGGTGCGTTCCGGACACATCAAATGTTTAGTTTCTAATAAAAATTCCATTTTCAATCTTCGAGGAGGTAACGCGATACCGCATGGCTATGCCTGCAGCCGTCGGTCGCCATTCTTAAAGTCTGCAAACCTCGCAGCGAATTACGATAGTGTTCGCAATGTAAATGTTTGAACTGCGGCTGGAGTACACATGATGCGTGTGCACTCGCGAGATGTGAGACGTTGTTCTAATGGCTCTGAAATTGCATAGAAAGTTGTAGGGCGGAGATCTGTTAAAAGTTTCATGAGATAAAGCTCGCGTCGGCGAAAGCTCCATCATCGGTAACTTTATAGATATCTGTAATTATTTCATATAGCTTGCAGCGTCAATTAATAAATCAAGTTGAACAAAATTAATAGAAGGAAAAATTAAGTAACATTTACATTAATATTTAATTTTATATAATATATTCACAAAAATATTAAATCAAATAGCAATCTGTTACTTATTGTTAGAATACAGCGTCAAATTAAATTTATTTATTTTGCTAATAGTAAATTTATTACATTCATTTTTATGATGTAAAAACATATATTAATTAAATTGAAACATAAAGAATGTAAAAAGAATTAGCCAGAGGAATTAATATTTTAATTTATTATATAAAATATTTACAAAACAGAATAACAAATAGAGGCTTAGAGTTGTAACAATTACTTACTTACGCAAATTGTTTAATTAATTAGCGTGACGTGATGTTAAAACTGAACAATACTACAATAAAGAACGTGACGAAAGTATCGACAGTCGCGTTGTAGAAGGTTGCATAATTTTGTTTGAAAGGTTCGTGGTGAGATGATCCTCACGGGCAACTTCCGTGGTTCCAAACTACCTAAAATACGAAGCGCCTCTCAAGACTATGTAAGTTTCTGTAATCCATGTCACTTCACGTAATGTAGCGTCATATTATGCGCGAAATATGTTACCACACGAGACAGCTATTACTAATCGCGGAACACTTCAAAGGACTGACAGTATCGTCAAATTGCAATTTAAACGTTATCACGCTACATTGCGAAACATTCACAAACATTCAATTATTCTTCTAAAATTGTTTTATTTTAATATTTGATTTGAAATATTTTATAAATTTCTACAATTGTTTTGTGAAATGTATTTTTGTATAGCATTTTGCAACATAATAACGTTAATAAATAATTTGTTAAAGTCTATTAATTGTGCATATACGGCAGTATAAGAAAGAAAGTAAAATACGTACCGCTCTAATAATAATAATAAATATCATTTCCAACATTTTATTTGCAGTGTACAATAGAAAATGTAAGAACATTATAAAACTTTGGTTTCGTTTCCGCGCGATATATACCTATTACACATAGTACAGTGCACGTAGACAATGATGCTGTTTTCTTACTCCTGTCGCATTTTTTCTTAAATTATTTTTATTGTTTTTTTCTTATTCTCTTCAAACTCAGTCACAGTTTTCGAAATAACGCTCTTTTCCAAATAACGCCATTTCTTTTTACACGGAACGTATTTACTGCGCAAGAATAGAATTGGGTATAACTAAACGATTCCGATCTGAATCCATTCCGAAAAGTTCCATAATTCGCGCTCGGAATAAAGAAATAAGCAAGCAAAGAGCCGACCGCGCGAAAGCTCGCGATACTCTTCTTCATTTAGAATTACTTTATTATTTTAAAATAATTTCTTACTCAGATCGAGAAATATTATTGAGAGAAGTATTATCGTCTCAGGCAATGCGCTAATACGGGTCCATGAAACAATGCGAGGAATATGCGACAATAGCCCATTCATCGAAATAAAAGAAACGAATATTCGATTGGAATAATCGGCGTACATTAATTCTGTAAAATAGATATATTAAAACATCATTAAATATTATAAAGAAACAAGCGAGCAAAGAAGCCGACCGTCGCGAAAGCTCGCGTTACTATCTTTCATTTAAATTATTTTAATCGTCTCTTCCCCAGATCGAAATATTATTATTGAGAGAGGGATTATCGGATTATCGTCTCGTGCAATATGCTAATATGGATAGGCGAAACATCGCGGAAGATATGTGATAATTAATTAACAGCCCATTTATCGAAATACAAGAAACGGAATATATATTCGGCGTACACCACGTTAATTCTATACCGCTGGGTATATTAAACGTTATCAGGCAAGTATTCGGCGGCGAGACCGTTGGCGCGCGGGCGCTCGACTTTGTTTTTTTCGTACGCCGCGGCGCGGCGCATCGCCGCGCTCCGCGTCCCGCGGCCCGCGACGGTCGCGCTATCATTACGTTCCGATTCTCGAGCCGGACGGACAGCCGAGCGAGGGGCTCCGTGTGCGTAGCACTGTTACATCGCGATAGGCAATCACGATGATATCGCAGGTATATCAAAGGGATGCAGCGTTCTTTATTAACTATCGGGATTATCCCGTTTGCACAATCGACTCTCTCGCTGTTCGCGACTCACGAATGTGGCCGAAGCCGCTGGTCGTTGCGCAGCAGGCACGCGCCTCACGCGTTTTACAGAAAGTCGAGTCGAAAAAAATGAATACAGAGTTAATATACGCCGAATATTCCGTTTCTCATATTTCCGTTCCGATCATTCGACATTCATTGATATATCGAATAATCTGGCCGTCACTTTCGCATTTTGAGAACGGCGTATAATAGGTATATATACGCGATAATCGTCGGATCGTCATGCGATATTTAATGTGACGGAATATGTGAATCGCGTGATTTAGAATAATGAAGCGCGATGATGTGTGGTGTGTCGACCGTTTAATTGCATTGGTAATTTGTGAAATTCTCGCGGAATTTACACGCTCGAGCGTATGATGGGCCAAAGCACATATGACAGTCGTAGTCATGGACGTATAAGTAATGCACAAGCTTTGGCGTATTTTGATTTGTCAGGTCGAGGACTACGACCGTCGTATATTGCTACGCCATGTTATGTGCTTTGGCCCTAAATCTTCGAACGGTTTGCTCGTTTCAATTCGGAAGTTGACGGCGTTGATTCGACTCGCGTCGTAGCTGCGTGACGTCGCGCGTCGGTATGAAGTTAGCCGCGCTCGGCTGAAAAGCAGCGGTGAATCGTCGGATTTAAATAATAGAAGTGCGCCGTAGAACGCAGATCGTTTCATCTGGGGAGTGTCTAACAAAGTGTCGTGATCGTATGATTACAGTTACCTCGTTCTCGATCGCGAAATATTGGACAGCGGTTCCGTGAGCGGCTTCTGATGTCCAACAGAAAGAGGACTGGAAGGAGGAGGAGGAGGAGGAAGAGAAGGAGGAGGAGGCCTGACAACCTAACCCTGTTCTGAGAGGAGGAGGAGGCCTAGCAAAGGCATCGGGCTTTGACGGAGCAACCCTGCGGTGAGTATTATTTCTTATCTTAAAATTAATAGTTCTTTCTTATTTACCGTTTCATCTCGATAAGTTAGAAATAATTAGAAAAAAGCGTAAAATCTAAAATTTTATAAGAGATTCTTGTAAAGATAATTCTTGTAAAAATCTTTTTCCGAAAATAGGTAATTATATTAAATATCTAATTGTGTGAAAGACAAATTAGACGCGCGTAAAAAGTATTTTTTGAAACGTTATTTTGGGCATCTCTTTAATTTGAATCTTTCGTTTTTTTGTTACAGTAATACGCAGATCGTTTAATCTCGGGAGTGTTTATTCGTTCGTGATCGCGAAATATTAAACAACGCGAGTGTCCGCGAGTGTCCTGTGCAACGGAAAGAGAAGGAGGGGAAGGCTTGACAACCCAGACGTTCTGAGAGGAGGAGGAGGTCTGGCAAAGGCATCGGGCCCCAGCGGAGCAACTTTGGGGTGAGTATTATTCCTTTTATCTTAAAATTAATAGTTTTTTCCCATTCTTATTTGAGCAGTTTTATTTCAATAAGTTAGAAATAATTATAGAAAAAGCGAAATTTTATAAAAGTTTATTCTCATAAAGGTTTTTCCCAGGAAATAGATAATTATATTAGAGTAAATTTAATTAAAAGACGAATTAGACGCGTGTAAAAATTATTGTTTAAAACATTGATTATTTTGAGCGTCTATTTAATGTGAATTTTTTATTTTTGTTACAGAATCATCGCAGCTACGTGGCAGAATAACTCCGCTCGTTGCGCATCGGTCGGTGAGTCTTTTTACTTCTTATTTATGTATTAGTAAAAAGTAAAAATACAGGTAGGTAGGAATCCGCGAAAATAGGTAGGCACAAATTAATAAAAATACGGGTAGGTAAGGACTAAACATAATAACTTAATATTTAAAAAATTAAAATCCCGCAAATTAAATGACATTTAATAAAAAATAAAACTCCGCGATTGCGAAGTTAAACTTCTTTTTTTTTAAATTGAATGTTATTGAACTACTTAATAATTTACATAAATACTTAAAATATATGAAATGAATACTTAAATAATTGAAATACTTAGATAATAAATTACAATTATGTATGTTACATATTAATGTAATTAAGAATACATGGACAGCATAATTCTATATTTGATGACTAAAAAAGGGGGCTAAAAATTGAATAAAATTTAAAATTAATTTTAAAAATAATTTTGCGAAGACTAATTCTAAGTTAATTAATTTTAAAATTAATTAATTTTTAGTTTTAGTCTCTACAGAATTATTTTTTTTTTGTAAAATTGTATACTTATTAAATAAAATAGTAAAGACTCAAACTTTGACTGAACCAATGGTCAGGTATTAACTTCTTGTTCGCAAAATTTAACGTTCACATTTTTAATACTATTGCGAGTACATTTTAATAATTAATTTTTGTTATATTAATAGGATTTATGCAAATTTCGAAATTTATGTTTATCGTCGGTTTTATCAATAAAAATCTGAAGATTTAATTATATTACGTTTTTTGTTATTGTGATTTTCACGACGAGTTAAATATTCCTTAACGAATATTTCTAAGTGTAATTAAGGAATATTTAAATATTTATTAATGCTAATTGCGAACGTTTTTTTTTCGTTCTTGGGTGCGATCGTTGTCTCAGCGATGGGGCTTCATTGCTGTCCTTCGTGTCAGGTGGGCGTCAGCGAAATGCGTGGTTCGTACCGGTGGGGGGTCGATATTTCTCGTCAATTTTCGTGAGATCCATTCGCGAAGTCTCGTTCGGTACTCTATTGAAAGTTAAGGGTTCTTGTTATAAGGTTGGAATTAATCCCGGATTTTCTTGGCAGTTCTCGGAAGCAATGATTTTAGCAATGTGTGAATGACGACCGCTATATGTTTTAAAATTGGATCGTGAAATTAATTCAATAGTATTTTTGAGAAGATTTTCTCCTTTCTTTTTTTTTTTACTAAATGTTCTCCCATTATTTAGTAATAATATTAATGCTGTCTTAATGATGATAAGACTTATTTTTAATATTAAAACAAATATGGATATAATGTAATTATTTGTATAAGTCTAAATAACGTCAAATTTTGTACGAGTAATCTGCCTGGTGATTTTTTAGTGATTACTTTAACAAAAAATATGGTTACGAATGTATATATTTAATTCTTGAACTTTTAATCTGTTTTAAGAAACTATTTTCAGGTACTGCAGGACATCCCGCCATTCTACGTTATAATAATTAGTAGTAACAGTTTATATTTTTCTATGGTAAAATACATGCGCATACAACGCGATCATATTTAACAAATTTTGATTTTTATCGACTTAAATAATTTTACGAAAAAGATTTCTACTCTTTTAATTGTTTTAAGAATCTTACCATGAATACATCAATTTAATTAAAAATGTACGGTTACAAAAAATTCGAGATGAGTCGAATGGGTACCCTTATATCAGTGAGACATCAACAATTAAAATTGTTGAAACTACCAGAAAAATAGGAAATTGTTAACTTTTAAATTGATAGCTTTTACAGTACCTATAAAATTCTTTGAAATCTCGCTGTTATAGGGTTTGACTCATCTTAAACAGTTGGGTAGAAACACTTGTACCTGTACATATAATAAGCTACAATAAAGCATGTATTTTATTATTATTAAATATATTTTTTTGTAATCGCAATTTCATAAGAATCATTCTATTCATGCATTTTTAATAAGAAGAGATGATTTGTAACAATGGGAGAACATATTTTTTTACGTGTGAATTTTTATTTTGCAAATTTGCGATAAATATGGTAATTGTCATTGGCACCGCTGTCAAAATTCTTACTATCGGGAGCGGTCTGAAAAATTCAGGATTCGTTCCCTCCTGTAGCGAAACCGCTGGCGTTTGATGGACCACTTAACTTTTCTTCGCGTATGGATCTTGCGGAACGCGATAGAGAATCAGAGCGCGTTAAGTTCGCTTTTCACCACGAAGATTGTTCTTCTTTGTGTGCGGATTACTAGCGTACTACTCGGCGGAGGGCTTTTGATGTGGTCAAATCGTTGGACCAGTTATCCATCCCTGAACGCGAGAAAAACGTTGTCATTTCTCGCCAATTTTTAAGGTTCATAAAGCCTTATATAAAAGCAGCCATTTCTATGCGTTTATTAATAGATCGTTTAGTTCGTATATTATCGAAATCAAGTATACGCGTTTTCGCAAAATGTAGAATCTGCATATTTATTTTTTTAAAGAACAACATCATGATTATAAGTAATTCGTGTTACACTGTCGCTTTAGATTTTATCCTCTTTTTCGGGAAGTATAATAGTATTGCGAGTATCGCCAATCGATTTGTTCATTCCTTAATTGCTTTGGTCAGCACTCATTTTCTATCGCGGTTTATCTTCTAATTTGATCATTGGCTTAGCTTAAAGCTTTGCATATTTTTTTACACGTAAAAAAATTTTGAATTTGTTTATACTTGAACGATTGAGAAACATAATAGATAAAATTATTAACGACTTTTTTGGTCGCGTTTGCTCGTGTTAAATAAAACTTAATAAATTCTGTCGCAAGTTGATAATTAAAAATAAATACGGCTTAATTATCATCATTTATTAATATTATATATACCAAAAGCTATATATCTAGTAAAATTCGTGTTATTATATGTATTTCAGAGACTTTCCTCGTTATTAAAATTTTTTATTGTTACTAATAATAGTTTTTTTTTATTATGTATTTTGAACAACATAATTTTGTATCATATTGTATTGTAAACAACATACATATATTCAATTTTTAATTGTAGTATAATATTAAATTGTATTTTGATGCGAATATATGTAAAGATAATAATAAAATTAAAAAATTAAAAAATTAGAAATGTAAATAAAAAAGCACATAAAAAAGAGGACCGCCGATTGGAATCGGCGGGGGTGGTGGAGGGCCTCTATAGAATAGCCTATTTTTCAATTCACGATTAAATTGAACGCTCTCATCAATGTTTGACATCCAATAGACAATATACAAATATTAGGTAGGAGAAAACGGAATGGAGAATAGAATACTCGTTAATAATCTGAAAAAGAATAGAGACCGGTTCGAAAAATTGCGTTATATCCGGCTTGATGTAAATATAAATCAGCGTGCCGATCATAAATCCTGCTGCTGTTTTTATATTTATCTGCTTTTCTTTTTTACATATCGTATCACGTTGCGAACCACGTTCTATTATAGTGGATGTAGCTTGGGTGGCAATAATTTTTCGTTAATGCACACGATGTGTTGACACGGATTGCTATGCAAAAATATACGCTATTGTTTAATACGTACCAGCGTTGTTACGTTTTGCTGCTAACTCAAATAATGCAGTTGAATTATAAATACTGTTTCATAAAAATACTTTTATTCAGATTTTTAGAAAGCAGAGAAGAAACACAAGAATTTAGCTTTTATATATCTCTCAATCAAGTAGCGTTTAACAGTATTCCTACTACCAGAGATAAATCATTACAAATTGATATAAATTTCCGTACTTCATTTATTACTTTATACTATTTTTACATTTTAATTTTACATCCTGATATTTGTGTTGCATTAATGACAAAAGTTTTTTGGGATAAAATCAACTATTAGAGAGAGAGGGGGGGATGGGGACAAAAATTAAAGTAGCTTTCTATACCGATCCTGTATTGCTATACTATTGCTATACATTTGCGTTACGAATAATACAAATCACCATAGATTGTGTTGGAGATCGCGAAAGGCGAGCACGTCCGTCCGATCGTTTCGGGAAAATCAGCAAACTTTTCCTCAATCCTACCGACGCAATTATCCGAAGTTCCGGTTTCCGATTGGCTCATTTGGCTCCCGGATATTTCGTAGGTTAAACTTTTCCACGTAGACCGCCTTCGGTGACCCCCTTCCGCTTTTATTGCCCGCATTGCAAATTGGCGGTATACGGAAAAAGCATACGTATGCAAAAGTTTCATTTAAATCACCGAGCGCGCTCAAATAAACCTATCACTACCACCTTCTTCGATGCTAAAGGTTTGCGTGTCGCTCGATTGCGATTTCCAAGTCGCCGCTGGAAATTGTTAGTTATCTGAATAGCGTGCAATTTCAATATCGTATTATGAGAGTAATGAGTTTTCTCTTGGCTCGGTTCGCCTTTCATTCGTCCGCCTGTACATTACTACCATATTATCAAATTACGTAAGAAAAACACTACAAAACTTTGTTATTAATTTTAACAGTGGAAATGTATTATTAATTATGCATATTTGTTGCTTTATTCTGATATATTTATGTTATTTAAACTATTTTATGCCATATTTTATGTTAAAATTTTATATTTACCGCGATTTTGTGTTAAAACTAAAACGAGTATCTCCAATAATAATTTATCTTAAAACTGTCCTCTAGATTATCGATTAAAAGAATTATTATATCACATTGTACATTTGCGTAATTTAAGAGGATCTTTCTCTCTCTCTCTCTCTCTCTTTCTTTCTCTCTCTCTCTCTCTCTCTCTCTCCTATTTTAATTTCAATTTTAACAACTAACAGTTGCAACTTATTTCCATTAAAATATAAAGTCAGGGATCTTTGAAAATGCGAGTATAGTGACAATCTAACCGACCGACAGACAATGCGAAATACAGCAGACGAAGTTCAGTGGACGAAAGCGCGGAGTGCAAAATCACCGAGGTATCGCGGCTACGCGATATTCGTATACAATACAGCAGGCGCTGCATCGAACGGACAATGGTCCTTTTTTCGTTCAAATGGGAACAAGGGTGAAGGGAGAGCAACGTGGCGTGCGGCGTTAAAGGGAGGACGGACAGCGCGCGTGGTACGCGGTACATGGTAACGTAAATCATACCTCGAAATAGATTCGAACGGTCGATCGTGGATTGCGATGTCGGCGTGCCATAAACGCTCGAGCACAAATCCGATTCACGCTGAAATCTTATCTAAAGCCGAGCGCTATGTGCTAAGCCCGGCTCATTTCGTATCACGATTACGTGCTTTAATACGCGGATTAATACTTTCAGCGCTGTTAACGGGGTGACAATATAGCAATTTGTACAAACAATTATCACAAATGCAATAATAATCTGCAGCTTCCGTATAACAAATAATAAAAAAATCTCTCACATATATGTACATATTATACAAAAAAAGAAATTTGATATTAGTTTTTGTTAAGGAATCAAGAATTCTAAATATATTTATTAATTTAATTATTTTTAACGTCATTGCGTACTCTGAAAACTTTTCATTGGATTTCCGCAAATATAAATCGAATAAAATCACACGCAATGATTTTATTTTATTTTATTTTATTGTTATTGCACGTGCAAGGTGACCAATAACGATGGCGATTTTCCAGATGATACGACCTTCGTTTAAACAAAACGCTTAAACGACAAGCGGGAACGGTCCGATGAAATCGTGATCAATACGCGCAATGCACCAGCAATCATTGCGCTCGCGATTCGTTTGCTAAACGAATTTGGAAAGAGGACAGACGCGAGTATTGTCCGATGTTGCTCACGTTAAATACGTCAGTTTAATTACCTATTGAAACGCTGTAAACGAAGTTGGGTCGTACAGATGTTGACAATAGATTCGTTTACTCGAGCGCGCACATAAATCACGCAGCGATGCCATGTCGCGAATTATACTCATTACGATTATGAGAGTTTATCACTTCTACATTGTTAACGAGCTTATTAACAGGCCGGAAGCTATAGTCCGATGATATCACCGTCGCGTGCTATTAGAATGAAAATTCCGCTTTTCATTAAGTGTCACTGGTTCAATTAAAGTAGGATTTTCAATTTCCTGACGGAATATCAATTAGGTACCAATTTTCCAACGACAACGTCCTACTCTCGTTCCGCTAAGGGAAAACCCTGATTTCGATTCCGCTTTAATTACATCTGCCCTACACTGATTGTCTATTATGTGCTTCTAGACGAATCTAACAAGCTCCGAAGCTCTCTTCGCGAAGAAAGCTTTTAGCTGCAACAGTCTCGATCTCCAATCACTGCTCGTATTCAGCATCACTCACATTTTTTACGATTTTTTACGATATTTTGCACAATTTAATATGTTACAATATATAATGTTACATAATTCGATTATAATTCGATTCAACTTCTTAGCAAAATAAATTAAAATTTAATATGACAAATATAGAGAAATATTCTTTGCACACACAATTTAAGATTATTCCAAAATAATACTATTAATGTTTATATAATTAGGTGTAATAAATCAATTTCTTTGTATATTATATGTTAGAGAAAAAAGATTATTTTAATTATAAATATTAAAAAGTTTTTTGATAGAAATTAATCTACGAGAGTATAAAATAAATTATGCGTTCTGAACTTGATAAGGCTACGTTTCACTTTTAATCATTAATGTAGAAGCAAGTTAGGTATCTTATAAGAGATTTCCATAATTCGGTGAATGAATAAAATTGCCCGCGAGGGATCTCCTGGGGATTTTTCACCGCGAAGATATTCATTCCAAAATCTCTTGCGCGCAATATTCTCGTTTAATTCGATCTTTTAACCGTCCTCTTCAGATCCTGTGCGGGATTAGTGACGATGCGAAATTCCTTATATCGCAGCTGCCTCCTCAGTTCTCAATCTGCTCTCCCAATCTCGCGGGACATCATTCGTTGGTGTTCACTCGAATTCCAAACCTTCTCGATTTCGTTGCCTTTGAGTTTATCGAGCGGATAGAAGTCTGTGTATGCGCCGTATCTGTTTTGCGGTCGCTCGAGCTGCAAAAATTTTATGTGGAAACTGTAGAAACTATCCGCAAGACATGGTATTCTGACCTCTATACTAGCCCATCTCGGAGATGAACTTTGCAGCTCGTAGGCGGGAGGCGGACATATGAGAATCGATCGCGTTTCTCAATTCGAACACAAGCGATTTTCTCATCCTGTGTTCTTGATGATTACATTTAGCGTACACATATTTTTTATTCGCTGCGCGATATAAAATTACAATTAATACTTTCGTAAGATAATAATCAGCAAGATAAAGCTGTGAGAAATGACATAATTTATCAAAAAAAATATTAAAGTTTAAATTTTAATCGTGGCTTGTAGCGTACTTTTTTGCGTCATTCCTTGATATTTATTTAATTTTCTTCATTACTTATTTAATTATACATTAATTGTTATTATTTTTTTCTATAAAATAATTACTTTTTTTAATTCTTTTTTGTTTTTCTTGAAATATTTTTAAAATATCTTTTACATTTTATTATTTTTAACACTTTTATAAATGTTTCATGAATAGTCGTCACAAACATTGCAAAAATTTGTAAAAAAATATAACGTAATCTTAGAGACTTACCTTTCATCGCGTCTTGGTCACAAATATAAACCGCAAAAAGTGCAAAGAGAAAAAAAAGAAAGAGAGAGAGAGAGAGAGAGGGAAGGCAGAGAATGTTGTAACCTTATCGGTGAGGGGCAACACGTAGGTCTAATTAACTTCGCGTCGGTTCCAAGGATTTAATCCCGTGGAAAACTGGGTGCACCGAAAAGAGAAAATGTTAAGACTCTGCATCTTTCGCAATTCCGTGAAATCGCTCCCGGACAAATTGAAGATTTTCGAAGAGCAGGCGAAGTGAAGATGTAGATTTAATTTTTCCGCCGTTGCTCCGTTGCAGTGAACAGTATAAATTTCTTTAGACGGGAAATGAGATTAGATATCGTGAAGCGCAATCGAGATTTTCAGCAAAGATGCACTTTGTCAATTAATCTTCAGATTATCTTGCGCAAGGAAATAAGATTAATGACAAGATTAAAGGTAATTAAACAAACGATTATTGGGTGAATGATGATACCTTATTCTGTAGAATTAAAAAAAAGAAATTATAACATAATTAATTGTAAAGAAACGAATCCTTATTAGGAACAGACTAATTACGCTCCACTGATTACACACTATACTTACTTTTAATGCAAAATTGATAAAAATAACTTTGCTGTACGGTTAGTGATGTCATAGGTACAATTTTTATAAATGCAGTGCTTTACAAAAAAATAGAGAAACGTATTGCAAAATATACATATATCCATGATGACCCTCTGCACTGCAGAATTTTTATATATTTTAACGATTTGGCTAAAATTTAGCTCGAGAATCACGACAAACGAAATTATATTAACGAGAATACATAACAAAAATACTATTACTTTAACGATATTTTTTATTTTTTATTTTGTGATTTTTGTTACAATAAAGCCATAGTTGATTATTTCTTCGTCAGTGATTAATTATAATTATTATTATTTCCTAGTTTTATCAAATGTTATTAGTATTTATTTTTTAAAAGAAAATGATTACTGTAAGAATAATAGGCATATGATGTAACAATTGTAATTATCTGGACATTTTTTCTTACATAGTTAAGATTAAAACATTAACAAATAGCTTTCTAGGTTTAAAACTTTCTATTATATATCGCATTTTATTTCGCAGTATAGAATATCGAAAATATTGAAAAATGGATTATTTTTATAACATTGAATTACAGCCGGTGCTTGATTAGTTTGAAACAGTAAAGCAAAATTGTCTCGCAAGTTATTAACCTTTCAACATGCACGTTATTTTAACTCCGGCGCCAGTAACTGCGGAACGCGACTGAATCATGAAGCGACACTTACTGCTCGTTGACAAGTTGTTGAATCGAGGCTAAAAAGTAATTACGATGCATATACGCGATACGCGTGGATTTCACGAATTTAATATCCGCCGATTTGTCCAATGCCAGTTTAAACGCGACGTGTTATTTTCGGATGGTATGCGTTTACCAAGCCGCATAATTGCTCGCATGCTCATCGCTCTTCTCCGCGATTAACCGTTTAATTTATCGCGACGACGAGTGAAACGTTTGAGCACGGCTATCCCGATGATAGTTACGTAAAACGGATGGACATGTTAGAGCCTGAGTAAAGGTAATTTATCGAGCACTTAGTCTCTACAGTGACGTCATTTCTCGGAGCGTGAAAGATAATCTATCATTGTGCAGCCAGACAATCGTGGATCAGGATTTGCTTTCACGATTAAAACAGTTTATTAACGTTGAAGTAAGACGAATTGCCAGTCTATAGCACATGATCAATATATTCGTTTAAAAGATACGATTTGACAATTAGTTGGATTGTTGAATATTTTTTCTACAAGTATTTCGATAGATTTTTTTGTGAAAATGTTAAATACGTAAAAAACTTCCGTATATCAAACAT
This sequence comes from Temnothorax curvispinosus, assembly GCF_003070985.1. Classification (NCBI taxonomy): domain Eukaryota; kingdom Metazoa; phylum Arthropoda; class Insecta; order Hymenoptera; family Formicidae; genus Temnothorax; species Temnothorax curvispinosus. The sequence continues at coordinate 880,751 of NW_020216101.1, read as the reverse complement.
TATACGTACACAAACAGTATAAGCTTTAATAAAAATTTAAAAATTTTCTAAAATATTTTAAGAATAGCGTTTACGATATTGCAACGCTCGGATAACTACTTAGATTACAAAGATTTTGATGTGAATACTTACTTATATTTTTATCTCTGTATTGCGGTCGCGCATCGCCGATGAAACATACGAAGAGCACCCACACTGCGAACCAGCACGTTCCCATTTCGACCTGAAATAAGAAGCGATATCCTAAATAGGTTTAATTAAGAATTCAATGGCGCGGCGTACAGCACATTACAGTTTCTTTACGATTGCAATGTTACCGCAGCTTTTGCATGATCTTTTGCTCTTAGTAGGTAAAACATAAAATAAGTATTATAAGGAAATTTAATAACGTATATAAAATCAACATTTCTTGATTTATTCAATTTAATAGACATGTAATAGCTTACCCAATTACAGAGTTTTTAAAAGTTTACAAAATTTTGATAATTCAGTTTTGTCAAGATCTTGGAAACGTCTACTTTAAATTTCGGTTAAGGTAGCATAAAATAGTTAGAACAGGATCTATATATACATATACTATACATATAGATATGTATAAAGCAAGTTTATCACAATAAATTCTAGTCGCTTTTGCTTGCTCGGAAGGAGCGTCGTCGTTTCCTTACGAAAACTTATCGTTTCCCGTTGCGTTTCTTCCGATCCATTATTGTACTTGTTGTGGCAAAGTTGCCGCCCACAAAAGGATAAGCGTTTTAATTTATAAAAGTTTTAAATTTATGTTGTCTGTTTTACGATTTAACTCTTCGAAATACACGAGATGCCTTTGACATCAATAATATCGCTGAATTGTTCTGCGACTTTGAATACAACGAGTCTTTGATAATTGTATATCTTTCACAACTTTTTTAAAAGATTGTCAATCTTTGAGAAATTTATAGTGCAACTTCAATTTTTATTTTGCCACTGCTAGAACAAATGTATATTCACTCGCGGCTTTATAGTTTGAGCAAAAAGATCGATGGTTGTATTTGTACGTTTCTATAACTACGCCGGATCATCGACCTAGCTCCGTAATCGCTGAGGGGATAATGCTCCTCAACCATCGAGACGGAGACAATCCTTTGCGGCAATCGCGCGGATAATCGAAAACTGGGAGAAAGAGTACACGGAGTATAGGATTCGCGACGATGGAACACGGGGCTGAATATTTCCGGGTTTCCAGCGGGCATGCACAGAGATGTTATAAAATATTTCTTTGAGGATTTCGACTGTGCAGAAGATATATATTTCATTCGACAAGCGTTTCTGCGCGGCACGTATTCGGATCTCCATATCAGTTTCCACGAATATTATTCGGCAGCCGAGCGCGGAAAAGTTTTCTCCGCGTGAGATGACGACACGATTGCTTTATCCGTGAAATTAACGGGATTTCGTTGTCATGATGACACCAGCGTGCTTCTGCGTGCGCATTTTATCGCTGCTTCCGAAAGAATACGCGCCGATCGTTCTCGTCTCGTTTCGCGACGTAATATACCGGAACGTCAACTCGAGGACGTCAATCGTTTCTAGACTGAAATCGCCCAGCAAATTGCTGAGGCAAAGATCCGAAGATATAAAAAAATATCGACTGACATTAACGCTCACGGTAGATTTATTAAAAATCTGTTTTTGCATTTTGAATCGCAATTTTTATTAAACAAACTAATTGTCAGAATATTTCATCACTGAAAAAAGCATGTATAATTTTATGTTACTTTTTCATACATATTTAAAAATCGAAGAATTATATATGTATTTTTATACTCTCTAACGTATAAAAAAATTAGATGAACAATTTATTTCTAAATTAAGTTAAATTTGATTAACTAAAGAATTTATTTTTTATTCAAATTTAATTATATTTGCAACTCGTATGCCGAATATGCTCAAATCGGTATTCTTAAGATTACAAGAAGATTAAAGGCACGTTATTGTTAGCGGCGTTTTTGGAAAACGTTGCAGCCGTTCTCGCGTTTCATCCACTCACATACATTTCGTGAAGGAGCGAGCCAGAGTGTGTTCGAAGGATAGACATCTCCTTCCTCGAGGCGGTGGATATATATCCCTTCTGAAGGCTTATCTATCGAAGAAGCTGCCCTTTCCGGAGAAATCCCCCAGACGAGCAGCGTAAAAGTTCCTATTCTCCCTCGAAAGGAAAACATCGTCTAGTACTCGAAGTGCAGGTCCTCCTCTCAACCCCAGGATCATCTCGACCAAGAGTACACGAATACACGTGACCTCGCGTACGCACACACACGTTCACACACGCCCGACGACGAAATGATACTCGGGCGTGAAGTGGCAACCCCCGCTTTCGAGGATCCTTCGAACCTTCATCGATCACTATATATATCTGCCTCAACTTCTCCACGTATCTCGTTTCATGGTTAGCCGGCTCGAAAATATTTCCCATCCCTTTTCATCGCAGTGGGAAAGGGCGACTTTAGTGCCGCCGCCAGGACGCGAAATTTAGAACCCGTTCTACGGAGGTAAATAAAACGTATTCTCGGATCGTCGGATCATTGAGTTTCTGAATCTCTGGATACGCTGATCCCAGAATTATTTTTTTCTCTCACCGTCTACCTATCAATAAAATACGTACGTGCGAATCATTTTAGATAGCTTCTTAAGAACAAAATGACTATATTCTGATTATTCAAGTGTATTCGCATTTGAATCATTCACATTCAACGCTGTATACGGTAGTACGATTCTTTATTTTGTTTATTTAATATATAGATTTCAATCGAGACATCATCACAAATTGAAAACTGCACGGCCATTTAAGCAGTATATTCAAGTTAAAAGTAAGCAACTTTACCTGTTGTAATTAATGTTTCGTCTAAGTGTCTTAGTAAGTACGTTCTCGGTACTTACTAAGCTTGAAAGCAGTATAATTTCGGTAAGTTCAGTCATCAGTGCTGGAAACACACGGATCTACTTTGTACATATATTCATAATAATACGAAAACATAATATACGTATACCATAAGGCATATATGTAAAAATTCAAGGTAGTTACAGCAGTTATCTCGTTTAAGGGGATCCTAAAGCCGTCTGTAATACCGGCTTTTTTTCTTAGCACTAATCTTTTAATTGACTTTATAGAAATACAAAATTCTTGTCTAGAATTAAAGTACGCATCAAAATCTAGGTCATAGTGGTCAAATTTATATCGAAAACGAAAAAAAATTAATATTTTTGTTAATTTTTGGTATACGTGACGACAATATTTGCTTTGTACAAAAATTCCACGATAAATATCCACAAAATTAGACCGGCATGACCTAGGGACAACATTTAAGAACAATATCGTGCAATTAGATCTAAGATTGAAAACCTAGAAAAAAAGATTACTTTATATAACTTTTATATGTGCAAAAGCACATTCAGGTTGACAGGATAAGCAATATTGCGTGTGGCAAGAGATGGCGCAGTAATCGAACAAAGACAGATGCCTCTCGTTAGACAAGGACAGATATAGATATATGACAAGAAAACAGAATTAGAAATGTTGACATTACCGACGTCGAGGAAGTTCAGCCTTCACTTTAGGATCCCCTTAAGAATAAAAAAGTATTTTGATAGAAGAAAGACATTAAATAATAACTCTTTACAGACAATTAAACAGTATTATTTTCAATTCAGTTTTTTATTTATAGCATTAAAAATTGAACTAACTAATATAGTTTTAAATTTCAAGTATTGATTAAGAAACAATAAACTTGATTGTAAACAACAATAATCTTCAGAAAGAGAATAAAAGTTCAGGCCTTGCGAATCTCGTAAATCTCGAATGAAAACAGATGACAAAAGAAGAAAGAAGGGAAGCATTGCCAATAGACTCGACGAAAGTAGAAAGTAGAAAAATTTGCGAGACAAATTTCCGTCAGCGACCCTACTGTGTCCGGCTGAGTAATAATTAGGGCTCTTCGTCACTGAAGTGGTAGGCCAACCGATGCTTTCACAAGAAAGCCTTTCGATCGAACAAACTTCCTTTTGCTAACTAGCTCTCCAAAGATTAAACTAATTGTAAGTCTTCATTTATTGCAGAGAAATGCACTTTCTGGAAGAGTGAGAAATGACGATATATACACACAACATACGTATATTTCATAGACCTAGAATAATCCTAGGTCTATGGTATATTTATATCGCAATCCGTCGCGTCGCGTAAAAGAGTCACGGTCGGTCTCGCTCCGCGTGTACTTGGCGCGAGACACTACCGTGTCTCTTGATTCATTCTTTGGCTGTTAAAAACTAAATTGTTTATAAGTGCGTAAATACACGATATTTATAAAACATAAAAAAATATAATTATAATGCAAAATATATAAAATAGAAGAATTTTTATTATAAAGATTAAAATTATTAGTGTATTAATACTTTTGACTCGTCACAAAATTTTTATAATAACCGTAAAATATAAATTGATTATTAACTTGATTTGAACTTTTAATTTAATTGTGAATACTGGTTTATGTATAAAATTATTAAAAAGTCTATAATAGTTAATTTATTTAACGTCTTAGTGTTAATTATTCTTAAATTAAAGCTACAATAGAAAGAAGAATCTTATAGTAGCAACTTTTGATAATTTGAATAACGCTAAATAAATGGCAATGTATGGCAATTACATGAAACGGCAACCGCGAAATAAACGGAGAGATAAGAAACAAAGCACGACAAAACATATTTAGTATACTTTAAAACTGGGCAATGTTTCACAAAAGAAATAAAATTAAATTATAGGAATTACAATTTTTTTATATAATTATAAAGGCAATCTTATATCTTATCACACAAGTAGTATATAACAATGAACAGGTTTAATTTACTTTTATCACTTTAATACAATTATTCACACATTTATTTTTATTTTAACACTTTCTGAAATTCAACCTTGAAAATTACGCAATGTAGCGAAATGCAGCGTTCCGCAAAATAAACTCTAAAGTAAACAATTTTCACGTCACTCATGGGATTAGAGGATTATTAACAATGGTATGGCAGCAATAATCATAATAAATAGCACTATCTAACCCAGTGATATTGTAGTAGAACAAATATCCGGGAATGACTTTCCCAGAGCTGCGAACGATACTAAAAGTTATTAATGACGGTCTCGGCAACCTCCGTTTCGCCTTATCCTCATGGAGAGGCGAGAATTAAGGAAGGTGCGAACGGACGGAAGGATAAAACCAGAGAAAGATGGAAGTTCAGTTTTCTTCTCTCATAAAAAGTTTCTTGCTTCTTCTCTCTCGCGGTAGCATCCCCCCGTACATCCGTGCACTTGCTACGCCACACTCTATAGGAACCGCAGTTCTCGTTATTATCTCACCGTTGCCATAACGTCATTCTTAAGCTTTGCTATCGCCCGTCTGCTTTGTCGTTATTGCGCGCTGGAAGCAACATTAAGCACAGGGTATAAATATAAACGATTGTCGGAACCGGAGAGAAAAAGGTGAAAATAACGCGCTACATTTTTGCACCGTAATCGTCGCGCGAGCTCGAAAGCTTACAGGATGACGCTGAACGCGAAACTGTTTATGTACGATGGCAACGCTACCTTTCAATTTCTAACGGAAAATCGTACAGAGAAAGGTAGATGAAGGCAAACACACAGAGATTCACAAGGGATCGATACGCGATGAAACATTAAGATTAGCTCTCTCGGCACGGAAGCGTATCGGTATATACGGACATCCTAGCGAGTTTATACATAGATTCTATTATGTAGTGATGTAGTCTCGTTTACTAGCTTCTTACATATATTAATTAATGCAATTACAATAATACGATTTAGAGCGAATATATTGAAATTTTAATAAATTCTTTGTTTAATTTTAATAAATTCTGATTTTGATGTGTATCAATATGAAATCTTTATTTATGATAATTGGTATAAAATATTGAAAATTCAATCAGAGATTATAAATACATTTTAAAATTATGTCACTTCTCTATCTTCAAGTGAATTTGAACGAAGTTGCGAGTTTCATTTTCAATTTTACCGCAAATGTTACCTCAATCCACAGCTTTCTTACCACTGACCGAGAGTCATTGTGAAAAATTGGCTCGGGTCAGACATTGGGATTCCGGTTAGGGATCAAATCGTAACGAACCTTCGATTCCGACCTCGCCGGATAGCTAACAGAAATAATTCTAAGAAATGGGAGGGGAACGGAAGCGAATAATCCGTCGTGGCACAAATGACGGCAAAATCGATCCACGAGCGACAAAGCCGTCTTACGCCCGGCCGATATTGGGAAGTAAACCGGAGCCGTTCTCTTCACGATGTTCCCGGGGAAAAGCTTTAGCGACGATACGCGCGGATATCTGCGGCCGCGTCTCCTCTCCCTATTTACTCGCGCGGAGGGGAAAGATTCTTCTCGGTAGGAAAGAAGGGAGCGGCAGGAGGAAATAGAAAATGCGAGGCGTCGAGTAGAAGAGTGCCATAACCACCCTCGAACAAGTTCTTCTCCCTGCATCGATTCTATGCCTCCCTCGCGTATATGCTCGTCCTTCAGACCATGTCTTTTCAGACAATTCTTTATTTGTACCAAATGCCTTTCGAAATTCTCCTGGCCACGCGCACGTCGATGTGTACTTAAGGTTGGCGAAGGGAGGTAGTCGAAGGGGGTTGAAAAAAAAATGAAGTCAAAGGGAAAATAAATGGCGGTTTGAATAATAAAGAACGTGATCGTTGAGATGTTAGCTACGTCGTCAGTAATGCTATGCGCAACAGTGTTTGCATAATAGTTACCTGCTAGCTATGTCATTTTCTGGTTTAAAAAAAGCAGAATAAATATAGAAATTTTAAAATGAGAGCCGATATATTTGAATCAAACTAAATAATATTTTTTCTAATCAGTGATGACGCTTTAATGGTGGCGGTCACATATAAGTTATATACTGCTATAGATAAGATTTATGATATTAATAAAAGAAAGTTGCATAAAACGCAAAAAACATTTTTTATTTAAAAAATACAACAACTTTATGTATAATAATATTACATTATATGAATTATTAAAAAGCTAGAGTGCTAGTTTTGATTTTCTGTTATTTATTTATTGCATTGCAGAATATAGATTAAGAAATACATGAGAGATATTTTTAGTATCTATTTCGAAGGCGGATAGGATCGAAACAAGCAATAAAGAAATACGACAAGTATTTCGTCCTCTGTTTCCTTTTGTCGCGGTCGCGATGGACTATCTCGAGACGCGCCCTTACGTACCGCCAGTTTATTTCCGGTGGAAGTGGAGAACGTATTATAGTGGATCGCACGGTGCACAGAAGAGTGCACGAGTGATAAAATGGTGCACCTAGTCAGACACATCGAAGGATTCGCCGTTATCTTACTCCTTTTTTTGTACGTTATTTTGTTCCATACCCCATCTCAGGACCCGCCCTTTTTCCATTACATCACTCTACCGCTGCACCGATTCTATATGTCGATACGAGTTTGGGAGGGGGATGAGATTTTGAAGATACATAACAAACAAGATATACCAAAGAAGATATTATTATATAACCACGTAAATTCTTCAATACAATCTAAGAAACAGTTACGAATTTTACAGAATTTTATAGTCGCAACAATCGTCTCGATGATTTAATCAAGGAATTTAAATATATCTAACATTGTATTTACCTAAATTGACAATGTTACCAATTGAAAATTTTAACGTTAGATTTGACATTACCGCGAAGGATAAATTTAGCACAGCTTAATAATAGAATAATAAATTTGATGTATAGACGCGCGAGCTGCAAGTAATTTTTCGCGCATCACGGCAGCGTTCCGACGCGTGTCGACGCGCTCGTTTCTCTCGCACGAGTTCACCGAGACGCGCGTGTAATAATCCGGAATAACCGAGAAAGCGGAAAATGCATTTACAGGCGCTGCTCTTTGGTCCCATGGGAGCCGTTTCCAAGAGTTCGCATTTTCCTTTGATCTACTTCAAAGTGTACGCCTTTAGCCCTCCCCCCTCTCTCTCTCTTTTCCCTTTTGCCCACGGGTTATCGTGGCGGTTTAAGAGTATCTTGCGCCTAAAAGTAGATTCAGCGTACAATGCCCCAAAGGTATCGTTTATGCCAGAATGGCGAGCGAAAATCCAACTTTAATCCAATTAAAACACACCTTCCCTCGAGCGTCTGATAGTGCGCTGAATACAGTTTAACTATTTAGTCTGTCTTTAGTCTGCCCTACTTGATGAAAACTATTTTCCGACATATTAACAAAGTTAAATGGCAATTTACATGCAATTGTTGTCTAATAATAATACGACTAAGGGAGCTTAATACTCATGAAATTCATTAAAAAACGAGTAAACTAACTGCAAGAAAAACGGATGTATAGATCGATAGAAAATAAAACTGTTAGCGAAATAAATTGCTTAGAAAAAAAAAAAAACTTAGAATCAACATAACATTTAACGTAACTTAAGAGTTGCTCGGTTGCCACCAGTTTAAAGCAAGCATGGGGGAAACGCTGCGGAGAGACGCTATAATCGTAAATAAATGACGACTACTTCGAAAGTGAATTAATGAGTTTACCGCAAGTCTGCAACAGGAATGAGGAGAGAAGAGGGTGTCGTGTGCTCCCGCACGACACGTGCACATGGAGACAATTAACTGGTACGCCAGGCACGCAGTTCTCATAGAAAGTAAACCGAGAAACAATTAACCGACCTCGCCACAAATGAATCTTTACTTCGCGTGTAAAGCGAAAAGTCTTCTTGGTCGATATAAAATTAATTCAAAGCGTGCATTTATATGATGTGGAAAAATATTTATAGTATAGTTTGTCAGGGGCAACCGATTAATTTACAAATTGCATATATTAATATAATATATTAAAATAACTTTTTTTTTCAGTGTATTGATCATGGCAGGGGTTTGTATATTTTAAAAAATCAATGTAATGAGAGATTAATAAGATTTTAACAACTTAAAATTGCCATATCGTGACAGTATTATCCGTCATAAATCGCAATTATTTCTTAACTCTGATAACAAGAAAATCGCGTTGTCTCTAACACTCGGACAATTGTTACCGGCGAGTTTTATAAAAAAGATCCCCGTAACATGGCCTTTTTCTTACGGCGCCTTTTTCTCATTGTCAGACAGATAACTTCGCAGCATCACGCACGATCCTCGCATTCCAATTATCGCTCGCAATCCGTAGGCGATCGAATACTCTCATGATGTAAAATTAACTGCCGAGGAGTGCCGCGCCCGATCTTGCGATAATCGATCGGCGTCGCATCGAGTGGAAGGTTCGGGTTTAATTTTCAGGAGCTCACACAATCGGAAGGATACTTCGTTACAGTCCCTCCCTCCCCCCTCGCTCTTCTGCTACCTGCGGACGTACGATGAAAAGCCACCTGTTGATTGGCGGAAATACCGATTCTCTACTTCGCTCGGTGACGGGTTTCAGTTTGCTTTGAGAACTGCGAGCAGCCGCGCGTTTTCAGGAGTAGCAGGACCGCAGGACCTGGGGTTGGAGGGACTGCATGGGTAGAGATGTACGGCGTTTAATTAACTACCTGATCGATACACCTGTCCCGGGAGCTCACCTGAGCCTGGATTTCTCCAGGGACAGCTTTATAGTGCCTATGAGCGAGTCACAGTGCAATTGCTCGAGATTGCTTACGTCATCTTTCAAACTTCTTTAATTAATCCGTTACCTATCGCGGCCTTCTAGAGCTGATAATTTTCATATATTTTTTTTCTATATAAATAACGATTTATAACTTAACGTGTTTACTTCCTCCTTTCTTTAAAGACGAACACATAATCTAATATCTTAGGCATGCAATAAGCATGCCTTGATTAAGATGTCGGGTTTGATTCTCATTGTTACAATATTCTTGAAAATATTTATACATATAATTATAAAAAGAATATAGAATGCTTTAGGTTAAAAACATATGCGCGGGGGCATGATATAATTGTAAATAGATTCTTTCTTAAAAATTTGCGAATATTTGAATGACACCTTAATAAATTAAGGTCTTTGATTATTGATGAATTTGGAGATTCAAGGGAATTTCCACACTGTAATTACGTACAATACATCACATATATCTCTGTGGAAAACAAATCATCTAATTTAAAATTTTAATTAACGATTTTAATTAAAGAAAACTGCAATATATATATTATTGTATTAGAGTGTAATTTTGTATCAGTATTACTAGTAGAACATTACAAAATAAGAAAGGAAATTTAGTACAAATAAAGAATATTACTTTTTTTTAACAAAATGCACGGAGAAAATTTTATAGTAAATATTACTATGGTGTCGCACTAGCTGCGGACCATCGAGGAATTTTAAGTTAAATTACTATGTTTATGGTAAAAATTACGTTATTTTATCGTTTTTAAAACAATAATTATAGTATTTTAACTTAAAATTCCTCGATGGTCCGCAACTAGTGCAACACCATAGTAATATTTACTATAAAATTTTCTCCGTGTGTGACATCTCAAAGATCAACATTTATTTAAGATATATGTAACATGCATACACGGAGAAAATTTTATAGTAAATATTACTATGCTGTCGCACCAACTGCGGACCATCAAGACGCACAAGTTTAAATGCTATAGTCTTATAGTAAAATTACTATGTCCATAGCATTTAGTGCTACGATCATAGCATTTAATGCTATAATTATAGCTATAATTATAGCTATAAAATGCTATGGACATAGTAATTTTACTATAAGACTATAGCATTTAAACTTGTGCGTCTTGATGGTCCGCAGCTAGTGCGACATCATAGTAATATTTACTATAAAATTTTCTCCGTGTAGTTTAAAAAATATGCATTTTTATTCCATCTGTATAAATGTATGCATATGTATACATACACATGACATTATACCAAGAACTTCAGACAAGCAATGAACGATTCACAATTAACCGAACAATTACATCATGCAACTTTCTTTTTTATCTTCTCATTTTTTGAATCCATAAAGTTCTATTCGAGCGTTCTTAGAGGTATTCGCTTAGCGCACTAAAGTTTCGAAGTTACTCAACATGGTCTTATTTTACTGTATCGTCAAGTTTTGCTGGATTGCTGAACAGAGGATTGCTTTAGTTTCACTGAGATGTACAAAAAAGACCCGACTGTCGTAACTTTGAAACGCGATGCAAATACAAGCAGACGTAGTCTCGGAAATCACCTTTCTACATCACTTTCATTATTTATCTTTGCAATTGTAATATTAATAAGAATTGTGATCCAGACTTGAAAAATAGATTTTTATTTAAATTATAAACATCACAAATATTTTGTAGAAATCGATCATATTATATAAAACAATCATGAAAAATTTGCAGCTTTAAAATATAACAAATTTGCAGTTTTAAATATAACAAAAATCTACATCACTAAACATGTGTTAATCTGTTAATTAATCGTCTATGTAATAACTATTTAATATAATGCAAGAGATCCATGTATAGTATATACATTTTTTGACACATAGAAATAAAAAAAATTTGCTTTTAAAAATGAACTATAAATACTTATTCTATTATTAAAAATGTAGGTATACTTAGAAAGAAATGTGTCACTTGTTCAATGTCGTTTACTTCCTCTTGTTGTTTTGTTCATTTATTTTTAATCTTGAAAGCCTTGGAAACAAATATTTCGCATCTCGTCGTTTATTATAGACTGATAAAACAACGTCAATTAGCCAATTTTAAATAAAATATCAAGAATATTTCATCACCTAATACGTTACTTTATATGTATTTGATAAAAACCAGTACCAGTACTGCTCTTCTTGATAATTGATTCGATGAATAATTAAAATTTTGTACTAACTTACTAGTGGATTTTACAATTATTACTGATATTTGCTAGCTGAAATTTACGCATTATTTATCCATTCGAAAGTCAAATAGCGTCATTTGGATACAATCACAATGATAATAATAGATTTTAATATGAAAGGGTAATATTATCATAACGCACCAATAAATACACAATTAAAATGATTACGGCAATGTAATTAACTATCTGTCAGATGTAAGAATTTTTACTCAATACTTCAAGAATATCCTTAGTATTTCTTTATCGTATTTGTCACGTTTATTGCATTATTGCGAAGTGCGCTCGGTGCGATCGCAATGGGTAGGGCTTTTTTCATGTATCATGTATAACAGACGGCTTTCTCGAGCAATCGTTCTCGCGACAATGCGAAAGCAGAACGCATCGGGCAAGTGAGAGGCACGCGAATATACCTGCGAGCGTTTCCTGGCCTCCTGGTACATCGATACCAATAACCAGCGACTCTGCGCACGTCGATCGTGGATAACGCGCTGCATCTTGCACCTGCATGCATGCGCGTGACCGACGCGAAAGCGACGATCGACTCGAAGGCGTCGACGCAGGCTTTCAAGGATATAACGAATTCAAAATAACAAACAGCGATAATACATAGGGATCTGTAAAAGCTCTAAGACTGTGCAAAATAATGTTTCGTATACATTCTTATTTCAAGCTAAAAAGCACTCTGATAAAAAGTATGACTGATTAACTGGTGTTCTCCAAATAATTTCGTATTCTTGCATAATACCCATAATACTTCATAAAATTTTTTTGTTTATAAAATCATAAGCAATGGTGATAAAGTACATTACTTTATCGCTAAACACAACTGTCTCATTGCGTAAAATAGTTTAATTTCAAGCAATCTTACTATAACCGTGTTATAATTAGTTAGATACTTAATTTAATACTAAAACATGATAATAATGTTTCGTCTTCTTTATCAACAAAAAGAGTAAACTTTCTTTGTAATAAAAATAGGTTTTGTGCTGAAACTTGATTTTCTTCGTTCTTCTTTTAAATGACAAAAGTACGATTTGTTTCCTTCGAGCAAGCAGTATTCTTAAATAATTGTTCACGAAACGAAGATACAGAAGATCCAATATCTCGAGTTACGCGCAACGGCACCCAAGACGTTTGCAACATTTCGTACGGTTCTCTCGACGAGAACGAAAGTTATTACGCGATACAACGTCTAATTACTCGGGACAGTGACTAATGAGGGACACCGGAAACACCGGTCTCGAGTTCACGGCGATCCAAGGCATCGACTCAGGTTGGTATCGGCACGATGCACAAACCTGCGCCTGCCTTCGAGCCGATTCCTCGATCGCCTGCTTGCCTGGGACTTAGAGGTGCAGCATTTTACCTGGCTCAACGCCCACACCTCCCACCTTCTAAGATACCTGCAATCTACCCCCGCTGTTTCCGTGTGTCTCTCTTAGCATTATTATTCAAAAATATAAAAAAAGATTTCTCTCCTTTTCTTATTTCTCTCTTCTGTTCGATTTCTACCTTCCCTTTTGAGAGAATTCCTGGCACGGAGGAAGTTTTAATTAAGATTCGCAAACATCGATGGGAACAGTCAGGTATCTTGCGTTTGAGTAAGCTTCGTAATAAGCGTCAATTGATTTTGCAGTGCGCAAAGTTAGCGACCGCCTTGAGAAATATTTACTGAACGAATCGTTGTTTGTCTTCGATCGAAATATTGCAGGAAAGTTATGTTTAAACACAGACAGCTAGTCGCCGCGATGTATGAAGGTATCGTGATAAAAGTTATCGCGGAATTTTAATAATTCGTGATCATAGAATTGTGCGGCTTGATTGATTTACATTAATAAGAAATATCAATATTTTATTTAATATTCAAAAACCTCGATTTACTAAGTTATATATTCTTATATTATAATAGATTTTTATACAAATTTTACATTTTATTTTAATGAAATAATGAAATTTAATGAAACTTAATTAAATTTATTTAATTATGATTTATTATCTTTACATTAATACATTAAAAACATATGCTTCATATAGTTTTTTCATGAAATGTTTTATAAATAAATAACAAAAAAATTATTATAAAAGTGACTCTCTTTCTAAAAAAATTAAATATCTCTAAATTACTATAAATATATTACATTACGTAAATAAGTTATAAAAGTTATGCAAACATTAAATTAGAGGAATTTATCATAATTACATAAATAAAAATAAGACAATATTAGTATTTTAATGAAATATTGTCGACCATTACACTGGCAATATTAGATATTCGCGCAATTTTATTATTTAATAAAAAGAAATATATACGTAGCAATTTTTTTATTTTCATGCGATCGTATATAATCTTTATTGATAGATATATAATATTTTTGATTGTATATAATATGCTTTTTGTTTATATTTGCTTACATTATACAAACATCGCAATAGTAGAACAATAATAATAATTTAAAATTACAAAAATTTATCAAAATACTGAATCTCTTATATTCATATATTTACTTTAAATAATATTAATTCAGTAATTATGTTGTGTAATGTATAATGGTAGAATTTTTTTATATACATATATAGAAATTGTATTAACAATCGTATAATTAATATAAATTCATTTTCTAAGAACCACGTCGCATACTATCTGACTGACGACTAGCGCTGAAGTAGAAAATTACTTGTATACCTATACTATACACCACGTCACGCAAAATAGTCTGAATGATTTCGACGGCTAACGGGTATCAGGAAAGCAGGCAAGCGGCCGTAGCTGCCGAGGGAAGATCGCGGCAACGTGACGCACAAGCCACGCGATTGCGCTGACATTGTCGTCGTCGGCAGCAACGAGACGGCGATAACGATTCGTCTCGCGCGCATCGCAAACAGGTGAAACGCGCGGCGGCTCGCCGCCGAGAGAGATTTCCTTTTCAGGTGAATTCCGCGAGCGTGGGCGAGCAGGATAGCAGAGACGGCAGGATGTTGCACCTGCCCGAAGGTGGAAGGTCACAGTTTACCGTCTATCCCCACTTTCCACCTGCGTCCTCCTTCCTCACCATTACCTTCCTCTTCCATTACGTTCCTCTTCGTTTACTCGCGCCTCGCGTTTTGCAGCTAGAGCAACACGTATGCCCACGGTATAGGGATAAGCCAGTCGCGACGGTAACAGGTGAACAACAAAACGTGTCCAGCGACTGCCGCCAGCCGCTGGATTCACTTGCGTTCTACTTCCGGCCGAATCGGTCGATATTATTTTCCACATAGAGAGTGTGAAAGATTGATCGGTTATTGGCATATATAAAATGTCATTGTTTATGAAAACGAAATATCCCAAACACAAGAAATTACCGGCAATATCTATAACGGAATTCGAGACAGATTTTTGTTTATATGTCATGTGCAATTCTGATGTACATATAATATATATATATATGTGTATGAGTATAATATATCGTTATTGCATCTTGATTTTTTAAATATTTTCTGTATCGCACAATTTATAAAATTATAAATAGAATCCTGTTCCGAATTCTGTGACGAACTAGAGATTGTTTAATCTCGGTTTTAAATTAAGATTAAAAGTTCTGAAACTTGCATAACTTATTTTATGCATATAAGCGTCGTCTACAATGACAGCAAGAGTATGCAGTAAGACGTAAGCAGTAAGCTATTGACCAACCACAATCAATTATTCTTGAATTGTAAAAATTTTATTAGTCAGTAACTTACTGCTTACGTCTTACTGTATACTCCTGCTGCTATTGTAGACGACGCTTTAGAAAGTAACTACGATAATTACGACATTAATAGTTTTGTATTTGAATATTTTAAATCACATAGTTTACCATGTATCGAAGAATTAATTTTATCTTTGTCTAACTAGCCGTGTTTTTATCAGGTGTCAGGTTTTCAAATATTTTTAAATTATAGAAATTTTAAATCTGAAGCTATGTGGATTTAATTATCCCGATGAGAATGCCAGCAGTATTTATAGAATTAATACAATTTAGCAAAATGCAACAGAATTAAAATATTTATTCGATAAAACCAGTTTTTTTTAGATCGATTAACTATATAGATGCGTTTTGATCGACATCGGACGATGAATCGTTGACGCATATGTTGCCCTACTACATGCTCTCACAACCACACTATTCACGTTATCAGTTATACGAAGACGCAATACAGCGACATATTCCTCAGTGCATTCACCTTAGAACTACGTTGACCTATCGCGCTAACGCTCGTGCTGTTCTCCTGACCTGGGGAAATGTTCGATTTGCTTGAACTTCATTGATTGTTCTCCTTAAGATATTATATAACTTGATATCAATATGAATAGTTGAAAGTTTTAATATTAGATAACAAATTTTTATTAATAGTAAAGAAAAAGAGGAAAAGAGCAGACAGAGAGGAAAAAGAGAGAAATATTTGAGTGAACTAAATACTTGAATACCAATATTTCGATAATTTTCTTTGTGATCTTATTATATTGTTGAGCTGACTTTTATTAATTTATACAGACTAAAATTATGGAAGAAATATTATTAGTAGGTTACTCAAGACTAAGATTCTCGTGAATAGATAACGGCGAACTTGACATTAACTTAATAACGAATTTCCTAACAAGCCACGTGAATTTTGACCTAAGTCAATGAATAATTTACTTAAAATTTAGATTGCTAAAAAATGCGGTTTTCTTAATTACGTCGTAAATTAAAAAATATTTCGAAGACGAGTTCTCGAAGATCTCGTTGAGAATGTGTGGTATTTCGTGTAGGATTAATTTGACCACCTTTCAAAGGGATAGTCGTAAAATCTGTAGGAATTCCCATAAAACTCATCTGTGAGCCGGATTTCTCGATTAGGGGAGGTCGTTGAGCAAGTTTGCGATAGAACTTAAAACTTATGAAAGATTCACGCCTTTTCAAATACTTGGCTTATAAACATAGAATCCTGTAGCGATTTAAGAAATGCCATTAAAAGGTTAACGCGATGACGATAGAAATTAATTGATAGTCTCTAGTATAACAGATTTACTCAGTCAGTCAGACAACGTCATTCCGTTTGAATTTATTGGATGAACATAAAAGCTATAACAGAACTTTTAACTCGTTTTAAAAATACGCAATTTATAATATATAAGTAATAATTTTCTTCTAGAAATCTTTAAATCTTATTTCGTAACTCTAACATCTGCTTCTCAATATTTCGATAAGAAAGTATTACTCGGGCATATTGGTTTATAACAGAATAAGGAAGTTAAAGCCGAAAGAGCAATGCGATTCATCGCGCTCAGATCTCGTGCGTTTAGAAAGGGAAGCCATAGGTTTAGGAAGCGTTAAAATAAAACGAATCTCCTTCTACCAGAGCGGTAAAGACTGTAAGGAGGACTCACAGTCTCTATGCGTAGATAAATTTAAGATTCAGGTGCGCGATCAGATACTCACTACCAGGGTTTCAGGTGACAAGAAGGATTATATATAGTCATTTCCAATACTTTTCCGCAGTTAATAATAACTTGATTATTTAAGCATTGTTAAATGATTCGAGTTAATAAGTTAATCATAAAAAACTTAATCAATTATTTAATTAAACGTAAAATTTATATGATTTATTCATTATTATTATATTTATATACCAATATAATGTAAAAATACTTAATTTTACTTGTAGCGTACGGTAAATCCGATTTAATCGAAAGAATTGTATTAGATTACATGTACAAATCACATATCGTGCGTGCATTTTTCTTCAATCTGTTCTGCAACTAGCTCGTTTGTAAAACGCTCATGGAAGCAATTGGACATGAACGGCCATTGTCCACCTGAGTTCCCTGAGCGTGAAACCGGTTGGCAATGCTAGTTATCCGATCTCTCGCGCAACCTGATCCCCTGGTCGAATGCACCTGTTTGCTCACCTGAAGTCAGGACTTGCCTTTCTAGAAGGCCATAACGCGACGCCGCTTGGGAAATCCGATCGTCTGCCGATTAGAAATAAGGGACAAACGGGTTTTCGAAAGTATGCGCATCGAGATGGTTATCGCCTAATGCCATTCTTTTATATTATGTCTGGAAACCCAATTGGTTTAAAAGTTATCAGCTCGATCTTTCCACTTTCTTACAATCGATCGTTCCACGTTTGAAATGTATCGAGCAAAATCAACTAATTGATATTAGCTGCATTTAATAAAAATGACGTGTTGTATGAAAAATCATAAAATTTTTGCGTAGTGTGCGATATTGTTGTCTTTAACGATCTGAGAATACATGTAATATAGAGTATTTAGAATAAAAAACGTGTACATATATAGACAACACAACTTACACATGCGTGTACACATCACACATACGTACACACATATACGATATGGCGCTTTTTTAATCATTTTAAATCTAAAAGAGATGAGAAATGTGAATCTGTTAGTTGAACTTTTCGTTAGCAAGATTTACTGCTATTAATAATTTCCAGATACAGCTATCTATATATTTGAGTACTTTGGCGAAATGTTGCTTGTTTAATGTAACAGGACGGACATGGATTGGACAAGTTGGAGATTAAGCTGATTAATTAATTATGCATAAAATGCGAGTGACCTACAGAAATTTAATTCCTTGGATAATCTCTTCGTCGCGCACGTCGTTCAAGCGAATTTCCTGTCATTCCGTTCAACCGACGACGGAACATAAATTTATTACGTTAATGTCCTCACTGCAAATTAGCTGCATTAATTTTGATCTCCAGAGAGTGCGCAATCGGATCACCCCCTGATGTTATTAACGCAATAAATCGCGCTGCCACCGAATGCAAAGTAGATGCAAACAAAACAATTAACGAGCGCCTCAGTTATAAAAACCGCGGGTTTCATCAGGAAAGCTACCGCAGAATTTATTTATCATTCATGCGAATCTATTTGTTTTTCTCCCCGAATCCATCAGATTTATCCCAATCCTTTTATCTCCCGTGCAACGGTACGCGAAATCGTGAAATTAAAAATTTGTGTGCCCTTTTTTTACGCATGATAATTTCGCCACGCGGCGAACGGTGATTTAAAAAACAGGCGCTCTCAACGTAAAAATTTCATAAATTTTCATTTGCTCAATGTTTTCGTTCAACGAACAAATTTTAAAGTCAGATTCGCAATCAGCGTCGGAAAAAATAGGCGAAGCGGAAATATGTTCATCAGGAAACAGAGTACTTCCCCGACAGCATGGTGGTTTATGCAAAATTTGTAGAACGATGAAGAAATCACTTTCTTTAACTACAAAATAGAAATTCAGCGAAAGTAGGTGAGGTTTGAATTCTACCGTTTCTCCAAAAGATTTATGTATATGTAGGGGGCGATATAGTAAAATTATAAAATTGAGAATTTTATATTTGAAATTTTTTAAATAATTTTTTATTAAAATATTTTAAATTAAAATATCTGAATAATTATTAGCATTTACCTAACTTCGTAGTCAGACTTTTGCAGAATCGATAAAAACACAAATTAAAAAAATACTACTTTCCGAAAAAATCAAGAAGAAAAATAAGAAGATATTAGTCAATTCATTGCAATAATTTCCCTGTATATCGAAAACAATTATAAGTTGTGAATAGTTTTGTATAGAAACTTTAACATATTAAACATATATAAATTTCATTATGATGTTATTAAAAAGACAATAATGAAAATTGTCAAGTCACTTCAAACATTTATATTCAAACATCTAAATAATATAGCGTTGGTGTATCTTGGGGTATCTGTTTTTCTATGTATCTATTTTTTTTTCATTCTTTTATTGTCCGCATGGAAGCGACATCGATCTGTGCTATTCTCGTTACAGCAACATGTAGGATGCAGGGAAAAACGCCTTTTCCTCGTTCCAATAGCAGCAGAATTAACCTGCCGCTCGGCTGCACTCATTGCCACACGTTGACCTTACGTAATTGTTGCGTAATAGTACGTAACGAAGCTATACATAAGCATGCACAGCATCGGCGCCACATAGGATAATATCGGAACGAAATATTGTGCACATAGAAAGGCATGCGGTTCACGTTAACAGTGATTTATTACAATCGTCAACTATGTACATTCGGAGATTGTAGATTGAATCAGAAAAAAAGAGATCATCGATTTTATTGTGTATCGTATATTTAACGCCTTCGAGTTATCTGTACCAATTAAATATTTCAACTTAATTTTTTACATAATAATTAAAGAGAAAATAAAAACAGCCTTTTCGTTATTTTTGAAGTAAATGCATTATTACATAAATGCATAACATTAAAATAATATGAGACTTATTAGTAAAGTCACAAAAGATTGAATAGAACTATCTTTCATCGTGAAATAATCCTAATTTCCAGCGAAAAGATAGCGCTGATATATACGGGTCTTATCTTTCGAAACGATCTGCGTTAATTCAAACTCTGCTTCGTTTATGAAACGTTCGTCGTCACTCACGAATGATGATAGAACGCTGCGAGATCACGGATAGCTTAGCATCGAAAGCGTGACAATTTCAACGCAGCGGTCGCTGCGACAAAAGAGCGGCGCATTCGCGTGTCCCGGGTCGTCGTGGAGCATTAGAAAGCATCGGTAGATACGTGTTCCTGACGCAGGCGCAATTAAGCCTCGTCCGTGGAGCGCAATGCATGCAGATATTGCACCGGTTACCGCCTCGATTGCGGAGCAATTACCACGGTACTCGTTACACGCTCGACAAACAGGCACGACGCTTCCTCCACTATAGCAGTTCCGTTTCTCCTCTCTTACCGCACGAGTGCGAAATTCGTGCCGCGTGTCGAAACTTCCGACCGACGACGATACTATTAACGATAAGACGTTCCGTTGCAAAGGCAATTACTTGTACGTACGTCGATGCAAATGCGTATCGCGATGCAAATGGAAATGAACCGTCCTCGCAAAAAAAGCACAAAAAGAAATTTCTCTATTACATACGTACAATAAACTAAAAGGAAAGATCAGCTATCTTTTTTTACTGCGAGGGAAACTAAGTCGATAAAGATATCTTCACAAACTAAACGGAATTAATGTAGTTACATAATTCAATTGTTCACGACTAATTTGAATTGCTTCCTCATGGTTGGCCTTCAGATAAATTGCATAAATGTCATTTATAAAATACACATAAAAATAAAATCTGTATATGCATATGTTAACTCTTTGTTTTTTAAAAGTCTAATAGAAACATAATAACTTCTTGAATTTATATGTGATACCAGCAATTAAACGAACCCATGCAAAATACGACGAGAAGACATATTTTATGAAAATAAGGTTGATATATCGCTTTTTATATTGGAAGCTTATTTAAGTTACCAATTAACTATCGCTTTATTACTAGCGATACCTTGCAGAAAACAATAATCGTGGGCGCGGTTTAATTCCCGCGAGGACGAAGAAGAAAGGGAGAAGAATAGTGTCGAGAAAATGGCATAACCAACGTTAGCCACAAACAACGCAGAGAAAAAAAAAAGAAGCCAAAGTAATGACGGGTTACTGACAAACGATACCACAGCGGCAATTATACCGGCGGGCTTTGCGGGCCCGATATTCAGCGAAATGCCTACGAAACCGTTGTGATACGGTCGTCCATCGATATTAATTGATAAAACGGATTTCGAATTACTCCCGCGGCATTCGATGATATTTTACAACTCGCGGAAATCCAACTTGACGAAGTATGACAGCGGACAGTTCGATCGCGATCGGCCGTTTGGCACGGAATAAAACGGTTTTGTTAAAATCGATATATAGAGGCTATCCCAAAGCCCATCCCTCCGACCCTTTAATTTCACTGACAGATCCTTTGGACAATTTAGAGTTGAAATTACGATCCGACAATTTGGTACATTTTGTGTATGTTGAGCTGTGAATGATCAGTAAATTTGTAGCATCGAGGAAATGGCAGATTTAAAAAATGCTTTCGTGTTGCTAAATTACAACGATAAATATCAAGTAAAAAATAATTCTATAGAATAGTTAAAAATTTCGATTTGTTCATATAAATACACATTTTTGTTTGGAATTAAAGTTATAATATTAATTAAAATAATGTTACAAATTAATTTGAAACATATTTTCCACTCAAATGCAAATTTTTTTGTAGCTTTAATAACGTTACGTGCTTTAATAACGTTTTTATTAATATTACTTTTATTCTTAGTTGTATATTTGCAAAAAGCTAATTGTAAGATTAAAGCTAACTCTTGGATTATGACGTTACTGTCGTCTATTTTTGTTGACCTACATTTTTCGCATTCAGAATATGAAAGAGTAATAAAACTGGATATATTCTTAAATTGGAGTTTTCGTAAATATTTAATAATAATAGAAATGAGAGAGAAAGAATATTAATTAAATCGATTATTAAATTAGCGTACATATACATTTCCAGCTAGTGCTTGAAATAGAAAACTGCCATTATTGTCGTAGACGATGCGTGAAGCTGGATATATTCAGAGCTCAAGGAAGACTCGGTTTAATTTCCACTTGCGTGAAGATCGCGTTCGTCGAGGCGGAAGAACGGTCGTTCATTAAGACGACGACGCTGTAAAGTCCGTTTCCGGGCGTTACACCGGACAATTTGCCTCTCGCTGTAATCGTGACGCATTCACGCGTTAGGTACTGTGTACCCAATAACGCTAACGAGATTCACGCACGTTGTGTCTAAGCAAATTGGCGGGTAAACGTTTGGCGAGACCCGACGACAAATCGGCCGATTCAATTGCGGCACACGTACGAACCAATTCGAAGTTCCAGAAAACTGAATGCCTCTGCGACTAATTGCAAGCAGCTCGATATGAATTTTGTCTGGCAATGATTTAATAAACAAGTATATTTTTATTTTAAACTTTTTTGTTGTTATTTTAATTGTGAACAGAAAACTTGCAAAAGTTTTCGCACACAAATTAATGTATATTAACTGACAAATACTTCTTGATAACTGAATTCTATGATTCAAATAACAAAAATATCAGAAACAAACAAATGAAAATTTAAAGGTATTATGAAAATACAAGAACGTGAAGAGTGCATAATAATCTTCAGAAAATTTGAAAATAATATTAGACAATTCAATCGATCGAAAACTCAAAAATGTAGAAATGTTACAGCAAGAGAATTGAATTGTTTATAAAATTGCGGTATTAGTCAGTCAAACTAGGTTTCATTAAAGGAAAATGTTTGCGAACATTTACCCTAACTGAAAATGATTGATCTAGTCCGATTGTAAACCAAGGACTGAAACTGAGATCACAGGTTGCTAGAACTAAGGTCATACTGAATAGGGTTTATGTGTCAAAGGGTTATACTGTTGTACAAAGGGGCACACAGGGCGTGACAACCGTATTTCCTGTAACCACAGATCAATAGAATTGCACGTGTGTGCTATTGTATCGTAATGCTACAAAACACATTGCATTACAATATTTAATTATGAACAAAAACGATTAAAAGACTCAATGAAACATATAAATGATTTCAAATGTTTAAATTAAATAAACATCAAATAGTTAATAGATACTCGACAGCATTAAACTCTGACAAATTAAACAAATGGTTAAGAGCAATAGAAAATAGAGAATGCTTATATCAAAGGATGGACGAATAAAATAAATCAAGTTTTCAATATGCATAATTTACAGAATATCAAACTCTACAAAATATATATAAAACTCTAATAAATGCTTTAATTCATAGCTTTACTAATATAATAAAAAGAAGCTAATTATGTCATTGCGTTTTTGAAAACGTTTAATTGCATTATTGTATATGACCATAAATACAGTGACTCACGAAATTGATCAAATGTACTACATAACAATTATCTATAATAAATTAATTTGAAAAAGGCAATTGACGAAAACGATTTTTTAATATCATAACATAACATATAAACAAATAAATATCTGTGATCGTGCTATAGATATCTTTGTTTATTTTTTAAAGAAATTTGTAACAATGATATAATTTGACCAGTTTTGTGAGTCACTGTAACTTTATCATTATAAATATACATTTACGATTAATTAATAATTGCAAGTGATAAGTATAATATATTTTGGCTTGTTTCTTGTTAATCCATTGTTTATCATTCATATGCATTTTCTTATGAAGACATTTACGTTTATACGAAAACCGACATAATACAGTACTATTAGCTACACAGCTGAGTATCCGCGCATTCCTGCGGTGCCAGCGACGTAACCGGATTATGTGGCATGCATAGGTGAATTAGCAGGCAAATGTTCGGTAAATTCGTTTGTTGGCCGATCGATATGTCGTGGTATCGGTATTCGGCAAATTCGATTGTCCGAATAGCGACCGAGATGCTCGATTGAACAAGGTTGCAATACTATTGAATAATAATACACTATCATAATTTTCTATAATAAAAGAATTTAATATGCAATTAAAAATCAAAAATCTTAAAATCTGTAAAATAATTTATGGTGTATTTAACTGTTTTATAATTTTTTAATTTTTTAATAACACATTTTTAAATTTTGTAATTAACATTAATTTATTTGTTACGTTATTAATTTATTTTTTTATTATGTTTCTTAATAATCTATTAATTATTATCTCGGGAATTACTTATCTCGTTTGAATAACACTTATCTCGCTCAAATTTACTTGAGATAAAGTGAAACAACGTCGCGAACCAGCACGTTTTCCTCGCAGGCACGACAGGCAGACGTAAAGAAATGATCAGGCGCGGAAGCGTTTTAACGCGAGCACTGTTCAAAGTTACGATGAAGCTCACGTACTGCTTGAATGCGTTCTCTCGTTCGTCCGTACATCAAAAGTTCGACCCCGAAGATCCATTAAACTTTATCTCGCTACTTGACTCACCGTTTCGCAAAGTTGGCTAAAGAAATTCCACCGAGGGTCCCTCCACTTCCTTTTTTCCGCCTTCTTCGTCCCTAGCTCGGCGCACCGTAACACATGAGACTGCTTTGCACCTGCAGCACGTCCACTAGCGCACTATGAGCCTTGAGAGCCCGAACAAACAGAATATAATCCCATAAAACAATCGGTTTTAGATATTCGCGGCCGGCTTTATATAATTGGCCGATTCGTTTTATAATTTTGACCTTCCCGGCGGCTCGCCGCGATCTCGGTAGATCAAGCGTCGCGCACCAAAATACCGGTTTCGTGAAAGTGGATTACGCACGTGGAAGTGAAATTACAACTGCCTTGAAAAGAGGAAGGTTTGTGACATTTAATGCAAGTTACAAGAGCACTGATAGATTTTTGATGCAAATTTGAAAAATGCCAACGAGATTAAGTTGTTTTGAAGTAATTACTTTAGGCTGCTTTCTAATTTTATAGTTCTATTTCTAAATAAGTTATCTTAAGACCGGAAAGAAATATTTCCTCGTTTGATTTTCGTCGATTATAAAAAACAAATTTAACTCGTACATTAGGTTTATTACCGTTTTGCTAAAATTATCGTTACATATGTTATATCAAGCAACTGTAATATGCTAACAGAAATGTTTGATTCATGTTTCATGCTGAAGTGCAAAGTAGATGGTCGAATTTCCAAATCTTGCATATACAGCTAATTATTATAGATTTGATAGTTACCTCTATTAAAACGGTGGAGCTGAGACAAAATATTAGAAAATTAAAAAGTCGTAAACATATTTAAAACGTTAAAACTTACAATGTTGACTCTTTATTCCTATAAAATATATTAATAATTATGCTATTAATAACTATAAAATTATAGCTTTATGATATCAAAAAAATGTATACAATAAAATTTAAGAGTTATTTTTATCATAATTTATTCGCGTCTTTGAAAACACAAATTTGAAATGCAAATGACAGATAAATACTAGTTATTAAATGTTAGTTAAATAGTAGATATCGCACCTATCGTGAAACTTTCGCGACGGTACTATCACTTGATAGACATTTTACGCGAACGACGTTCTTAAAGGTGAACGTTAGAACTGGTAGTGGAACGCAAATTAGAAACGGAATGCCTAGAATAGCAACAGCTTCAAGTACGCGGGTTGTTACGAAACCATCGATTTATCGGTCAAAAACCTCTCCTGTTTCGATTCATTGACTTTATTCACAAAACAAACTCTATATCAAACTGCATTTTAATTTTATGCTCCAAATTCATAATCATATTATTATATTAATTTGTTTAAAACTGCGCATAGAGTAATTTTGAATTTTTCTTGACTAAAAAATTTCTATATTTTTTATGCATACAAAATTTAAAATATATATCAGTAAAATAATATAATAATTAGTAATTAGAAATATCTTTTTATCGTGTTTAATCTTGATGATTTTTTATTTAGAATCTTTTTTGCTATTCTGTAAAATATATAAATATTCGAATTGGAACAATTTTTGCACATCTTAGCATATAGCTCGAGATATTAATTCAGATAGCACTGAGAAATCGGAATCTTTTTTCAGAATCTAATCCCGCAGGGATGATTGATCCGCACAGTCATTTGGACTTAGCAAACCCACGGACCCGAGCTCAATACACTGCGGACACTCGCATACATTTACACATCATATACACTCACGAGCATATGTGCATGTACGGATTTTTATGAACAATATTGCAGTAAACACATTTGAGAAAAGTAGAAGATATAACATAATTATAATTATAATAAGAATAAGAACAAAATCTATATGTTTGATATAGAGGAAAATAGCGAAAGCTTTATAGCTTATTTTTTATTTGTGTCATACGTCTAACTTAAAAAAATTTGGAATTAAAAAAGCATAAATACACATTTATAAGTACATCTATAAAACTCAATCTAAAAACTCTAACAAATACTATACAATACTACAAATGTATGTAACTTTTAAACAGCCTGAATAAACTTCTTTAATTCTTCGTTTTATATATGTGCGTTGCCTTATTTTTAAATATCAAAATTTATTTAAAAAATAACTAAATATTATATTGTAGCAGAATAGCAAAGAAATTTATTGCATCAACATCGAGATTTTTGCGTGCTTGTTTATTTTACAAAAGATTTGATTTAATTTCTCGTAGTTTGCTCCGTTTGACGCTTTTATTTTGGTAAATCGATGTTTTATCGAATCTGTTCACAAAAAAGTTTCTTTGTAACGATCACACCCTATCGCTCAGCGACAATGATAACATATAGGTAGTCCCTAATTCCCGCTTCACATATGTACGGTAACACGTTTCAATATACAGCGATCGATCATCTACAGCCAATCAGACCCTATGTAGAACCGGGGTGCAGCCAAACAAATTATTTCCTCCCGATTAGATCAACGATGCGGTAGCATAACACGGGCAAGCCTAATACAGTCGGTCATCGAATTAAATTGCACGATCACGCGATGCATTGGCGTTTTGTGTATCTTGCATTCACATTCACACTTACTTTTCGCTTGACCGCAATATTCACCGCGGAGAGAGTATTTATTAGAGAGTGAATTCTTACTGGAGCAAATAATTTCTTTTCCATGTTTACTATATTATACACACTCATTGAGAATAATACTACACTGAATTTCACAGACATTCATGTCATAATAAAAGTGCACAATAAATAATTGGAATTACTATTGAAATACAAATCATAAAGATGTCCTAAATTTCGAATTTATATAATAAATATTCTTAAAATAACTTACAAGTCCAAAAATAAATTAGAAAGTAATATTTCAATTCCATTATTTTCTTTATTTTTTTATTATTATTGAAAACTTATCGAGGTCTTAATTTATTTATTTAAATAATTAATTTTACGTATATAAAAAATCTCATTACGTGAAACATATAGACGTGAATCTTGAGACAAATAAATTCTTTAAGAATTTTATTCAAGTTTTCAGACAATTTTTCCTGTATACCCATTTATGTCTCTGCAGTTTTATAGATATAATGATGAATGCATTATTAAGATATCATTTCCAACACTGTTACCGAAAGCAATCTAAGGCAGTTGTCATCAATTTCAATCCATGTGATATCGATCAGACACGCGGAGCAGGTATCAAAGCCGGCGTGCGAGTGCCCGCGGGCGCGAATGGAGAAGCCGATATGAGTTGGTCGCACTAAAAACTCGGAAATTCCCGTTTGCGATCTTGCTGAAATCGGCACGCGCCAAGACCGATCTCGAACGTGCCGCGGGAGAATGTCTACGTACTCGATACTATTTTATTCCGACTCGCACGCTCCCGTTCCCACGAGTATCGAGCGCGTTGTACGTCCGTTCTAAGGTGAGGGCAGAAGAAAAGAGAAACAATGAGACGGAAAACCTGGCAGCGCGATTTGCCAGGTGGCCACGTGAACAACTCGACGCGACGGACGGACGGACGATTCCCGAAGAAGTTTAGCCCGCTGTACCAGATGGAGGTCTACCGAGACACTGGCGACTTCTCTCGTTACCAGGACATTCGCCAAGTCTCTCACAAGTTGAAACCAGAGAGAGAGAGAGAGAGAGAGAGAAAGAAGAAAGAGAAGAGAACGGTCTTTTCTCGTTCTGTTCCTCTCGCATGCACGGTGGCCGCGCTCGCTCTCACTCGCTCGCACTCGTGCTTTTCATGATTTTCTCCTGTCTCCCCGCCGCGGAGGTTCGTACTCTGGCGAGCACGTGGGGAGAGTGAGAGGTCTCCGTGAATGATTTCGCGGGGGCTTGGCCCGAATGGCCACGTATATGTCACGGTAGCGATAGAAGAAGTTGTCTCTCTTTCCATGAGAAAAATGTACTATATTGTTGACGATGGTTAGATGAAATAATTGATGGTTGACGTCAGTGCATGCAGATTGAGTAATTGGTTTATTTTTTAAAACTAGATATATCTGGCTGGATCAAATATTCTTCTTATAGGATATAAAGGTATTCGAACAGAAACTTTGATGTTAAAAAAGAAACTTTGAAGTTATTATGACACAATATATGAAGCCTCCATTATAAGAAACTATTATATAAAAATAATATCTTCTATTTTAAATAAAAAAAAATAATAAAAGCGACATTTTTTAATTAAAGATGTCATAAGCGTTTCAAGTTATCAATATTTCTAACCAGATAGTAGCATGATTAGTTTAATTGTTGGATATTTTTGTTTTCTCCCAGTTAGTTGATTATCGCTTATTGGGTTTTTATTAATAGTGTGATAAAGTGTAAGATTAGCTATATGTAAATAATGCATTTGCCTTCAGGGAGAGCGGGAAAGTTATGACTTTAAATCTTTAGTTACGGTAGCATTGCGTGATTTGCCGCGAATATGAAGCGGAACGCAAGCTCGTCTTCCATAATTCCATCTTATGCCGATAAGTCATTCATCATCGAGTCGGCGCGGGTTAACAAAACGTATAATCACGAGCGACCTTTATCAATATTTTCACTCGCGCAATACCGCGATGCAAAGAGAGCGGATTTCTTCGAGATACCGCATTCCTGGTTCATCACGATCTAGAATTTTGTACCTTCACTAAGGCTTTGTAGCGCAGCGGCCGACGTTGCCTTCAACCATCATAAAATATCGGTGCCATCACGATACGAAAACTATGATACGCTCGCTGTCGATTTCACTGACCTGAAACGACCTCTTAGTTTATTCCTTCAAACGTTGCTATTATATCTTTCCAAATAATGTTGCTAAAACCTTTTCTGATATTAATTTTATCCGCTATTATATCGACAACAATTTAAGACACATATATAAAATATTTTATAATTATTTTCACAAATATGTTTTCATTTATATATTAATGTAAAATTTACTGTATAGGTCATAAGTTTGATGAGAATCTTAAATTATGCCTTCTAAAGTAATTTTATAAATCAAGCTGATTATGACGTTTCTTTCATTCTCATCCTTTTCCTAGAAATGCCAGCTGATTAGAAGTTGTAAACCTTTCATTATATCTGTTCTTTAACGTAATGTATCGTGAACCAACTCACCAAACTGGAAATTAGAAATCTACCACAAAATTACCGGCGGGCAAAAAAAATTTGCACATTCGATCGTTTCCTACTCGATTAATTATCTGTCTTCTTCTTACATCCAAGCACCTACCAATTAAATTACAAAGTGATATCGCAGATGTTACATGTATACGATGGCCTCCTTTCTTTTTATTGCACATTGTAGCTTTACTATATTGTGGATATCAGTGTGTATGAACAATTAATATCGTAATGTTTTCACTATGAAATATTGTTGCTAGATATATTGAAATCTCTGATGTACTATGTTGATATGATATCAGATGTACTGTTGATGTACTTAAATCGAATAGTCAGCATGCTAGTGCCTTACTAACATGCCCATGGAGTTAAACTATTCTAGCCGTTGGCGCCTCGTTGGGTTAATTGTTGTGGTAGCTTTGTAATTTGTAGTTCCGGTTATAATCAGCGATCCGTCATGCAGTAGCCGACGTGTGACAAATTACAGCGATATTGCTGTGGATATACATCAAGATGGAAACGACACTACGCCTAATCTTTGAACAATCTAAGAACAATCCAATTGGCTTACAATTTTTAATATTGATTTTTACATCTCGTATATGCGAAACACTTTCCAGCATTTTTTCTCATTAAATCTTAGTGCGGAATTTTCAAATCCATAAATCTTTTAATGTAAAAGTGATTTGAAAATTTTGCTGGTTTCGAGGATTTTTATTATTTAGTTACGTTACACAAAAGAGTTTATTTACTTTTAATAATAATTTATATGCATACTGTCCTAGTTACGTAATCTTAGGTTTAAGCTAACGTCACATTTTTGCCAATGACAAAAGGATTATTAAGAGCTTTTTAGGGTAAATATGAAATAGTCAATATTACATTATTCTTCCCAAGATTTATATTTATTAATATAATTACTTGGAGAAAGGAGTTCTATAAGTATGTGTTACGAAAAAGTTTCACAAAATTGCAACAACAAAATTTATTATAAATTTTGTTATTATTACAAAATTTAAAAAGTACTAGGCTTAACCATTTAAATAGTCCAATGTTTTACACATGCATATATATGTGTGTGCGTATATATATAAATAGAGTGAATATTATATAACATTTTCTAAGGTTTACATCTGCAGACATAATTATTTGGAGAAAAGAGTTTCATATGTGATATGAAAGTTTCACAAAAGAAATTTCGACAACACAAATTTATTATAAATTACATTATTATTATGCGATAGAGAAAATGTAATAGGCTTAATTGCTTAAGTAGCCCGTCTAAATATTATTAAATAACGCATTAGCGAATGTTATGTTGAAATTTTAATTTCGCAAGAGAAATCAAGAATAGAGAGGATTTGGTGTTAACATCTTCGCGACTTGAGCATCCCGTATAATAAGAACACTCTTTTAGCTTTGGAAATCAATGAGAAACGCCGATGGTGCCGGGATGAAACTTTCCGATTGTCTCGAAGCCGAATAAATTAAAACAAATTGAAAAACTGATCGACACAAAGAGTACTTCGCGATTCGAAAATTGCGGACAACGCGACGTTGCGAATAACGAAGGTAATAATTTATACTGCGCCACCGCAATATAATCGTTTGCTTTTAGCGACGAGAAAGTTTCCAATAATTGACAAAGCTGACAATCGCATGCGTTTTGTGAAGATATAGGAAGTCATAGACAAAACGGCGATATCCCTATAATGATTGCATAATATTCGTCGTTAGTTGTTATTAATTATTGAAATTGCAAATGAAATTGAGGATTGAATGAATACAGATTATTATATATAACTACTACATTTTATTTAATGAATAATTTAACTTGAGAATTACTGTTTTTGAGTAAAATTATACAATATAGCGTTATAACAATAATTAAATAAATCTGATATATATTTTATAACTCAAAATTAATGGTTGGATTAAAACACAACTTCGGGAAAATTTCTTTAAAAAACCGTAGTTTTTTTACAAAATAAAATTTATATTTTTCTACAAAGAATATTTATTTCAATTTTTTCTGTCATAAAATCTTCGATCGGCACGTCTGTCCCTTATTAAACTTTTGTACTGCAAACTAATGAGTAAATACATAACTTTTAGTACTTCTACTTTAATCCACTAATGGCTACCGCACGTTTTGTTACACTATTTTAATGAATTTTTTGTTTCTGACTTAATCACTATAAAGTTATTAAAAAAACGGAGTTTTTTTATTACATTCACCTCTCGTGTGAATTTAATAAAACACAATTAGCAGTTCCGAGCGATTTTGTTAACATAATTTATAAACGAGTCTCGACAAATCAATCGGATATTTTTACGAAACAAAATTATTCGCTGTACTTTAAAATAAACGCTATTGATTTAATACCGATACTCATCAATAGAGACAGGAGTTTTATGCGAATTAAATAATGGCGTATACAGAATACGTTGCAATTTAAATTAGAATCAAATTTTCTAGAATATGCGCAATGGCTGTGATAGCGTGTAATCGAATAATTGATGGGTTAATCGTGTTACAAGCAGTAATTCCGGCAGTCTGCTAAAATTTTCTCTTAACCATCCGTTCCGTTACACGTCAATTAAATATATGAATGATTACATTGAATATAAAATTAATCCGAACGTTTATCTCATTTAGTTCAAACAGCTCTTCTTTCAATGCCTCTGATGTAAATTACTGTAGCTGATAATACAAATTAATATCTCCAACGCGTACGCGAGTCAACGTGCGTTAATATATTTGAAAATAACGCTTCTTCATTTTCGCGTACGTTTTCTCTTTGTTGAGAAGTTCGCGTTGTTGCACGCTTCACGGGATTCAACTTTATTATTCAAAATCCGTGCTTTATCTTGCAATGTAATTTTCACTCGTCCTCATAAACCGGAGACGCGGGTGTCGAGTTTGCCGCAAATTTGCGCAACGCGAGCGCAATAGCGCGCAAAAGCGGCGCATTGATGCACCGCCTCTCACTTGCGCGTTGAAATACTGGCTTCTGTAATGGAATAAATAAGTAAGCGGAAGAGTCTGTGTCTTCATGGCAACCTAGCATTTTAATTCTCCCCCCCTCCCGAGATATTTCATTTCGCCGTAAGTTTCCTCTCTTTCTTGCTCCTTCTTATCGTGCCTCACAATTATTCTTTCCTATTTTTTGCGAGTTTTACATCGCGTTCAGATTTCGTAAGAATTATTATTGCGGATAAAATTAAACACATGCACGAACCCCATTTGCCACGTATCGCAAATGTACCATAATTTGGATAAAAATCTAAAAACACTCGCGTAAAAATAGATTAACGTTATCTGAAATCAACGTTTAATTTATCTTTGCACAACATTCTTTATCTCATTACTTTGTAAAATATAATTGTATATTTTAAGCATTGCAAATTTAATTTTTCTTTAAAATTAATAAAAATATTTTCTTTTCTTACGTTTTCCACGCAACTGATAACATAGAGAAAATAAAATAATATTAATAATGAAATAATCCATATTTTTCATACAAAAATATTTCTGGTCATATAATTTCGAGAAAAATAATTATTTAATTATATGGTTACAATTATTTTAATATATAGTCTAAAATTTAAAACACGTTTATAATTGCATATTGTATTATACATTTTTATACCAATTAATTTCTAACGTTTTTGTATTTTTGATAAAGTTGCGATATAAAAAATGCATTATACGTTGAAATACCCGCAGTTATTTTTTAGCTCTAAATCCCGATTATTGTGAGACCTCATTTAATTGCTGCGTATATTATTGTGACAAATAATATTTTATACATATTTTAAATAAAATCGTGGCGGATACATTTAACACACTTTATGTGTTTGTGTATGTGTGTCATCCTTTATTAAAATAATACTTCACAAGAGTTACACAGAAGTGTCCCGTAATGCTTTTTTCGTGACCCTGTTTCTAAATGAATTCACCCTTTATCGACTGAACCGCTTCCCAAGAATAATTCGCAAATCTTTTTAAACGTAGGTTGGAAACTGTTGGAGTATGGTTAAGTTAAAAGGATCATAAAAAGGACGAGGAGAGGCAATTTATTCACCTGACTCTTTTATGATTCGCGATGATTTGCTAATGTTAATAAAGTCCTGCGATGCCATAATTTTACAATGTATAGCAAAGAAAGAGCGTGCTTTTATTGCACATTCTTACCATAATATTATCTTACGTTATCATATAAGAAGTATAAATATTAGGTAGCGATAAAGTCCTACGGAGGTATCTCGAGCAAGTTTTGCATAACGAATATTGGGAAAGTGTTTTTGCAAATCACTAAAGCAGACATTGAATTCTATTTCCCGACACGGCTATGTACTCGCTCTCCGCCCATTTTCCACTCTACAAACGCTCTTATCCTCCCTCGAGATGTCATCCATTCCTCCCTTTTATACGCAACATTCTCGTTTTTGAGAATGGCTGCAACGTTTCTGTTTAGCGCCCCAACCATTTCTGTGTTTTTGCCAGATAGTAAACGGCTATCGCAGTAAGTGCAGAGAATGCATCTTTTCTATTAGTTTCAAAGCGATAGTGTCGAAAACATTTTTGGTAGCTATTTTTTAAGAGAAACGATAGCAAAATAGATCGATATCCTTCTGCATTTCGAAAATAAAACGATTTTACAACTGTTTGCACTGCTTAAAACATCAAAGTAAAATTTTCATTACACAGTATATTTTATAAAATTTTTGGATTTTGTTCTTTTAGTTAAAAGTATTGATTAAATATGTTTTACCTAAAATTAAAATAATTTGACAAATTTACAATATTGCAGTTCTTCTGTTAAAGAAATTGTATTTATTTTCACAAAGAATATCGCTCTTTGTACTAATGTTAATTAAGTATGTTAATATTAATATATATTTCTTTTTTTTTTAAGAGAAAAAGAGGAGAGAATCTTATATTAATAAACAAATTTCTTAATATTTTAATTTTAAGCTGAAAATAGCTTTACATAAGTTTTGCTTGAAAACGGGATAAATGATCCATTAGTCTTCCCTCATAAGAATAAGTACCACGGATGATGTGCAGCCAATCGGTTATCTATACAATCCGATTTTCGCGAGGGTGCGCAAATACAAATTCCCCGTTTTCGCGCTGCCTTGCCCTTTCCGTAATGCATTTCCATTAGTGATAATCGCCACCCTCGCTAATTACGTCCTTTGCGCGTTAATATCCAACTAATGATTGCCGGCTTGTCGCGCTGATCTAACACGCGTCTCGATAACACCCGACTCGCTTCGTGGGATTGCAAGTGACGTCGCGCAGTAGAGTCCTAGTGGAGATAATCTCACGCATTGTCTTATGCACAGCACGAGAAGTCAAGCTGCTTATTGTCTAACTGACTGACCTCTATTCCAGAATATCTCTTGACCGCGGGAGTGCCTATTAGGAACCGCACTATGATCTCTCCCGTGCAAATTACTTTGTCGTGACCGACAGAATCGCGCTCCGGGTCCCTCACTGGTCATTCATGAACCACGCAAACCCGAATCCAGGTTCCGTTTATATCGGATCACAAAACTCTCGAACTTCTCTTTGTGACCGATGAAATTCGCTCGGTCTTAGTCGGTCCGCTTATCGGCCAATTTGCAAAGCATTCTGTCGGAGTCTGTATTTACGGGACCCTGGCTGGGCTAATTGTTCTCTCCTGACTGAATTAGCGATTAGATGAGACGGATCTCCCTGCTGTCCGTGGCTTGGGGCAATGTGTATTGGCACGATTAGAGGATTCTGGAGCCAATCTCGATGAACGATTATGCGGTTATTTAATTGGACTTCTCACAACGCTTAGCAAATGCGTGTGTTCTTTAATCTAAATATGTAGTCAAGCAAAGTAAGCATAATATTAAAATTGCTATATTTCCTGTAAATTAAATCTGCAATTCGACGTATAAAAATTTTTGTTATACTTATTGCTTTTACATTATTATGCATTTGTCTTAGAATATTACATTGTTTTCAATCACTGAAGTAATTTTTCTAGTACTTTTTAAATAGCATTTTATGGCAAATATTAACAAGTAGATAAGTAATAAAAAAGAGAAAATTAAATTATATCAACGCAATCAACACTATAGCGAAATATAAAAATATTAATCATCACAGAAATTTCTACTTGTCTCACTGCACTTATTTGCTTCCGGATTTCGCGAATCTTGAACTTCTGAAAAACACGGATATAATATTTTGCCAGAAATTTATTAAGAACTATAATCAACATCACATTCGTTCGTGAGACAAACGATATCCGTCCGTGGGTCGCTCCGATCAGTATTGTTAGAGAAAACAATTCCGCGATAATGATGTGTGTCATATTGATCCTCTTATCTGCGCAATCTTAGAAAGATGGAGTGAGAAAGGCGTATATAAGAGCAAGTAAAGACGATGGCCTTCCTTCTCGTCAATTCCCATCGGTTGCTATTATTTTGCGTATCCCTATAAACATCCCCATCCATCAACCGTCGCGGCACGTAATATCCACGAGTGCACGCGTGTTCTTCGTGTACATGCACATATACTCGCACCCTATAATGGGCTGAGCGGTGAAATTACACCCTTTCAATCAGATTCTAAAGTGCGCTAAAGTTACCGGCGAACAATTCTCAAACTAACCATCTGCGAATAATTTTCTTATGATGTTCTTCTTTAAAAAAGAACGCAATGGAGTGAACACAATAAAGCTTATTCCATTTGCTGACAATGTAATGAATTTTTTAAATAGCTTTTTTTAGTTTATTGTTTTTCTTCTTCAAATGTTTCGTTTTACATTCTTTATCGGTGAAAATAATTGAAACGTTATTAATTAGAAAAATTATAATTTTCTAAGCTATTGTGTTTAGTACGATTGTTAATAGGCAACATGAATCACTACTGGGCACAGTTCCTTTATCTCAGCCATTAGAATATTTCACGTAATAAATTATGATCTATACTATATGGTGCGTTATTTAGAACATCAATGATTAACGGCCATGGCGATGCTTTCATGTCGTGCGCTGCTTAGTCGTAGAACATTATATAAATAAAATGCAAATATATACATATATATATATATATATGTGTGTGTAAACAAAATAACGGAATTATGATTTCTTCGATATCATACCATTTTTTTCTATGATAAAATCAATAAACAAAATATACAATTGTAACATAGATTATAAATTTTTACGTAAAAATTTTTAGTTTTATTTATTTTTTTATTTATGAAAAGAATTTATTATTTTTTGTTAACAAATTATTACTAAAAATCTTTTATAAATTATTATTAGAAAATGAAATATATCACCGATGATTTATATGACATAAGTTTTCGTACGTCTTAATATTTATTCGGATTTCAATTGCTTAATCGTCATCTTCTATCTGTATATTAAAAAACGAAACTGGATAACTAGAAAATATATTTACGTAGTATTGTTGAGCTGTTTGTGTTTAATATTAATAGGGACATATGCAAAGTTTATAAAACATTTTTGTCGTGCGTATGAGGTACCTCGTTCGAATTGGTCACTACGGAATAAAATCGTTGACGTAGTGAATCTACAGAACTCGGTGTACAGAATCGAATTTATTTTACACTTTTTACAGAGCTTTTCTAGAGGTAGTCCGGGATCGTATTGATGAATTTTTATCTGAATCGGACGTGTCGATAAAGCACATACTGCAGTTTCGATCTTCGTTGAAATAAAGTAAATTAAATGGCGACGTAGTAAATCTGTCCGGATGAAGCAAACACGCACACTCTCCCAGGTACGTCTATGTTTTTACGAATTTACGCGTTTTATCCTCGAACTATTACATCTCCGATTATCGCGATAGAATCGCTGATTTACCAGTGTTTCTCGTACGAAAGAATATGAAAAAATAAACAGAAATAGAGAAAAAGTGAAACATACCAGAAGTGAGAGAAATAACAGCGGAAAAATATTGCCGAAAATAAAATGATCCTAACTGAAAGACAGTGAAGAGAACGGTGATTTCTACAAATAGAGACGGCAAATATTTTTTCTTTTTTTTGTTTTTTTTTTATGGCCTCCCGCGACGATACAAAATTTTGTTTGTTCACACGACGAAACATCCCCTCAACAATCAGCGACTCCTCGCTTACTGTCTCTCTCCAAAAATGCTCTTCCCGGATTGCTGAATTTCCGTCTGCCTTGTCATTCCAATATTTACGCGCAATTACGGATTTCTCCTCGAAACGAAACATAGTTCCGCTGCAACCGGAAATCCTTGGCAACCGTACAAGTTGGCAAACGGAAGGCTTCTTTAATCTTCAGATACCCCAGGCGCGCGGAAATTGATTAGAAAACGCGTTTGGAAGTCCTGAAACTTTCTTTCTGAATGAGAGAATACACACTTACGCGAAGTTTTACTGCGCAAACGCTGAGTTCTTAATATATGAGTGGTTGCATCATAAGAATTTCTAGGAAAAACCGTTTTACGTAAGAATATTGACAGTTTCTAGTCAGCAAATATAAGATGCAAGTGACGGATGAATACAAGATATAAATTTGGCAATAAAAATAGGAAAATATTCGTCATATGACCCATATGCGGTGTACGTCGAGTTTCAGTTTTCACGAGACTTATTTCTGTGGATTAAAATTGCATATAAAATTTGCATATTATCTTATTTATTTTCCATAATATCTTCATCTTTCATACCAATGCTTCCACTCTTTTGACGAATGCCATAAAACGCTTTAAAAGGTCTATAAACGCGAATATCTGTGAATACGAATATAGAGGTATACGCTCGAATGACGTTTCATTTTTATATAATATCAGCAGTGGGGACAAATAGCAAATCGTTCCGCGTTTTATAGTTTTTATCGTCTAATTTTACCGCTTTTGTTGTTTAACAAAGTGGCTATTTGATAACCAATTTTTAGAAAGTTGTTTTACAGAAGGATTTTTGCGATCGCCTTACTGTAAGATATTTTTGCATTATTTTATCCGAGATCTCATTATAAACAATTAATAACTGATTAACCAAAGTTACTGATCATTTATAAGAGAAAATTTCTTGTATACAAATATTATACATCAAATCTGTCTAATCAATTTAGTTTTGAACTTTTTTTACGCATAAATATATTTTAATTTTGCCAGGTTTAATGTGAAAAATGTACTAAAAACTGAAATAATTATTTAATTTATTTCTAATTTTAATAATAAGATTTTTAGTACTTATTATAAAAATAATATAAAAACGTTATATTAAAAAGATGAATCCCAGATATTTGATCTTTTTTTTTTATAATGACAATATTTTTTCACAAATTTATGGTAAACAAAGAAACATTTATTATCAAACGAAATAATATTTTATGTAATGACAAGAGAGGCATTTATTTTTTTTAATCTACGGCGATGGAAAAAATCTCATAATTTTGACAGATTGTTAAACAGCAGAAATCTTATTCACGTAAACTAGATCATATCTCCAATGTTATTTCGCGCGAGCCTCAACTAGTGCGGGTTACCTGATTAATTAATGACTCCTCTATATTCATGGGGATGACGTTTCGTTATGCGAGCGTGCTTTGTTACGCCGCGGCGTTCGGCGCCGTTATTGCCGCGCTAATTCATCTGATCGGCCGTTTATTAGCATTACACTCCTAGAATGTAATTCCGTGTACGCGCCGTCCATTAGTGGACGCATAAACCTATTCAGACATCGAGACAACATTACATTCGAACAACACCTCGCGCGACCATTACAAGCTACGTCATGTGAAGAACTTAACAGCAAACCCGTGCCTCTGTAGAAGCGGAATTAACTTTTGAAAAAGAAATAGCTTTGTTCATCTAAACTGACCGTCGAGAAAAAAAACAGAAATAATTTCATCTTTACTTTTATATCTTTTTACAATTTTACTTTTAGATTTTTCTGTCTTATTTTTCTTTGTTATGCGATAGTAATAGTAGAAAAAGAGATTTTTTTAAATAGCAGAATAAATATACGATACGTGTTACTTAAAAAAGAAGCGTGAAATTACGAAGAGATAAATCAACGAGCAACATCTCACTTTTTTTAAATTAATTGCACGCCGGTAGCGAGTAAACTGGCAACGAACTTCGAAATTTTCTTCGCGTTCTGGATTTATGTTCGGCCAATCACCGAGCACTTCATACCGTCGGTCTATCAAGAAAAAGACACCGCGAAGAAATAAGCTCGACAATCCAACGCTCTCCTTTTCCTACCGCTCGCCCATCCGAAGGGAAAACGAGCGTCATTAATCGCGTCGCGGAAAAAGGCCAGAAAGGACTTCCGCGACTGGCTTTTACCTCTCGCCAAAGACAAAGAAGGAGAAAACGGGAAGCGAGGGTAGATGGAGGACGAAGGAGACAGGAAGATCCTGAAAAATGTCAAAAAAGGAGGCGGCAGCTAGGAAAATGCTGCGGCGTGTTGTCAGGGCGGCTGGGGTCACCGCAGACAAATAGACCGTGTCAGTTTTAAAGCGTCCTTCCGGCGTGCAAAGGCATGCGCCGGTATTCGCGGAACGTGCGTTGTTCGGGGGACATTTTCCCTTACCTAAAGGTGGCCCTTCGGCCCTTCGGTCGCCACGGTAATAGTGACCAACACCACAACTCGTCGCTCATGACTCGGTATTCGGAAATGTTCGATGACTGGATACGCGGCGCGTTTCAGAAATCCCAACAAGAATCATATTTAATGAAATTACGCACGAAAATTATAAAATAGGGGGAGGGGGTATTATGTAAACTTGACAAATCATATTTATGCATAATTATTTTTAATTATAATTACAATTTGATAAACGTAGACTATAGAGATTTAAATAGATTTCTCTCACACAATAAGTCAATATTTCTAAGATTTTATCAAGCAAGTACTAATTAACATATATTAACATATATATAAATAACCTAATTGTTCTGAAAAATTAAATCGGTGAAACAAAATTTTATACGTTGTCACAAATAGATTATCGAGTCTAAAAATCTAAGCTGAAGTTATAACTACATTGGAAACATTAGCCACCAGAAATTCTATAAAAATAAAGTTAATTAACTATGATATATTTTTATATGAATACCGCTGAGAATGCTAAAATGAAAATTTGCCTCTTTCTGATGAGATAGGCGAGAGCATTCAGTACGTTATTGAAAAGGAAAATCGTTCGTCCCTCTTCAGAGATTTCCTGACATTTTTCCCTTTCGCACTTCACACGGATGTTCCACAGAGTTTTGAATTTATCGGCCGTCCTATATCCTCGCGCTCTCGCATCTCTTTCCACTTCCCTTCCAAGATCTTACGCCTAACCCGCTGGGATCTGGAACATGCTAATGGAGTTTCGTACCTCTCCATGGTGGACGATCGAGCAGAAGAGGTCGAGCTTCTTCGGTGAATGAGATTGCAGAAATGGAGCATTCGCTACGAGCAAAGTTCCGTGTACACGTTAAAGATATACAAAGAGTGATAAAAAATAAGCGCTTCTTGGCAGAGTTCACAATGCGAGAAACATCCCTTAGGATTCCAACTCGGTAGTTCTACCAGTATTACGTGACCCAAATTTCAATTTAATTCATCGTATATGTTTCGAATTTCCTTTATCACAAAAATTCTCCATATAGTTTCTGTCATTAAAAAATTCTTTTAATGAATTAATTAAATATATTCATCTCCAAGATTAGCCGAAGTTATATTTCGTATTAGCATAAAAATGAAACATGAATATTTGTTTATTACCTCATAGAATAAGTAATATATATAGTCATTGTACTATTTAAAAATAGACAAAGTAAAATAAAAGAAGCAAGCTATTCTTCAAATGTTCTGCGGAAATTTAATCCGAGAAAACGCCGTACACGTCCTTGACACGGTCGTTTGTTGATTATCGCAGAGGAGAACTGCGAATTTATTGCCGCACGACACGTGATCGTCCTACGAATTCCTCCCGGTTTCCTTCCCCAGGACCCCATATCCTAAACAGTCAAACAAATGGCCGCGGAACGGATGCTCGTGAATCTTCCTGATTACCCGTCCTAAAACCACCGTTCTGACGGCGGATCACGTGGCCGACTTGCAATGATGCAGGGTGTTGCGAGGAGAATAGAGCTCATGGAACGCGCTACGAACTATGAACAATAGGACCGTGTATAGCGGCAAGCTGTTTGCGAAGGGACTACGTCCATTTAGGGAATTTTAATGACGATATAGCGTGTTCTATGTTGAGCAAGGAAAGCGCCTGTTGCTGGCGTTGTTGTACCGCGTAATGTTTACGTTTATCAACAATCCCAATTATGCGTTTTGTTTTATTCAAAATAAAAGTACAATAGTTCCTGGTTGGAACTATGGTATGGAAA
Source organism: Temnothorax curvispinosus (assembly GCF_003070985.1). NCBI lineage: Eukaryota > Metazoa > Arthropoda > Insecta > Hymenoptera > Formicidae > Temnothorax > Temnothorax curvispinosus. The sequence goes on along the minus strand of NW_020216101.1, from coordinate 838,512 downwards.
CGGTGACGGGTTTTCAACAGTAACTCTAACGAAATTTCGCAATATGGTTTGCTATATGAATAATATCAGAAGTAATTCACTGAGACAAACAGTGTGTACTTGTTGATTTGATATACGTCTAAAAATACCGCAGACGCAGGTTTAAAATGCTTTACCCAATTTAGGTATTAAATTGTATTGCACCGTACTTTTGTGGCATAATTGCGCGACACTAAATAATATCTGTAAAAGCGGAGATATGTGCGAGGAAGGAAAGTTTTGCTGAAATAACCATTTGAATAAAAATTTAGTTGGATGTCGTCCAGAGACCGACATGTAACTACGCGTGCACGCACAAAATGCAAAAAAACCTACTAGTCTAGGTCTTTTCCGCGATTTTTTCCGTAGTCTCATCTGCATTCGAATGTCGTAATTTGAATATTTAAGTCGCATCGTGTCGGGGCGGGTTATTTTTTCGTGTTTCTGATGGTGCATTTCATTTAGCCATTTATGCTTATTCATAAATTAATACACGGAGCGAATATTTTGTGTTCCGTTACTCATTTTCTCGGCCGCGAAATTCTGGCAATTACGAAAGTTAGGTACAAGTACAACGTACAAGTAGAACGAGATTTTACCTTGCAAACTTGTGACTAAGGCTACTTGTCAATTTGAAGGACTACACGACCGAAGACATCGTTATAAGAGTTGTCGTGTCGCAGCCCTGGAATCTATCCAAGGTGCAAGGTTGGTGGATTAATAGACGTCAGAGGGTTGAAAGTCCCCTGAGAAGGATCATCGGTGAGCTTATGAGCAACCCCTTGGTTTCTTGAAACTCGCTTGGATGATTAATCGTGGCTCCCTAATTAGTTCAAAAATCGGGACACCGATTAACATAGTTGATTTTGGTGTCTAAAATTGGAGCAACACTGAAAGGATTTAGGATCTGACAACAAATGTTCGGAAATTGTTGCTGTATTTTTTAATTTAAAATACAAATTGCAGTTTAGTTAAATGTAAAACAGCTTTCTCACGTTATTAAACTGTACATACTTTGCAAATCCCGGAGGCTTACAAAATATATTTAAACAGTTAACGAACATTGAAAATATCGACACATTTTCGATGCCATTAAAAGTTTAATTATTAAAATCTAATTTTGGAAGTCTCGTAATGAAGCAAGTAATAATATATGAAGTAAATGAGAAAAATAATTTTTATACAGTTTAAAAATATCTTAGCTTAAAACTAGTCTCTACTTTAATTACTTTACTCAAATTAGTATCTACTTGAAAGAAAAAATATTTTAAGATAAGATAATTGAAAAGATTATATATATAACATTAAAACATAATTAATAGAATAACAATTAAAAGAATAAATTTTTTTGTAGTTTTCTTTGAGATCCGTTTATATATTGCCTACATATTGAAGATTGGAATACACATTGAAGACTAAAAAGATGTTACCTTCTATGAGGACTATCTTTGTGATAATCATGAATGATTTGTATTCATCCATACATCCATCCATCCATATCTAAAAAAGGCATATCTAAAGTCGATACTCGAATCTATCGAAGTTTATTGTTGTCGTTTTTCCGCGATGCCGATTGGTTCTCTCGCTGCGCTTACTTCATGAGCAGCTGTTATCGTATATTTTGACAGTGTGTATTAAGGAGTTAATAATGTAATAGTAATAGTATAATGTTAAAACAAAGCGCGCGTCTGTGATGTCTAGTATATGAAAAAATATATACGTATAAACAATAACTGTGACAGGTATCGTTTCGGCAACTAAATGCCGCGTAATATCGATTTTAGAAATAGAGATAGAGAGAAAGAGAGAGAAAAAGAGAAAGAGAGAGAAACGCATCCCGCATGTAACGACACTTGCCTCAGGTCGCGTAAATTGGTGGGATAATATATGTCCGAGGTACCACGGGAAGCGAACGGCAAAGGGTTATCGTGAAAGCAACGCAAACGAAATTACATTGCCGTGCGTTCGGTAAACCGACGAACCCTCGTAATAAAACGCGCGCGAAAGGAGCCGTTTCACATTTGCGCTTTAATTAAAAGTGTACCATGCTTTTTGTCAATTCACGCGCACGCACGAACGGAGTAAACATTACATATAGCTTTTCGCGAGACCCGTTCGTTCGATCGGTCGTTATTTTGCATTACTTTGTTTGGCAATTAAATAGTTACGCGCGGCCCTTTGTGTATTTATTAAAATATCCATGTCTCGTATCCCGTTAAATGTCTGAAAATACGTATCTTTATGTCATCTTTAAACATCAAATTACTCAATTAATTGTTGCGTTGGTGACGTTTAATTTTATTTATTTTATCAGTTATATTTTGTCAGTTAAATTAAATTTCATGTTACATATCTGATGGAATTCATATTATCCACACTCGATTTCACGATGCACCTAAAAGAATTTATAACAAATTTTTCGGCGAATTTTTGATCAACCTTTGTTTAGTAAAAAATGTCATAAAAATTTTCACTGCATTTTTATAACTTTTATTATATAAAGGATTTTATTTTTTAATATATAATTGAACATATAATAAAAATTTATATTTTTAATATTAAATATGCAACGTGGAGTTAAATTTTGTATATATTACATTATTTTCTAAATAAAATTTACTAAAAATTGTACAAAACTACAAACAAGTTTTTATACCAAGAAAAATATAATTTTCTTAAAATAATATCAATTTAACAAGCTCTTATCTAGAAAATTCCCAGCGTTGCCGACTGTAAAAAATTTTAACACACACAATGTTAAAACGGGAAAAATATTTATTTTACGAGTATTATACTTATACACATCTCATATTATGTTTGCTGCGCAAATAAAATTTATATTAAACAAAATATAAATATTTATTCCGTTGTATCTGCAACATGTATGTACGTAATATCTAACATTTTCTAGCATATCTAACGATAACTCGTAAAGTCTTAATTGGCAATTTGCTATTCTAAGAATGCGAATAATTGTCATTTTAAGTTCCGTCAAATTCTTCGGTTAGAAAGGTTTGATAAAAAAGTACACGAATATTCACATAAAGTAGTTTCGCGGATAACTGCCTCGCATATGCAGGTGTTCCTCGAATTCGTGTTCCACGTGGAATTAAATAAAATGAGCAAAGTAAAAGTGATATCCAAGCCTCTTTCTTCTCCATATGAACCGACCTGCCACAGTTTTGCATCCGCACTATCAAAGCACTTTGTGGTCGTCCACAATGCCGCAATTGTGTTCGTGCCGACCGCAAGCACGCGCTTCGCAAGTTACACGGTCTAATGTACACGATTTGGTAAGATTGTCGCTGGTTCGTCAAGAATAATTAATGAAAATTTATCAGTTCTCTCCCCTTTCGCCACAACCTTGTTCTCCAGGTCAGAGACACATCTCTTGCTAACGCGATTGACGCTAAAGCTTTTTATGCTTGTCGTAAATCTTGTGCCACAAATGTTCTTGCGAAATACATTAGCGCGTGCTGTGAGGGAGCTTTACGGGATATTGTTTGAGACATAGATGTACAAAGCCTCGTAACAGCTAATTCTTAAATTTTTATGATAAATTCTTCGCAAGCTTGTACGATTTTTTAAATTGAAGCATATCGAAAAAGCAATTATTTTGAAAAAATTAATGTTTTTTTTAATATCTTCTACGATGTTTTTGTTATTGTAGAATGTAGAATTGTAGAAAATCATTACCTAAAGAAATGCTTAATAATAGAACAATATTATTAAATAGAAAAGAAAGTATTATTATTATCACTGTAATAACAATAATACTTGCTTACTCATCATATTTTCTACATTTAATAAGTTTTGCTTTTTTTAAATTTTAATTTAAATTTCAATAAAGTTTAATTAAAGTTTTGTCATAATATATTTAACGTTGAATATATTAAAATATTCAAAAACGTGATAGCTTTGTTTTTCAATAATCGGCAAAATCGATTCGTTTATAGAAAATTTTATCCGTGAAAAAAAAGTTTGGAATTCCAGAATATTTAGTGTATCATATCTTTTGGTTGACCTATCGTGACTTACAATTAGTAGTTGGTACATAATAATTATCATCTTTAACGAATTAAAATATAGAGACCGCATCTGGTTTTTTTTTAATTTGTAAAGTATTTATTAAGCATTGATTATATTAATTCCACTTTTTATAAAAAGCGATACACTTTCTTACGCATTAAATTATTATTTAAATATTCATGCAAGGTATTATTTGATCAAAATAATTTATTTCCATTCAGCGTTATTAAAAGAAATGGTGCATAAAATCGACTAATACGCTTGCAGCCGGAAGTGGCGCGGTAATTCATTATCGATTAATCATTGGAACACCGACGAATGTAGCATTATATCCGCACTGCCATTAATATCGATATCAGCTTTCGCGATTAACGCCGATTCGCGACGGATTAAACTCGATTCATCCGCGCGGAATCGGCATTTCATGGGAAAGTAATTTACTCGACAAGAGAACGTCACGAAAAGAACTGAAACAAATTTTCTGCTTTTCTCAAGTTTTCTTTTTTTTTTTTAATTTCACAAAAGAAAAAGCGTGTTTATTAGATTCGCTGAAAATCAAACCTTTATAATACAAGTATGTCATAGATTGCTTAATCGCTCTAATTTAATAAATTCAATCTTTCGTGTAGATCCTTTTCTAAAAAGGAGATGTGAAGTTTATTGTTGCCGCTTTTCCGCGATGCCGATTGGTTTCCTTGCTGCGCTTACTTCATTTGCAGCTGTTATTGTATATTTTGACAGTTGTGTATAATAGGGTTAATAGTGAAATGTTAAAGATAAATAGCGCGCGCGTAGCACGCGTCTGTAGTGTCTAGTATTATAAAATATATCTTACGTCAGTTATTAACAATTATGTCGATCGTCGCGAGAGAGAGTAAACATCAAAATTATCTACATTTGCAGTATTGAAATCTGCTTCTACGAGATAACATCGGTTTCAAAGAAGTTTTCCCCCATCTCTGTGTGTGTCGTGCATCAATTTCACGCAAACGACAGAAATCGAATGCACCCTGCGCAACTTTAAGGCGCCGCAAGCTGCCAAATATCTGGCAGCGTTTTCCTCGGCGACATGAGTCGCCAGAAGAAACCCTCTCTCTCTCGGAGGGTTGGGCGACGCGGCGGTGTGTTCGCTTGGGTGTTTCGAGGCCGCGTAGTAGGGAGCTTGCGCCTAGCCAGGCCGACTGGCTCGAGCTTGCGAGCTTTCTAGCAGCAGCCAGTCGCCGGCTGCCGGGCCACGACCTCGCATCAACCCGGCTGCTCGTTCGCTTGGTTCAATACTGCGCGACAGAGAGAGCTTTCACAGCCACGTTTCGGCAAATCTTTCGAGTTTGCGCCCGAGTTTTTGACAGACTACGTCTTCTACTGCAATCTTCGTCTATTCATGAAAATGTCACGAGAAGGGACGAGTTCCACGAAGTTTTGAAAACTATGTAAAAATTCTCAACCGTCCGCGAGCTTTCTCATGCAAAGTGTCCAATTATTGCAAGCTTTTACAGCCGTATTCGTTACATTAAACGTGAGTTCTTCGACTGACTTGTTTGACTTTCTCATTAATTTGTTTGCAATAATTATATTCCGTACATCCGCGAGGTGAATATTTCCGTGGTGCGCGGACTTGGTCGGGGTTCAGGTGCAAGCTTCAAGCGCGGAATTCGGACGTGTAAGAATTTGTGTCAGGAATTGTGGTACCGAAGGTTGAAGGTTGAAGGTCGAGGTCGGGGGTGAGAATTACATCGTGCGAAACAAGTGACGCCCATCGGTTGTTTTTCCGAGGAACAGCGGAGTATGGCGGATGGGTGACAGACGCGGATCCACTGCAGGCTGAAGGTGTTTTTCAGCATCGGTGGGACCATGTGAGGCTTCGACCATGAGGGTAAGCGTGTGATTATGAAGCTATTTTACATACTTATATATACGACAACCGTTTGATAATTTCCATTTTTCAAGTTCTTTTTTTCTCACAATACTTTTGTATGATTTAGAACAAATGCGATTTAAGAAGTGTCTTACTCTGCAAAAACATTTATATCGAAAAATCAGATTTTATAAATCGCGACACGAATCAATCAGTATTACATGAAAAATATTGTGAATTGTGTTGCAGTTAGAAAGATTTAAATTGAAATATGAATTTTGTAACTATTTCCGCCAACTGTTCGAAACTTGCAAAGAATTTATCATCAAATTTTATGTAAATATAAACTTACTTTGTCATAAATTGTGATTGTGGGTAGTTATAACAATTATGTCATTATAACTTATATAAAAAGTTTTGTTTATGTTGCAAACAAAAAATTTCTTTGCGTATAGTTTAGATCCAACAGTTATCTACGTTAAATATTTACCTACAAAATATTTTTTTAAATAATAATTTTTGCTAATATTTAAAATTAATTAAATAATTGTGTTAGACAACGTTAATAAATAATTATTTTCAAAATTACTACAGGGCATGTAATAATTTCAATTTTAATTATAGCTCTTCCAGCATGGAAGTTATTTAATGGTTGAATTATTTAAATTCTTTTTAATGTAATTTTATATTTATAAAAATTCTTGCTATCTTCTTTGCAAACATAAATTAAAAATATTTAGATATATTGTACAATATATGGAGATATATAAAGTTGTACGGTTTTTAATTGCTAAATAAATTAAAGAAAAAATAAATGAGTTGAATGTGTGAATTTCTGTTTTATCTAAAAGGATATTATAATTGCGAAATAAATGAACATAATTATTCGCTTTTATTCGTTTACTTTTATTTAATATTAAAAACAGTATGAAAATTTTCCTGGAATACACAGAGAAAATTATCAGAAGTTATAATAACGATTTCCATTGAACGAGCACATGGTATACCTAATATAGCTTTTCACCTCCTCGGAACAGCTTCAATTATTTCATGCTAACTAATCTCTGTAATTGATTAACTGAAAGCAATTCAGTATAGTGAATTATTTCAGTTGAAATTTATACTAGTGTGGGTAACCGACATACTTTGATATGCATCTGCTATATGTTGTCCATTTTCGGTTCGCATATTACATATCATTTACGAAAGAAAAAATAATACGTAAAAAATACTCTTCCACAAACTTTACTTCATGATAAAATATATCTTTATAAAAAATTTAAATTGTTAACAGACCTTTATTGCCCAAATAATTTCGCGTCCGGTCACCTAGAAGATTTATTCCAGGAACCTAAGTAATATACCAATCTTTAACTGCCTTTACGGAATAATTTAATGCCAAATAAAACGCGTTCGAATGCGACAAAACTTGTAATAAGGAATGATTTAAGTGACAACAGATTAAAGTCATCTGGGGAATTACAGTGGGTTAGTTCTCCGCTGCTGTCGACCCCGTAACACCAACGCCATAATACCCCTGGGCGAATTTTCATCCATAGTAGTTGAAGCGCAGCGTGGCATAACTTCTACCAACTTAGCCGAGTCAAATTGGGAAGTGTCCTAGGCTACGGTACTTCGAAATGGCTTAATCGATGATGTTCAAATTTTGTATTGTCTTAACTATCACAGCTGAAATAATTATCTCTCCTAACTTGAATTGCATGCGCAATAAAATCTTCAATGTTATACGTAAATTTTTATCTCATTTTCTAGATTCAATAGAATATTTTAATGATTTTTTTGTGCTACATTAATGCATGTTAAAAATTAATATAAAATATACATTTATAGAAAATTTAATTATATCTTATTTAATTTACATATTATAAATTTGGGAATTGAAAGTTAAAAAATCTACATTCTTTTAGATATAACAAAATTCAATGTAATATTTATTAGCTTCCTTTATTGTCGTACTTCGAAAAGAGCGATAACAAATCGCTCTAAAATTTAGAGAGGTCCCTAAGTACATCGTCTCCGAGATGCTGAACTACTATTCGAGCTTATTAAAAGATGCATACCATGATAAACTCGGGAACTCGTCGCCATACTAGGCAAGTTCGGTCACAAACTTCGGTGGTAAATTTTATTTGCACGGCTAACACGTCGGTACTTGCCGAAGATTTTCCCCTTGATAGTTTCGGGCACAGGTTGAAAAAAAAATTGCTCGAGAGACACTCACAACGTACTTCACTTTAAGCTCCAGTTGACGCGAGAAATTTCGAAAAGTTCGGGACAGGTGTCGACGGAACATTCTCCGAGATAAATTACGCGTCTTGTCTGACAAAAAAATTCTGTTTTAAAACTTTAAGCGATGAATTGAGCCTGTAAGTATCTGGTTTCGCGTTGCAAACATCGTCCTTGTAAAGTAATTTTCCCGTAATCACAATCTCGTTTTAATTGAGACTATTCAAAATTAAAATAAGAGCAAAGTCTCGCGTTTCTGATGATCCGTGAATGCAAAAATGACGTGGAAAATGGAAGATGCGCCGGTAAGAAGCCGCCAATTAAGAACATAATCAGCAACTGCTCTCAGACTTCGGTAAATGCTGGAATCTGCGAGCCTTCCTTGTGTTTCAAGCTTGATATTTATATTAGCAATGCAAATTGGAATCGGATGCGGCTAGCGCTGCAAACAACAACCAACGGAGTACGGCCACACAACATTCTGCGAGCGTTTACATAAAAGTAAAATTAGTGAACATATAAATATAGTTTACATCTGTATACCTTTTTTCTTTCAAGCGTAATAAAGTTGCAATTTTATAAAAGTAATTTTGATGTAGAATTACATGAAACTCGAGCTTTAAACACACGAGTGAAAATTACATTCCTTTGACTTCAAATGAAATACAGTTCCGTTGATATAGTTTTTCTAAAGTAAATTATTTGTTAACGTAAAATATAAAACACTTCAAGCCGCTGAAAAACACAGACAATATGCGTTTACGATAAAGTATATATATCACTGAGCAATGCAATACTATTTGCATAGTAAAATTTCAAAAACTTTTCTCGCTTCCAACAACAAATATTTCTCCTAGCGAGTTAATCATAAGTGAAACAAGGCGTGTTTAACTTTCTAAAATAGTTAGGATATTTCATAACGATAGTATGTTATTTCTTATTCTGGAAATTCTGGAGATTCGTTTTAGGAGCCTTTTTATGATTTTAGATGAATTTCTTTAGACATAAATTTAATATGCGCGGATTGCGTAAAGCTATGCATCATTAACATATTTTGTTGGACATGAAAAATGTTTATATCTTTTATTGAGAAAGTTATGCATCTTTTTACCATCAAAGTAAACTGGACTAGCTAGCTTTAGTTTATATAATTTTAATTTAAAACTATGCTTTTAATTAAATCAACATTTAAATAGTTTAGAAGTGGTAAGTCTAAATACGAAGATGTGTTAGAAGAGATACAATATCAGACCGTAATGTATTCCGGTTCATTAAAGTAAAATTGAAAATGTTTAAATTAAATTACGTCACTTTTAATATAACTTTAATTCACTTTAATCTTAATCTATTTTCTATAATTAATTTTAATACAGAAACATATAATATATCTAGCGTACATTAATATACAATTACGTACATAAAACTAAACTCAGCAAAATTTTCATTTGATATAACAACTGTTTTCATACAGAAATCTGTTACAATCGCGTAACAAGTGTAATGAATACTTCAGTAATTGAATTAACGGGATTTTCATTTTCGATAGATTCTGTGCAATCCATTTACAGTTGTAGATATTAAATGGTTTTATTGTAATAATAATACATCGCAGTGTGTTGGAAACAAATTGCGTTACTCGAAAGATGTGAAAAGTATTTTTGTGAAAGATATTTTTGATGAAGATAAATTTAAATGTTAGACATAGCTCGGTTAATTACTGGAACTCGTAATTGATTAATTGAGCAAAAAATTTAACAAACGACTCGATTGGACATGATATAAATGCATATACGTATGCTATATTATCGTATATATGAACATTTATGAGATAATTGGACAAAGTACAGATAAAGAATAGCTATGTATTAGCCAGCATATGATATGTCAGGTTGTTATTACATTATTTATATGTCTAAATTGCCTATCTATTAATTGCAATTTTTATATCTAGCATAAAAAAGCATTTCGATGAAGACAAAAATTTCATGATACAAGCAGTATGAGATAATTTTGACAACCTGAAAAACATTTTTTCGTATGATATTTAGGTTTCTAAAAGTTTCCATTTCCATATACTGAGAATTTATATTAATATAATTATTTCATATGATGAATGCACACCGAAACAAATGATCAAAAGATTTTCATTTTATGATATCAGCGAATAACGCTTTTAACGTAGCTATTGCTACATGACTCGTTATCTATCGATGCATTTAATTATTGGCAAAAATTTTAATAACGAGTGCTGTAAAATTTATAACATATATCGTAGAGCGCGCATAATCAGTACAGTAAACAATTTCCGTAATCGGATAAATATTTCTCCTTCCACATACGTTTTTTAATAATTTTGAATGTTAGTTGAAAATCTCAGAAATAAACGAATAAGATAATTTGTGAATATTTGATAGAAAAATTAACATAAAAATCTGGCAACGATATAAGAGCGTATGATAATAAAAAATTTTCGGTGAAACATAAATTCAATAAAATAAGTATCTGTATAACAAATATAAAAGTTTTTAATAGCCTAATCGACAAGAGAGGATTACGATATCTCCTGGATCGCCGAGAATACTGCCGAGTGAGCGCTCGATTCATACGATACCGGCGGCCGTCTAATTATGTATTCCCTCGTTGATCGAAATCCCCGTTTTCCATCCGAGCGACCATACTCGCGCCGCCCGTCGAGACACACTTCAATGGTATCCGCACCGGTTCAAGCGGAACATCTTGTATCGCTCGTCCATAAATCGCCAACGGCGCGCGCAGTGATATCGTTAGCATATGTATTGCATTTTACTCGTTCCAGTATTACCGCCGCCGAGGATTGGGCATTTTTATGTCGGATACGTAATAAGAAGAGATGTTACATGCGTCGAATGTGCTATAAAGGAGACACGACATGCATGATACATTTTACTAAAGAACGTCGCTAAGAATCGGGAAAGATTGTTTCAACTCGCGAAAATCGATGCGCAAATACGTTTAATAAGAAGAGTAATGCAGAAAAGAAAATCTAAAAACTGTATCAAAATAGGCTGTAATCGATCATCTTAATTTATTTTTAGTTTTCGACATTGTATTGTTAAAATAAAGTTTGCTCCAAAGTTAATTGAGCGCCATAAAGATAAATAAATCAAACCACGTTTATCTACAAATTGCCAAAGTTTGTCGCTGATTAAGTCGATCTTTGATCTCCCGCATAAGCGAAGGAAACCAAGATGCTGGTTGATTATACATATATGGTATTTACAGGGCCTTTAGCCTAGAGTAGCTATAGGGGCAACCCGTAAATTGAGAAACTTCGAAATTTCTGGTGTCACCGTGTATGTTGCCCCGCGCAAGCTGCGTCAAAGTGTTCTTTCGCGCGATTCGAAACGTCACAGAACAGTAATCCGCGAAAATTATGCCGCAGAGTACTTTGTAAAATGCGTTTCACAAACTATTCATGTCAAACGGAAGTTTAAACTTGCATGCAATTTTAGGACATTTATTTTTTTTTCTATTTTTATTTTATCTGGGAAAGTATATATAATAATAATATAGAAATTATTATTATTATTATTTGTGCAGAGTCCTCTCTAGTTGAACTTTTAAGATGTGGATTTAAAATGTGCAAGAAGTAAACTCACTACAACTCATTTCGAAAATTATTTTAGTCTCTGTAATAAAACTGTTCTACAAGTTGCGTCATACCAACACCAATCAAGTGCTTAATATCTGCAATCCCATATGATTTACTTTTCTAATTACATTGCTCGCGTCTAAACGGGACGACGTCTTCGGAGTCTAAGTTACTGGCGAATCCGTGGCGCGGATTCGTAATACTGTAATAACTCACAAATCCTACTTACGACACAATCCGACCCAGCATCCGATCGTTCGGCGTGGCACAGCGCAGCGTTCCAACTAGAACCGCAAGTAATTTATTTGGGTTCGCCAGCACGAATACGAATAATCATTCAGACTCTCGCGAACGCGCCGCGTTTTCATAATCCTCTTACATTTTCGGCGAATTGGGTCGCCGGAAATTATATGTTGTTATATTTGCAGTCGGCTATTTTGCTGGTGCATCGCTGATTCGCTGTGCGATCAGAAATGAAACTGATATACGCACAAAATTTCTATCGAATGTAACGACCATGCGTAGCATTAGCCAAAATTCAAAAAGAAGGAAAAATTTACGAGATAATATTACAGAAAGAAAACGCTAAAGCGGAAAAAACGATTGCGAATAAGAGATTATTTAATTTGATCAAATTCTCATTCAGATTTGAGCGGATGCTTTTTATTACGTAAATAATTAAAATCAGTTCGTTTACTCATCTTTATATACAAACAGTAAAATAGGTATCTCTGTATCGAGATTAAAATTTGCTCCTTCAGCTGTAGTTCATACTGGCAGTTACTTACCTCTCGCGATCTTTCTCATATCTGTTTCATATGCATAATATATGTATAAGAATATCTCGGACTGAAGTGCTGACTGGCATCGTTTTTCCTTCCTATCTTTTCGATTACTTGACATCTATAAAAAGTCTTGACGATAAAAGAAATGTGGGAAATTGGTTGCCAGTCCGAGAAGTTGCGGAAGCTGAAGTTCCGATCGTCACGACGGATTTGCATATTTAATGTAATCACGTTAATCGACTAAAAAGATTCGGGCGTGCAAACGCGACGCGTGGGTGGAAACAGGTGGAAAAGGATTAAGAGATTCTCGCTACTTCTTGCAAAGTATCCATAAGCATCCTGTAACGAACTCAGGCGTAGCAAAAGTTTTCACAGCGCCTTAAAGCGCGCTGCTCCGCTTGAACGAACGCTCCATTACCATTCATGGCGATCAGAGAGCTGATTGAAAAGTTATTATAAGCACTGCTATGCCCTCGGAACGTCGGGAAAATGAGGAACGAGGAAACTTGGGATGAGGTATAATGTTTCATTATGATCACTTTTATCTTTCACGTAAAACGATTAAATAATTTTTAATTCCATGTAATGAATTGTTTCATTATTACATTTCTTAGTTATAATTGAGCGTTGAATAAGCATACGAAAGATATTTTATCGCGACCATCAGAACGTGTGACATAAAACTTTGATGAAATCGTAAACTTAAATATTATATGTGCAACGTTATGGATAACGTTATGTTGAGAGAGAGGAGAGAGGGGGGGATCAGCCAAGTTTTTGCAACGTATTAATGCCTGCAGTAATCTAAATAATTTATTATCCGAACGGAAATGTCCATCTCTGCCACCGTCATGAAAAAGTAACAACATTATTTCTATCCGCTCGTAAATGGAAGAAATAAGCAGATGTATGTATATGTATATGTATATGTATATATAACGAGAAATGGTACCCCATTGTGTGTTGGTGCTACTTTTAAACTTAGAGCGTGGGCTATAACCCAGTTTCTTTCCATTCTCGTGCATCTTGTTCTCTGTGTGTGTGAAGTTTATATCTTAATATACTCTTAATTTTTAATAAAACGCTATTTTATTTTTAAAATATGCAATGCTCACGAGTTTATATAATCACTCGTATCCTTAATATTATATTGAAAAGATGAAAAATAGATTCAGTGAAATAATTTCGAATACAATTAAATTCTCTTTATTGTGAACTTCAGCATATTTTCTTATATTAATGACATATTTTCAATATGCTAATTATTAAACATGTGCTATAAATGTGTTTTTTCTAGATACATTATCCAGTTTTGCTTTGTTCAAAGCATAAGGTTGTTTCATTTAAATAAAGTAGGTACATATATAAAATGCAGACATAAAGAAGATTTTTTACGTGAGACAATTTAAGAGTTCTACATATGTTCAGAGTATTTTGTGAAATATAATTGCTTAAAAACTATGCTTTTTCACAAAAATACGTTATTGTAAAATTTAATTCCGTGTCATTGCATAATTTCTCGCTTTTATCTATTGTATGATAGTCTGTTTAAAATATAATGTGCAACAAGATAAAAATGAGATCCAATATTTTATATATCTCTGCCTTTATAAAATATATCTTATTAATTATGTTAAACTGCAAATGTCTTATCTGATTACGTTATTGGAATTAAAGAACAATTGCCTCGAAATCGCCATCATTATTTTAAATATATTTTAGATACGTATCTCTATGAAACCTAAAAGTTCCTAAAAGAAACATGATTCAATTACAAGGTGTTTCTATTCCACGATTGCAAAAGCGTTATTATAGAAGACCGAGATCCGTTTCCACAATTTCCACGATTTTCACGATGAAATATAAATTTCTGATCGCGCCAGTGAATTATGGACGTGCTTGGAAAAACGGCTGACCGGTACTTTTTCCATTAAAATGTTTAAATGATTTAACGGACGCGCTGCAGCCGCGAAATGTTTTCTCGTGGCTGAGGAAGGAAAGGAAAGTGCAAGGCAAGGACGAAATTAATAACGAATGCAACACTAAATGGAAAAATATAATATCGGCGCGGAGTGCCATTTTTAATTTTACGCTACGAAGGTTCGATTGAACGATACAGAAGCCGCGGCTTAGACGAAAATTAACGGAGGATAAGAGGAATCTCGCATCATCGACGAGAAAGGAGAGATAATAAATAAGCGAGGGATGTTCCAAAGTGAATTATATACTTGAATCGGCGACCGAGGTTATATCGGGGAAAGTTACGGTCGAGTTTGGCTAATGCGGATAAGGATTTAAATGTAGCGTCCCTCGTTCCTATTCGCGGAAATTGATTTTCTTGGAAAAAGATGAGCGCGAGTTGAATAATGTGATTTTATTGGAGTAACGAGATTTCGTATTGGGTGAGCGGTTTCCAAGATATCTGAAGACATCTAAGAATAAAAAAATATTAGCCAAAGCAATATTGGTTAATCGCATGAATAGCATGTTTATGGAAAATGATCATTCGATATAACGACGTAATAATGAAGCTATTTTGAAAAAGACATGCAAATTTCTAATTATGAAAAATCGATTAATATCGTGTGTTCTTGAAATCTCCAAAGTTTTTAATAATAAATTTTAGATGTTGCTAATATTTTTGTATTATTCCTCCGAAAATAATGGAAAATATATTATTATTTCAAGTCAGAATAATTTGGCAAGAAAGAAATCGTAGTTTATCGTAGTTAATTTCTGAAAAAGCATTTTAAAGAGGATATTTAGATAAGTTAATAACACAGCTATTCTTTTCTTAATTTTGGTAAGATCAAATTTGAAATGACTTTAATTTTTTTGTAAGAATGTATTTTTACTATCCATTTTGAAGAACTATGTAAAGATTATCAACGCTAACAATTTAAGACAACGCAACAATTACAACGAAATCCAATTCGGATGTTGTATTATAACTAACATAAGCAATGCAATGCGGAATGAAACGATGGGGAATAGACAAATGAATAAGTAGAAATAAAAGAGTATTATGCCAAAGAGAAAGATGTTTGCATAATATATGAAAATTTCGAAGCCACCCTCTCGGGAATCATGAACGGGAGAGGGCAGCCAAGAGATGAGGGGCAGAGCCAGGCGGAAAGGTCAGAGTGGGTGCACTCCGGTGAAAGGAAGTCAGAAAATAAGAAGGATCTGCAGGTCACACAGGAAGCAAGGCGGCAACTGGAGTCGCTGGATTTCCGGAATTCTTTTACCCTTACTACGACGTCATCGTCGTCGTCGTCGTCTCCTCCGTGCGCCTTTCAGTCAGCCTGTTTCAAAAGTTGTTTCTTATTTATTCATGAATTACGCGACGCGCGCCCTGCCGCATCAAAGGCAGACGCTCCGCGCAAAATATACCGGCGAAGAAACTTTCCATCCGCCACCACGGAAATCCGATGTTATCCTGGGCTAGAAGCTGGCAGGATTAATGGATTGATCGACTCTCGATCACATAGCTTGGCATGGCCCCGAGATGTTCGGTCGATGGAAAACTTTTAAGCGCGGTTTTAATTGGATGACATAGTATCCCATCTACCGCAGTGCAGATAACTGCCGTAATATAATGTTAAATATTCTTTACTAAATTAAATATACGCCTGTCCGCTCGTCATTATGTCAGTACATAAAAAGCGCGATCTGCGTCGTCGATTTTCATAGCAAAATAAGTCCAGTTTGGCTCTCCTGGCAAAATCAATAAACCACTTTATATAGGTGTCTCATTGAAATTCATAGAGCAGAAAATATAAACATACGAGAGAGATATACTTATAGCTTTTTTATTATACTCCTGATCTCCAAAGTTGAACATTTATATTTGTGGGTTATATCCGGTACAAATTATGTATAAGATCATTAGGCATCTCAAATCTTTATATCTTTCATCAGTATCACATTTTGAGGTACACGCTTTATATCTTATACTTTTTATATTTGCAAAGTGGACGTACATATAATGAGAACACCCTACTTGTTATCGTATCCTTACAACGATCTTATTCGAGATGATCGAAAAGTTGAAATAAAACTTTGATTTCCGTCTTAAGATCGTTCTTGATTCACTATTCTTCAAGATCAAATGGCACCGTACTCTTGGCATGATATGAGCCCGGTCGACCTCGAGATTCACGGCACGTCGAAGGACTTAATTCGCGAAACGTCCAGAAAGGTGGTAAGCATGAATAATCGCTATGCCATGTTCCTCAAGTCGACTTTTGCAGACTCGGCCGCTCGAAAGCGGGGAAACCATCTATTACGCATCATTATCGAGTCTCGATTTATAATCCCCGCGAGTCTGCAAGCTCCTGGACTGGCTTCTAATACTTTATTGAACGATCGGTCGGTACTTCAAGCTGTATCGACTCGCTTATGCACTGAAATCAGTAAACTTCTTAGAAAATACGCAAGTTTTTTTTTTTTAAATAAATGACTAGATAACTGCATACTAATTTTCTATATTTAATTTTTTCTTCTTTTGTATTTAGTTAAGAATCTCTTAGAAAACAACTGATACTAAAATATGACTTGTAATATTAACTTAGTTTTTAATCTAATTTTACTTGTAAAAATAAAACTCAATAGTATTTAATTTAATTCAATTGTAAAAATTTAAAAAATTAAAAGAAAAAGAAAATAGTCTGAATCTCACTTCTCAATTTAATACATATCATTTTTTAAGCTACAAATATTAATTTTTCGTATATAATCAAGTGCACAACGATATAAAACTCAATAACGAACATTCCAGGAGTTTGTAATAATTTTTAGGTATAATTATGTAGAAATAATTTACCAATAATTCAGATCGTTTGTTTCTTTAATAAGCAAGTGTGGCTACTGATGTCTTCTTTTTTTCTTCTCTTACTTTCTTGTTCTCTTTTCTGTCTTGTTTTTTAAATGGAGGTCCAAGTGAAGATTAAGGATAAAGAATTACATGCCTCATTACTACAGCAATTCCTCAAAAGCCGTCGACCAACATGTATAGCAAGGTTAAATTCCAGTTATTTACAACTATCGATTGCTGTTGGTAGAAATACTCCCACGTTAAAGTTTCAACTAACCCAATTAAACTATAAGGTTCTCTCTCATCGGAATCCTTCATATAATGTTATCGTCTAACCGCGATAACGAGCTCCTCGTTTCCCCGTAACATTCGCCATCGGAGAGAAGCTAGAAAATTTAATACCACTCTCTCGTCGATACGACACGACGCTCAAGGCTTGTCTCGGATCGTTTATCAAACTGCAAATTAATGTACTTGTCTAAATACGAGTATATGACGTACGTTTCTAATGTTACGAAACCATCCATTATGCTCCATTACGATCTGCCCTCACAATTGACAACGAGGTAGAACATAGCAGGTGCATTAACAAAGGTCTAGTGAAATCTGATATTTATTATGACCTAATTTGCGAGGAAGATGGTGATAACTGCAATGACGCTACATTTAATAACATATTTAAATATATAATTAATAAAATAATTAATCCTTTCGCATCCAATATGTATATATCATTTGTAAATAATCATTAATTTATATTGATTATATTACTACCGAATATTAAATAAATGTGATGAATATGTAAATATATCTCGTTAATATTGACGATTGATTAATCTCAATTATATGTTGCATGAAGCATGACTAAATATTTTTCTAGTAATCGCTAAGGAATTATCTATTACATTCTGCAGACAACTGGTTGGGAATGCATTCTTGCACTGCACAAAATTCAGAAAAACAGATCAATACTCCGATTTTCTCGAAGAATAATTCATGAATTCGCGAGCGTGAGTGGTGCATTAATCGGTAACTATAACGGTTTTCTTAGTTTATGTCAAAAAACTCGCGTGCACGATGCAATGTCGTCTGATTTACGATCTATTGAAAGTTTGGGGAATTGGAAAAAGAGGGGGGGGGGGCATACGTTACTTTGATAACATTTCGTCAACGTCGTTTAAATCGGTATCATAAATCGATCTCGCGTGCGAATGCATATCGCGATTTACGCAACGCAATGAGATTCTTACACTCGGAAATATTTACAGAACAGTCAAAATAACGGTAACCCATGCGAAAGTAATAAATTCACCACTGGATTGGACAATTCAGGAACGGAGAAGAGGGACCGTGGATTTCTCTTCCCTTTATAAATTTCCGATGCACTCAAAGTTCTTTTATATCGTGAATGCTTTCATGGACATCTTTCCATTCCCTAAATGCATCTCGACATACGTGCAAGATTGTTCGATTTCTTGTCCCAGTACAAGCAATGTCTCTGATCTGTTATTGCCTTGAACAAAATACGCATCACGAATCATCAGAGGACAATGATACAAAATTCGTCGATTTTATTATTTTATACTATTTTTTATTTATTAAATCAGGTTCTTTTTAGTCTTATTTTTATCACAAAACATGGATAAACTTTATTCTTTCAATTCAAATCTTTCACAGTAGATTTTTTCTTTCCTTTTTTAAGTGAAGTGATTGCTCAACTATATAAATTTTTAAAACAAAGAATTGAATAGTTCGTGCATAATATTCAAAATTTGTTACTAGCTATCAACTTGCCAATAACAGTAGCTTGTTATAGTATACGTATAGTGCTTACACACATACGAAATTATAAGATAAGAATGAAAGATAAATTCAACTAAGCATATTAAAATCAATATTACTTGAACTTTACATTTGATAATCAAATTTACTTGAACAAATAATAAATCGATATGCGTACAGACAGATATGGATCAGATCGTATAAATTCTATTGATGTAGCTAACTTCAATCCTAATTACTTACTAAATTAATTGAGATTTTGATATTTTCGTATCAGAGTTTTCAATTCCAGTTAATCCCCAAAATATACGTTATTAAAATATTATTCCGTAGTTGTAAAATCATGTATAATTATAAATAAATGTGATGCGCGCGTTATCTTTACCACAATTAATACAATCGCTTTCTATATTATTCGTTTTATATTATTCTTTAAAATTTATCTCTACAGACAAATTGATTCAATACGTATATGATTTATAATAAAGGAAATGTAGGATATAAACATAGAATATATAAATGTTTCTTCTTTTGCTATCAGATTTCTCTCTTGAAATTATTAAAAAAATAATTGCAGTGAAAGATTCGAATATTTTTATTCACTTTTATTTCTCTGGAATTATTTTAACTTCCTCTTTCAATAATTTCTATTTTTAAATGTTAATAGCAATTTCTATATACATTTTATAATTTAACTCTCTGTACCGCATGAGAAAGATTTCCATTTATCCTTTTTATTTTATTTTACTTTATTTGTGCTTTTCATCTGTATTTATCCTATTCCTATTATAAAATCATTGAATACAAAATCTCGTTTCAACGAATAAAGATTACTGTAACAAATATTGTATTACAAATTTTTGAAATAAATTTTCAAGGCATATATTTTGAAGGTAAATTTAGGTATCATTAATACCATTTCATGACGTGGCATTAATACACGTTTGCAATTCTCCGACGTGCGTCTTAACTGTGCCGGCTGTTCGGCTTACGAATACCTTCAGGAAACGCCTTAGGCATGCCATTGTATACCTTAGTGCTCCAAACGTTTACAGAATGTCCCCGAGATGTGCTATTGTCTGTCCAAATATTCAGAATGTCCGCACGATGCTTCGTGGACACTATTATGCTAGTTAGGTCTGTACATTGTATGCTGTTTATTACGTAATCACCAGATATGCCAGCTCATTTAAATACGCACTAATGTGCAGCTGCACGCATCCCGTACATGCATATGAAATGCAAATATACATAATTATATACCGTTTATGTGTTTTAAGATTTGAACACAGCGACGTAATGAATTAACGGATTATACCGTGCAACAAAATTAAATTAGCAGAATTTTCATCACAAGACAACATGTCTCTTGACTGTTCCGTGACATATTTGAAGTTGAGTTTTAATTAACTAGATATTATTCAAGCATAAATTATTTGCGTCGCTAATGTATTTTAACAATTAAATTTTAAATTAAATTTCTGTTAAGATTTTAATATCCGGTTAAAATTAATTGTGTATTTTTGCTACCAACGCACAATTTCAAAACTTGATTTGTCTTTTGACTTTCTATTAAATATTAATTATTAATCTACCATCGAAATCTCGTTATTTAACAAATGTCACTTTTATAATTTCTTTCAGTATTTGTTCTTGAAAGAATACCTAATTCTTTGATACCCTATCTACGAAATAAATCAATCATGATACAACTATCACTCGCGTATGATTTGCAGCGAACAAGTTAGTAAGAAATTCCCGCGAGGACTGAAGTAATCAGAAAAGAAATACATTCAATAAACCAGACACGTAGTTTCCCTGACCGGCTAGCACACCTTGCGTTTCTTCGCTTATCGATTTAACTTCTGCATTTTCATTTCGCGAAATATTCACGTGGGTATGAGATTTCCCGTTCTTCTCCGTATCTATCGCGAGTATTCGTCTGAACTTGCAGTCGGATTTCAAGCCGAGCATAAAGCCAGCAAGCACATTCGTTGAGCATGTGATTTTCATCTCTTTTTGCTCTTCTACACTTCTCTTTACTCGTTTCTCCCCTTCTCCATTCTGTCTTTTTTTTATTCAATTTCTCTTATCTTTTCTTTGCTCTTTCTTTTTTTCTCTCTCTCTCTCTCTCTTTCTCTCGCTCTCATTTTCTATATAATATAAAACTGACAAGCGAAATCGTCGAGCATGCGATTCTGCTGGCTCTCTTTCTTTATTATGCATTCTATTTCTCGTTTTCTTTTGCCTCTTTCTGTTTCCTTTTCTTTCTTCTGTTTTTTTCTTTTTCTCACCTTGCGCATTACTCATTCTCTGTCTTATCTGCTATTTCTTATATCATCCTCCGTTTTACTCCTATTCTTCACTGATTTCTCTCTTGCACCACCTTTTGCCTAAAATAAAAGAAACACCCACACTCTCTCGTCAAGCACGTAACTCTCCTTTATCCCGCTTCTCTTTTTTCCTTCTCGCACTTTTTCCAACTCCCCCGTTTCTTTATGATGCCTTTATTTCTTACATCATTTCTGTTTTTTAACCATCCTTGTTTTCGTCCTGTCATTCTTATATTCTTTCCTTCCATCCTTTTTTGCATTTTGCACTATTCTTTTTCATCCTTTTTCGTTTAAATCTTCCAATTTTTATTTTTTTGCTGTTTTCCTTATTTCTCTATCACCTGCTTCCCTTTTTCTGTTATATTTGTTTTCTCTTTCATTTTTTCACGTTTTTTTGCTTCCTTCCTGTTTTACGTTATTATTTTATGTTCTTTTCGTTTATTCTTAACTATAATGTTGTCTCCGTTTTTTCTATTCTCTCCATTTTTATCATACTTTAATTCTTTTTTCTTCTTACGCTCTATTTTCCGCTTTTCTCCTCTTGTTTCTATCCTCACTTCTTCTCTTTCATGCATTTTACACCCTTTTCCTCCGCTCTTTCCTTCCGTTCTTTTGTTATTCTATGCTAACTTTTCTCTATCCGCCATCACAATTTCACCTTGGGGTGCCGGTGTGTATTCGCGTTTACACCGGCGAAAGCTTTTGTTCGCGAATTGAAATGCCTTGCAATTACGAGGCTCGCGGGAAGTATCACCTGTCGGGTGACGCAATTTCTTCGTGGCTCATTGTTATCGCTCTCTCTCTTACTATTCGCGGGACGACTAACGAGCTGGCCTCGCATCGATTTTACGCGAGATTTTGTTGCATACCCCGACAATCCATCGGATACGACGATACACAAAAAGCCAAAGGCCCGGCTGGCCGTTGCGCCGCAAGAGCTGGGCAAGTCCACTTTTTTAAAGCTGTTACACGGAAAGCTGGAAAACAGTTTGGTCGTATTTCACAGAAATGCCGAATAATGAACGGTGCTGCAGTTTTGTGACTAAATGCGTAATGCACTTCAATTGTTGTTAAAATCGAACGTTTTTAATTGATTTTTGAAATTAAACGTAGATCCGATCAATCTGTTTTACTCTGTCTTTCTTTGGTATATATTATCTAATAGATGTGTTTGATTCTCTCTCATATCAATTAAGTAGCTTATTATAAAAGGCTTCTCTCTTTTTGTGGGTTTAACTTCAAAGGGTTACAAATTGCGGTGAGTACGTAGAAAGCAAAAAACTATATGCTTGCATATATTTTCATAATAAACGACGAGTTAATAGACTTGACTCGCAACAATCTAGTGTAATAATTTACTAAATAATATGTTTTAAATGATAAATAATTGATTTAGTGATAAAAGCAAAAGTTTGTGACTTTTTTTTTAGGCATTTAATTATTCTGTTAATATGGTTAAGCAGTTTAATTTTTTGTTTCTCGTAATTATTTTATTATAATTTATAATTCAACTATTACTCGAATTAGTACTCAAGACAGTTTTACTAAAACGAGAGCGATTGTTGAAATATCATTAATGTCTCTGTGCAAGCAAGCGCTAAATGCACTTTTGTTGATTAATAGTCGTCTATTCAACTCGAAGCTGGTTTGCGATTTTGCGTCCTGTCCATAGCGTAAGTACATCAAACACGATTACATAGCCGATGGGACTTGTAATATGTTGGAATTATACGCGGTATTTTGGACGGTAATATCGGTGCAATTTGTCTTTGATACACACGAATTTCGCTGATAACATTACGGTTATTATTTTGCAACTTTATTACCGTCGCACGCGGTTGCTTCTCGTTCCGCCACCATTAATATCACGTCTATGCGACGAATGATGCCATGGTTTTGACATTTTACTGTCACATATATACACATACACGCAATGTTTAACGCTCGAACATATTACAATCGCACAGATTCGATTCGTATATTAATCACGTTTCATAATTACGCTGATATTTTAATGCATGTTTCATTCTTATATTTAAACGTTATACAAAAATAGATGCTATATACAGTTAACAACTTTATATTTATTTTTATATTTGATATAAAATATGAAATAATTATAATTATAGTTATTCTCTTAATCATTTTTGAAATAACTAAAACAAATATTTTTTGTCATAGTGTTAAGTGGAAGAGATTTTCTTCCGTTTCTTTGAAGGTAGTGATCCCTTATTAATAATTATTACTACGATTAATATTCGTACAATTTTAACATATTATTGTCTGATCTACGTAAGTTATACGCACTGTTTATAAAACGTTATCCCCAAGAAATCGGTAAAACTTAAAAATTAATCGGGTTTAAACAAGTATGTTTTTTCATTGATAAAATTAAATTAACAGTGATTAAAAAATAGCGAACAAAAGTTTTAGAGTCTTAAAGTGGACATAAAGATTTGACCGAATCTTTGAAGTTAATTTACAACTGCAAACAGGAAGATCCCGAAATTCGACCGAATCTACTTAAAATAATGCCCGATGAGCAGGTACTCTAAATTCAAAGCAGTAACCAATGGAAGAAATCAGCACCGTGGGATTTCAACGAGATTCCCAGATGGCAAGAACGACCCATATTACATCAGCTCTCACGCACTCGAATGCCGAAGAAGTCGTCCGTTGCGCCATTGGTAATGCTCTCCCGGCCGTATGTTTCGCGTAATTGCGGGGAATTTCAATGACGTACGAGGCGAACGTTCTCTCATGTAAGTCAGCTTGATCTCACCGAATCGTCGCGAATACGTTTTTCGGCGCCTCGATCGCTCTTCCTTTCAACTTAAAGCGCCGAATAGTGAAACTTTACTTTGTAATTTCAGAAAATTCTTTAGCCATTTTCTCCTATCGAAGAAGAGGAGAATATAAGTTTGATTAATAGTTCGGTAAAATGTTCTTCGCTATCGGAGAAGAGGAAAAGATTCGAGGGAGAGCGCGTTTTTCGTTTCTAACTGGATTCTATAGCACAAAAGAAGTAATGGAATTCGAGGCTACAATTTTACAAGATGCGCCGAGAAAGATTAAAAGACTTGCTAATCCTTTTAGTTAATGATACGTAATGAAATAGAACCATCTGTTCGTAGAAGTATTCATACTATGTAGCACTATTCCGGAAAAAAATTTCAAACTTGTTATATTATTTTATTTAATGTACAACTTGTAAGGTTGAACAATGTATCCGTATTACAAAGAAACTTATTCCTTTAAATACACAGCGGTAAATACCAAATTACTTGAAAATTAACTCACTGGATGGAATTAATATGCGTGACGAGCATTAATAATCCCTTGATGAAAACCTGATGTTTTCAAGAGCGGAAAAGCGATGCAAATAATTAGTCGAAATTAAATGCATACGGTAACTTATGCAGGTGGTTACGTTTTACTTAATTAGAGAGTATCTCAATGACGACAGAAAAAAAAGTTGCGTTTTTCGACCGTGTAAATTCAATTCCTCTTACTTAGCGCTTGCGTCAATTAACTCGTCGCTCGGCCGAAAAAAACGCACTGCGAATTAATTACATTGCCGGATAAACGCTACGTCCTCACAGGTTACACAGTCCTCATTAAGGTACTCGTACCGGTGTATTTTTAATCTCCCGCAGTGCGAAATTTTACAAGAAAAGAACTCGTTCGATGTCGCTCGTATTTTCATACTGCTGTGGAACGCTTTGACCTCCTCCGATTCCTTTGTTGTATACGAAATCCGATATTGCGCTATTCCAGTTTTGTCTCTGTGTAGAATGAGAGGAACGCTTTTCATTTATCGATATTCTTAACCCTTTGTTCCCCTCGTGGAGTGTTGGGCAACGCCAGAAGTTTTCGCTTTCTTGAGTTACCATCCCCTTACAGTGGACGATAATTGGAACTCTTAATCCCGTAAAAGCCGAAAGGGTTTATTAATCTTAACAGTTACTCCATTGTCAAATAATGCATAGCGATAATATTACTTCGCCGTGTAATATTTCTTAATTTATATAATTGTACATGGAGCATTTGAAAACAAGGAATAATTCGAGTCGCTTTCGTTCAATTCTCGCTATTCTTTTTTCAATATTACAATCTAATAATGTTAGTTACGTATGCTTATCCCAAATTACGATTTCATACGAGTATCCAATATTTTACTGCTATGTAGTCAACGTTTTATTCTAGTGTGGTCTTATCGTACGATTACATTTCTCTGATGTATATATTAAAATGAATTCGTGGGATTAAGCAGTAAGTCGGAACAATTAGAGCGTTAAGAAACGCAAAAGCCCCGTAACCATTTCCTAACAGGCTCGAAGTCATGGCTTATGTAAATAACTAGTGGTAATGGTAGAAAAAAATTTCATGGGACTGATATTAAACCGAATGTGCTCGTACACCGAAGAAGAAGTTTACACGCGGGCGACAGTAATCTTGTGTAATTGCTGAGAATTTCAATGGAGGATAAATACAGACGATCGCCCGTGTGCAAACTGAACTGCTTTTATTTAACACTTTTACGTTATTCAGGCCATTGAAGTAGCGTTGCGCCGGAAACCACCCTGTGCAACGGCGTGGTTTGTTTGAACGTATATTTTTAAATGCGAGGTAACCACTAAGAATGCGCCACAAACCGATGTCAAACGCGAATTTTTAATTCAGTTCTCAGCTTGTTACGGTGCGTTTATATGATCTTCTATGTACATTACATTAAAAAAGTTCACGACTTAAATGCATTAACTGAATAAACGCAACGAAATATCTCTGACTCAAATACGATCTTATATTGAAAATTACACTTTACCTTCCGTATTTTTTCTCGATGAATTTAATGAATGAGACGTATCCTCTTAGAGAATTTCTTTCCGCGAAATAGAATTAAATGTATATATTTTTCAGTGTATTTCTTTGGCAAATAGGCACGTAGAATAAAATTTAATATTTTTTATAAGCATATTTAATAGCAATCTTCTAATTTCCATACTGGGGAAAGATATACTACATCTAAAACTATTCGATTAGATTGTATAAATAGCTTTTATATATTTGAACAGTTTGCGGTAGCACCGATTATTCCGCGTAATTGCAAGTGACGACTTGTCGTTATAAATGCCTAACACAAAGGATCATCTGTACAAACTTAGATATACACCTCATTTAATCCGTTGAAATTACACTTCCTATTTTTCATCGTAATTAGATCCGACCAGCGGTTGCCTTTTCCTCTTCTGTTATTTCTTAATGTCATTAAGTACAGCACTACCGTAATTCAAGGTAATTTCATCATAAATAGTAATAGTTACAAAATTTTGCATATTGTCGTTTTTACCAAATGATGGAATATATTGTAGAATACACTTTGTTTGATTTTTAGATTGGATAATAATAATTCAAAAGAAACAATTATGCAATTGATAAGTTACGGCTTTATACAGAAATATGCACGGGATATAGATTTGAAAACTCTACGAGTACAAGAGTTTAATAATGCAACAAGGATAATTTATCAAAATTAAATGTAATTTCTTTTGAATACTCACAGATCTTAAAGTTAAAGTTCCGAATAAAGTGACGCAAACTCTAATATAATGCACTTTAAGGAAAACACGCGACAAAGTGTCTCACGAAACGCAGACTGAGGCGGCTAGACTATTTCTCACTTTTTCCTCGTTTATAGTAGCTCGCCGCAATTAATGCTAATCTACGCATAGAATAAATGAGGGAAGAAAATTGAGAGATAGAGCGAGGAGACGACGGAAACTACACTTGGAGGCTGTGCAGCTCTTAAATATTCGAGTGCATTTACTCGTTCGTTGTTCATGCTTCTCTAACCATCAACCAACGCGGAAATAGCTTCTCCTTCGCTTCGATGTAATATACCCAAATCCAACATCGATCGCACCTTTCTTAAGACCGTCTTGAAATGCATATCGCAATTTAGTAGTATCGAATTTAGTAATATCGATCGAATGGCTTAAGTTTCTATATTTGCAAGGTAAAAGATAGTATTTCTTAGAGAATCTGATCCTTTTCTCTTTAACTTTTGTATCAGTAGCTCGAGTTTCACACATATGGACAATGCGTTTTAGAGAAATAACTTATGTTATGTACATTGCAGAATATTTCTGTATATGTCATATATGCTGCAACTCACTATACTAAATTGCTGAGGCCATTTAAATTTATTATTATTGAAAGAGATATATGTCCTCAAATGTGCGCTAGTACACGACTCATCGCTTTGTGCTCGACTTATAAATAATTTCTTTACGACATAAGTTTATAGCTCATCCTGTGGAACGTTAACTAATCACGCTAATTAATTTTGACATATACAAGCTTGTAAAATTAAAAAGAAACAGTAAACATATTTTACACTACGTTAAAGCTTTTATAAACTGTCTTATAAAAGAATGCTATATATGGAAGCACAAGAAAAAGAGAAAACGTTAAATAACACGACAAAAGGGCGAGGTTTCATTTATTTACTACAGAGGGAGACTTTACATTTACAAAAGAAATATATACATAACTACTTTCAACCATAACTGCTTTTGTGAACTAATTTAATTTACTGTACTAATTTGACCAACGTGAGTGTGTCGTAAACGAATTCTTCATAATTTATCCTTCATTACTATTCATATCATACACGAACAAGCGTGGGATACGGATTCTCTTTCCTTCTAGCAACGAGTCCTTCTACTTACAAGGAATTATAATTAAACAGAATATTCCAATGTTTCAAGCTCGGCGGTATTGCGAGAATTAGGGTAGGATGTAACTCCGCGTCGGGTGGTTCTTTCCCCTTGCCTCTCTCTTCCTTTCTGTTATGAGAAACGAGAGAAGAACGCGAGGGTATGTAACCCAGAAAATTTCTCTAACTCCGTCATCGAATATTACCAATAAATTTTAACTTTGCGCGATTAATTGGAAGGCAAGTGAAACGAGAAGCGTAAAACTAAAAGGAAATTATCGCGAAACGGAAAGAAGAGAACGGGAGAGTAAGACCATTTTCTTAGTTTGTACATTTTTAAGATAAGAAAAACGCGGAGAGGGACAGTGTTGAGTTAGATTAATGAAATTGCAGGCAGAAGACGCGCATTTGGAGCCTTTATTGTTACTGTACTTATTTACAAGAACAAGCATATCCCCAGAGCAACGACTTTTACGCTCTCCCATCGCTGCATCGCAGGGATTTATTTGCTTAAACATGATAATAAGTCGCTTTATTAAATTTCTCTCGCTCCGCACTTGCTTCCGATGCCTAACGAAACGATTACTGATATATTTTCTGTACTATTGTTTTTATTTATGTAAAAAGAATATTATCTCGCATTTAAATAACAAACTTTAGTTACTAAATTTTCATGCTCAGGTATAAAACTATCGGAAATAATTACGTAATCGATAAATTTTTATAATTACCAACATTTAAAATATTGTATAAAGTTTCCTTGCACACAAATATATTTCCTGGATAAACATTAAAGAAGTTATTTATTGAATTTAACGGAATTGTTAGATTTTTTTTATTTATTGTAGTAAATTTATTTAAATTGAGTATACATCTTTACTCTTACAGACTATGAATAATTTAATATTATTGAATTATATCTAAATAATAAGAAAGAAGTTATATCTTAATATAAGTTAGGTGCAATTTTAAATAATTTAATCTACTTACAAGTTTTTAAATGTAAAGTTTTAAAATATATATGATTTACGTATTTTGGTAATTTATTTAAGAGAAATTTACTTTTGAGTTCGTGTAAAACTTTAATTGCATATGAGATTAAGATTATTTTGATTTTAATTTAAAAATTATTACTTGAGAATTTAATTATTTTAACAATTTTAAAAAAA
Organism: Temnothorax curvispinosus; assembly: GCF_003070985.1. Classification (NCBI taxonomy): domain Eukaryota; kingdom Metazoa; phylum Arthropoda; class Insecta; order Hymenoptera; family Formicidae; genus Temnothorax; species Temnothorax curvispinosus. Next base: position 809,129 of record NW_020216101.1, on the reverse strand, counting down.
TTGACCAAAAGCATTATCAGGCATTATTGCATTCTGTTATATATTGCTTCTTCTCTTATACAGCGCTAAATTGACTTTTTCTACTACGACTTATCCTGCTCGAGGACCTTATGCAGTTTCGAGCGCGACAGTTTTTGGTATAGGATTTTATGGAACGTGCCGATGTACACGATCAATTTCGCCGTCCGGAAAAAAGATGTATTTTCTCAAACGAGAACCGTTGCACCAAGTGGAAACTCCTTGACATAATGAAAAATAACAGCCGTGCGCGCGCGCGAGAGAGCGATACGAAGCTCGCGACGGATGCAAAAAGCGGGAAATTTTTTCCGGCCCCTTTTCCTGACAAGTGCGAGAGAGGGAAACGAGCTCTGGGCGTAAACCGGAAGCGAAAATGTTTCGCTTTTTGCTACGTCGATGAAACGGACGTCGCGTCGCACTGGACGGTCGGGAAATGTTTGACAATTATTTTAATATTTCCGCGAACTTGCCGCAACTGACTAAAGCTTCTTTTCTCGTCGGTACGTTAATTAAATACACTACGTCGGCCGATACTCAAAGATGCAAAACAGAGAAACCTTTGAAAATTTTATGCACGATATTCTTACAAAAGTTTTGGATCTACTTTTTTCTTTAAATACAACTTATATTTTTAATCATTATTTTGCAGAAATAATAATCTATATGATTTTAAAAGTTTAGTATATTATACATGATTTTTATATGTTAAAATCTTTCTTTATTATATTTGTATAATTATTAATTTTATTATTTGATTAATAATTTACGCAGGAAGATTTACGCAATTTACGCGATAAAAGAGAAAATATTTATTTATCACAAATTCCGTTGACAATAACTGTGATTTATAAGCGGCAGCATAAAGCTGATGATATATTCAAGTTAGCACAAGGTTATCGGCGTGCGAGATAGCACTACCTATATATTTAAATTTCTCGAATTCGGCAAAGAAAGAAAGCGTTCGATGAGAGAAGAGACATTGTACATAGACATAGCGTTGAATAGCAATGAGCGAATAAATGCAAATTATTCTGTGGGCTGTTCGAAAAATTTAATTAGAGGGAACTTCGCGGCAGTCGCGAAAGGGGCAAATACCCGGTGAATCTTAAAAAGCGATAGTATCCGGGTCTCCGTTGAATTTCATAATTACGAAGTTTCCAAATTTCATTATTATGCGAAGAACGGGAGAGACAGAAAGAGACTGAAAAAGAGAAAGGCTAAGGAAGAGAGAGACAGAGAGAGGGGAACAGCTTATTTTATCGATGAACATCATCATATGACGAATGTCTCACATAAATATTTGCGTGATTATATTCTGTACGACATATGCAAAAATTGCTAGAATATTTTGTATACATATTTATTGAAATGATTCACACCGCTAAATAATAGGGTTAGGGCGCAAATAGTATCTATTTGAATGATTATTCTTTATCACAATTCTTCTAATTAGTTACGTAGCAATTATTAGATGTATTTTGGAAATATTTATATGTATAATCACATGTATTCGAAATATAATAATTACGTCCCTAATTATTCAAACAACATCTAAATAACTTATTTTGCATGGCGGGTAATTATTATTTGAATAAATTATCTAGATTCTAAATGAAAATATTTAATAGTTTGGCTAATTAATTACATATTGACTGATTAAATTAATTAAATAATATTTAATTTTTATTGTAACTTATGTAACGATAAGTATTTTAGTTTTGATAGAACATTGATAAAAAAATAGCATAGAGAATTTAATTTTGACTATCTTTTTGATCTCACAAATTACTTCGAGTATCATGAAGGAAGAAAAGCACCCACATATTTGTTTTCGGAAAGATGTTGCACAAAATTCAACAGCACCCTGACACTTATAACTCTACGAAACTGTTAAATTCTCGGCTTTGGTAAAAATGGACGACCCGTTCAGTGTACTTCTTTGACGGTTTGACGTGTCGTGATATTTTGGCAAAATAACGAAACGCTGATCGTGCGGTATAAACAGTCGCTTCGCTTGCGGCTTTCGTGAATAGGACCATTGCGGAAAAATTGGAGATACAGTCGAGAATAGAGCCATCCGAGGTTCGAGAAAACGCGATGCCATCGATCCGTTGTTTATCCGAAGCTGCGACAGTGTTTCTGAGATCCGAACAAAATTTTCAGAATTCCGGATGATCTTGTCGAAAAATCCTGCAAAGCTCAGACTTTTGACAGTCCGATATGTTTTCGCTAGAAACTTAATTCTGCTCATGAAACCATCCCCTATGTTTCTTCTCACAATCAAAAATAAATTTTTATAATCCTGACATAATCAAACCTATTGTATATTTCATGAATTATAAACTTGTAAGACATTTTAAAAGTTGTATTGATGTATAATTTAATATACTTACACAATAATAAAGTTAATGTCTATATATGCCACGTTTCTGCTGAATAATGAAACAAAATTAAACGTTTTACTTTTTTTATTACTAATTAAGAAATTAGAAACATAAAAACTTACAAACACGCTACTTTGTCTTCTACTTTCATGCCACAAAGAACAAGAGAAGAGAAACAAGCAACAAGGACAAAATAATTAGCAATGTCCCAAGGAGCCAATTACGGCAGAAAAAGTTGCGTAATATTTTTCTGCACTAAGTCCCAGATTACATTTCAGTGTTTTAGATTTACTTCTCCGTATGGCATCTGTGCCATTATATCCTGTGTGTATATTTACTCGACAACAGCAATATTTTTCATGCCGCAAAATATCAGCCGACATTTTCCTCTCGGATTACAGCGAATTATTTTATTGAACGCTTTGTTTACGGTAAATAATGATCCCGATGCGCCGTATTTTATCCATGTTTATCGCTTGGGCGCAGCAGCACGCGTTTCCTCCGCATCCGCCACATTCTCGGCGTATGCATGTACAGAACATGTTCAACACGTAGCACGTACCGTGCAGCAGGCGAGGAACCCCCTTCGGAGTATTAAGTCGTCTTAACTAGCGAGGGCAGCACCCTGGGCTAGCGTGAAAAGTAAGCTCACCGGCAATAAAACGTTCTTACACGACATGTAATTTCCTAATATTTACCATCCTTCTTTCGGATAAATTGCGTTGTCTTCAAAGCACATTACTATAGCTAAAATAATTCTTTTTTTTAAGAATTTATTAATAATTTACTATCTCCGCGGTTTGGAATAAATAAAAGATAGGAATCCAGATATTTTTGAATTCATTTGATATAAAATATTAGCAGTAATTTATAATTTTACATAAAGTTATATACAATTAAGTATATATATATATCTATATAATTTTAAGGCGAGTAACAGCAAAATTTATTTTATTGTTTACGAAACCTCCGAATTATGTACTTGAAAGTTCATTGCATGTGTGTAACTAGCCGATAATGGAAACTAATCCATTAGCACAGTGGTAAACAGGTGCGATGAAAAGACAATTGCGTTCGATAAAAACGAGTGGGTTTTAATGCAGTTGTAATTGCTGGGCAAGGTAAATGAGAGAGTAACACAGCTCGAGACGTCGCGTCGCTAATCTGAACGGAATTAGAAGACGCCCGTGGCCAGACACTCTTGAAATTACACAGGGTGAAACAATTCCCTCAAATCACCGGGTAAACGAGGTATATCGTGCGCGCACGCGCTCACCCTATCTACTCTTATCGCACAACGATAAACGAGTAATAACACCAGTAGTTGTTCGTACTAATGTCGGGCTATATCGGTCGCGACCATCTCTACACGTACACCTGTACGCGGCCCGTGAAATTTCCCTTGTGCCATTATGGGAGGGTATCTTTCTGTTCCGTTTAAAAATTACCTCTGCGGAGATTACTGAAGGTACGGAGAAGAAAGTTACCGCTAGAATTTAGAAGGAAAGCGCAACGTGTTCATACAAAGTAGTATTTAACGGTAATTCCGATTTCTGTTGAAAACTGAAAAAGACTTGCTTATCTCTATATCTGATCTAGATTTAAAAACATAAAAATTTAAAATCCTAAGATTATCGAGTAAAATCATCAAATTCTAAGAGTTTTCCAAAGTTTACTTAAATTCTTAGAAATGAGAATTTAATAGCATATAAAGCTCTTCGCATTATACAAGAGTCTGAGAATGTGAAAATTTATTCAAGTTGTATATTAAAAATTAATATTTAATATATTTTATAATTGTCTTTTTTTATGAGATTTAAAATTATATAACGAGAAATCTATATTTAACAATGAAAGATTTAAGTAATTATGCGATGTGATTGGCAAATTTTAACGGAATTATTGAAATCCGTATTAAAATTAACGTATAGAACGTGGCAAACAAATGACAAATGCAGGAGGCTTTAATTTGATTCTTATCAGCCGGTGATATATTACATAATGGCCGACAATTCGCACGGGACATTAGCAATTTTCGGTACAGCCTTCTTTGTTTTAGTGCACATCGCATGTGCACAAAATGCAAGCGCGCACAATTGTAACCGCGCAATGCATGAGTCACGTACGGTCCATTGCGCATTTCCATCACTGCAAAAGCCAGGCTGCGGCCCCACAGAGCCGCAACGTTATCGTGTCTGGACCGTGGCGCATTCTCAACCACAAATTAAGCTAATCAAACAAAATAATAATGGCCGCGCAAAACAGGGTGCCGGAATATCGCGCGGTTGTGCAGAATGTTTTGGCCGCATAAATACAAAGGTGATTATAGTGACCGATAAATGTACAATTGTACGCTATTACAATGTGGGAAATCTGTTCATTGTGGTTCTCGATATCGAACAATGGAACGTATTGTTTAAAATACAAAATTAAATGAACAACATAGAAAGTAAATAAATAATAATTTTAACAACAATAATTGATAATAAATAAATTAATATAATTCTCATTAAACTGGAAACAATATTCTCTTTGCAATATAATGTTACAATTGTAAATCCATATAACTGCAAAAATGTTTTAATGCAATATTATCTTTGCACCGTATGTTAATTAATTTTAAGTTACTATAACATATTCCCTGGGCCAGAGTTTGAACATCGATTCGATACTCCACATAGGCAAAAGGGAGGTGCGATTATGTACAAACTCTATGTGCCGTAGAACAGCAAATTCGGCGGTCATTAATTTATTCTGTAACTAGGTACCCGCGAAAACCTATATCCGGGGCCTGATGGATTGTGTATACCCAATGGCGTGCACCCTTCCCTTCGATCCGGAGATTATCCTTGCACCGCAATTAATGTTTGTTGGTGATAGTAATTAACAGAAGTTATACGTAACATTAAAATTAGCATTTTAAAATCTATCAGATGATATCATTACCAAATAATTTCAGATTATCTTGAAAAATATCTTACATAATTTCTATTAAAATTTATGATACTAAAGCAAGTTTTATCTTTGCAAGAATATTTAATATTATTTTATTGGAGAAAAAAAAGACAGTAATATTTAAAGAATATTTAGAGTAATATTTTTTTATATTACTCTTATATTTATATTTAATCTTTAATTTTATTATTTTATTGATAGCATTTCTTTAAATAACTACAGTTTTTTTTTAAATAAATTAAATTAAATAAATTAAAGAATATTTAAATAAAAGTTGTTCTCTCACTGGTAATTAGCTTATATATTATAATCGAAATATGCAAGTTGCACAATAATAAAACATATATGTATTATATTGTAAGCGGTGAAAATTCGACGGTAAAATTTTGCATGCGATAGCCTATATGCGATAGTGCAAATGTAATTGCACAGCTATCGCGGCCACAAGATAGGAAACCATAAACATCGCTCGCGCTTCCGCCGAGGCGTCGACCATTTTGCAATCGCAGCAATATAATTTTCCAGGAAACGTAATGGACGACGCATCATCATGATTGGATAAATACAAAATGCACGTAATTCCAAGTCGCTTTTATTTTGAAATGGGAATAATTTCATAAATAATTCTTAATTTCCACACCGGCAACGCCAAACATTGTGCTTTTCCGATATTTGTGATTACATATTGACTGCGTGACGTGCCGTGATATAAAATAAACATTTAAATGAAATTATACCGAAGCTTTTAACGTATTACATTACTTAAAATGTTTTTCGAGTAAATTAATAATTTAGTTACGTTAGTTAGTTACGTTGTGACTCATTGTAAACAACAATAGATGTTTTTCTCCAATTGCGTTTTCGTGAGAAAAAAATATATTTAACATTTAATATTTAAAACTCTGCAGAGTTACACATAAGTAAGAGATTTTATAAATAATTTTATATAATTTTATCTAATTGTAAGTACATAATATTATATAAATAAAGAATATTTAATTTTTCTTTCCGCAATATCATTTACAATTTAAAATATTATATTATATCTCGATCTAGATACGAAAAGATGTTAATGATCCTGCCCTTTTGAAAGAAACTTTACCAGAAAATATACTTGAGATATCTTTGCTTTTCCGCGAAGTTATCAGTCGAAACCAAACGACTCTCTTGAACGAGCAGCAAGTACTCGCAAAAGTGTTTCTTGAGATCAAACTATGATCCTTCGCGTTTACGATTTAGCCGATAGAATCACAGAAAGTCAACCGATCTTGAACGCTGTAACTGGACATTAAAAATAGTTTCTCTTTCAATGAAAACTTTTAAACGCAATTCTCTTTACATTTACTTTATGTCAGACGTATCATTTATATCCCTAATATTATAATGTATACTCAATTTATATTTAGATCATTATCTTTTACCGAAATTTCTCCCTAATATAACGTGACAGGATTTCCTTTGACAAAGTACGCCCATGGTGTAATGCGGTCTTGTGATGTAACTATCGGATAACACATCGTATTATATTCATATCACGCTTGACATTCTATAAAGTGTGTTATCATCCTTTATCTATAATACGCGATAGATATCGCAACGTTGCGCTCCACATTATTTAACGTGAAAACACACGGGTCATGAATTAGAATTCTTATCGTGCTCGCAACGATTAACTTCATCCTTTTTCAGTCCAGCGACTTGAACTGAATGCGAGTTTTCCGCCAGCAACAATATAAATCGCGAAGTTGTCGAACTTCGCGAAACCACGACTTCTCATTTTATTTTTCATTTGACACCAAAAGTTGCGCGCGGGCTCGCATGCTCGATCCGCGGGCGCCGAATTCGCCGGGATATGGCGAAAGAGCTCATTTTTAACTTTTGCAAACGGTGGAGGAGAATGGAGTATATTTTTGGGCAGGCAAAGTTTCAGGAATTTCTACTTCGGCAAACTCGATGGGGGCGGAAGTTGCGGAATTGAACTTCGCACTAAAGCTTAAGACGCGCTCTTTTCGCTAATGCTGCACTTTTGGGATACAAAGGAGCAGCAGAATACAATACCGTGAAACAAAAATTAAACTTTCGGTAAAATAGAGATTAAGTCTCATGCTACGTTTGAAACTAATTTCGAAGTGTAATACCACTTTCTTACTATATCTATAGCTTCTTTATATATTATTATTTATTAATTTAACTACACATTATTATTGATTATTATTACGAATTTTAATTAATATATATTATTTATTATAATTTATTTGCTATTTTTACAACACAATAAGAATCATATGATTAGAGATTAATCTACATATTACACGCTCGTTAGAAGATAAAATATAGGATTATTAGAATTTTTAATATTTTCTTCTAATGACTTGTCAAGATATATATTACCATATCAAGGGACCAATGTCCTCTTTTACGTCTACATAATATTATTTATTTACGTCTGCTTCTGCCTTTTCATTTGAAAATCGAAGCTTGCAGACTCGTTTCTGGTGAGCGGAACTCTGAAAATCGAAGCATCCGGAATCGAAAGAAATAGCGATTTCGCATAGTATTCGCAAGGATTCTGTGATATACAGGATGGTTCGTCCGAATGCCTTGCACGTTTGCTCATATTACATATGTATGATATACATTTTATCCATTCTGCAGAGCGAATACATGTATATAATGTTGCTGTCACGTGATCGAATATTCGATGATATTACCCGGTGAATCAGGGTCAAAATGAGGAAGTATGCGTCAACGGATAGTAATTCATCGATATCCGACTGAATAATTTCCGGTGAAATTTTACTAACAAAATATGAACGATCGTTTACATACTCCAGAACGGCGATAATAATTTCGAATAAAATAACATTGGTAAACTTTTTTTTCCTTTTTTTTTCGAAATGTCATTATTAATCTACATGTTTGGATAGCAATTTTAAATAATCTTCTTTCTTATATGTGAAAAAAGTCACGCAAACAAAAAGCATAAAGCACATTTTATTTTTGTGTGAGCTTGAAATTATTTGCGAAATAGAATGTTGGTTCTTTTCTCAGAATTATATTATGAAAAATACCTTGCATTATAAAGCAGAGGTTTAATTTAATTATTTGACAATCTCCTCAGAAAAGGTAAAATAAAAAGTATGGAAAAAATACATTTTATTGTGTGTGGGTGATTTATATTAAAAATTTGTTTATCTCAGAACTGTGTAATATATTTAATAACATATATTTAGTAACATATACACATTAGCAGATCAGACGAATCTATTATTATATCAATTATATGTCAACATCTGTACATTAAAACGAAAAAGATAAAATAATAAATTGCGAAAATTAAATTTATCCTATATAATATTAAAACTAAGGATTAATTTTATTTTTGAAGTAAACATTAATATATATTTTTAACTAGCTTTTTCAATTTTTAATAATAAAAGTACGGAAAAATATATTTTTTGACAAGAGTTTTTACTGTCACAGACAAATCCATTGTTGCGTATATATGCAGCACTGCAAAATCTGAACTCGTTGAAATTATATGGCTTTCAATCCCAGCTTTTATTCGTGCCGAGTTGTTGATGAAATTTTTCACATTCCCGCGAAGTCAACGCGACAGGAAGTAAATCAAGGGAGAAAACTGCGAGCAAGGTAAGTGCTCCTCCGGACACACTAGAAATATGGGTTTCTGGTAGCGACGAGAGAGTGGGTGGCTAACGTCCCTTGGGAACACGGACGGCAAGGATTCTTTACGGACACTCTCGATAGGAAACAAGTCGCAGGAACGCGTGAATTCCCACGCGTAACATTGCCCGTGTTACATATGTACATACGACTCTCGGCGTTGGTCTCCCGACGGAGCTACACCCTTGTCAAGGATATTATCCGCGAAGAGAAAGTTTGCACGGCCCGACATTATAAGCAACGTAATTTATTATCATTAAATTATTTGCTGCACGGTCGTCAAAAATCGCAAAACAAAAATAACAGTCAAACAAAATTAGTTAGTTTATGAAATTGATTCTAATTCTTTTTCGAAAATTTCCGCGTCTTGTTCCGCGACTATATATGTTTAATTTTCTTCAATTAAATATATAACCGCAATATACTTTTATTTTCTGCAAGCATCATTGTACCACAATTTTTCAAAATATGCCTAAGCTACAAAATGAATAACAAATTATGTAATTGATTTGGCAAATGTAAAACATGAAATTACGTTTATCCTATATGATTAGTATTGAGGCGGGAATTACGTAGTGCACCGTTGTAATAAGATTTCCTCGGCACTTTTTAAATCAATATCTCGGCACGTGACAGCCGCGACGTTGTCACAAGTATTATCAAAGAAGTTTTGGCCATTAAACTTCAATCATTCTTCCGAGCGAAACCAGAAGAAAAAGGCAAACGTGGCTCTTGGTCCTTACCCCGAGTTTCTTGTATAGTCATCATGACCCCCGAGAAAACATATAGTTGCAATACGTTGATGCTTTACGGATTTGGAACGACACGGTATATAATCGATAGCTTACATAGTAAAGGCGTCTCTCGATCCTATTACTTTGTTGATCCTTTACACATTCGCCAAAGGATCAAGACTGCGATTCATCGAATTAGAAATAGCCGATATACACCACAATTGGCTCAGCATCCGCTATTTTTCAACTAACCAAAAACATTATTTAATCTCTCTCACTATACATGTATGGACGCGCTACATATTCATATACATATATGTATTATAGTACAATTTTTAAAAATTGCAATTTAGTGTCACACCTTTTGAAAAATTAAATTATAGGATCATGCATTACATATACGCGCGTGCTTGTTTTATTTTATTAAAAAGGAAATTTAAATACACAAGAAGCTGTTTTTAAAATATTTTCCAATGGATCTGCGAGACATTATATATTCTGTAATTATTGTGTATATATTATCACGATATTATCATATTAAGATCTATGGATATAAAACATGAAAGCTGGAAATATGTAATTTCCATGAAAATTTCCGATGCAATAATAATATTTATATGCAGCCGACATTTTCCTCCAAATGATTACCGTGCATTCGCTTACGTAACAATTGCAAAATTAATTCCCGGGTATACATATGAACTTTCGATTAACTCTGGCGTGCCAGGGATTCCGCTATGGTTGCGTTGTAAACCATTATCGCGGCTTAGCTGGCCCATGAACGCGAACAATATGCCGCTGTGTTAATATGAAAATATTTTTATAATGCATACAACGCCGCGCTGTAGACTTAAAATTGAAAATTATGAATATTAGATATTGCATATTAACTATGACTCGAAACGTTATCTTTAACAAATATTCTATAAAAACAAGATATCCTTTATGTCATTTGTATAAAATATGTACACATATAAAACATAAAACAAAAATTATAAAACATAAACTTATAAAGAAAAAGATAGAAATATTGAATGTATAATGTTTCATGTATCTTTTTTATATTCCTTATTCGATATATGCATAAATGTTATTTTATTTCTATTATATGTAATATTAAGTTATTATACAATTGCATTTAGTTATTAACTTCAGGTAATTAAATTCTGTATTTTGATACATCGATACATACAATACATCGGAAGTGAAATACTATCTTCAAAGTATTATTTACATATATACTAGTATTAAATTCAATTTCTTATTATATTTGTACCAATATTAAAGTTTATCTATTTTCAGAGATAAATTAAAGTTCATACATTGCAGATAGGAATATAAGCAAATATTTCATTATAAATCTGAGTATTAAGTTTAAAGTTTATCTCAAGTGTTTCACATATGCAATTAAATAAGTTCTACGATTAGTATCGGGATCTGTGATGATAGATGAAAGACATCTATCAGATATATCGCTCGGAAACATTAACTCCTTAACGCACGACTCTGAGTTAACTCGGACAAGCGGTATTGACAAAATTGTGCAAGCCCGAGTTAACTCAGGCAGCGCCCGTTTATTTCATATTGCCATGATGCGCCCGTGTTAACTCGGGCATGAAAAATAGTTACACATTACACATTATACATAAAGTTATTTATGTATACGTACCTGATGATGAGTATAGGTGCCAGACGACCGGCTCGTCAGGAAGTTTAATTCTGTTTATTCTGTTATCAGAGCAGTGTAACTAAAAAGACATACAAAATATTTGATGAGTGCATTATTATAGACTTAATTTTGAAAATATTATATTTGATCCAATATTTATGCTTTTTTGTCTATAAAAGTGAATTAAGTTATTATGCGTAATTATATTAAATTATTAATTTTAATGGATAAAAGAAATAATTGTTTTTTGCCATTTTGTTGCAAAAAAACAGTGCATTAAGAGGTTAAAGTAGTCCATAAGGAACTGTAAATTTAGTGATACGCCAATATTTGTAAACGAGTTCTCCTCAATACACATCCACACACAATAGATTTCTGCAATATCTGCGCTACCGTGTCTCTACTGATCGATATCTGCTACTATTAATCTACGCGAGCAGCGATAATCGATCACCATTTGACGTGGTGTAACGATTTATCGCGGGCGTTTTTCACCAGACGTTTATTTCAATGTCTAGTGTCCGCACACAACATGTTAACCGATTCTTACAATTTAAAACGCAATTTTCGTGCATTGTATATAGCATTTTTTATTGCTTCTTTCCGTTTCTGATTATTATTAGAAATTCAATGCACAAAATGAGAATTTTGCGATTTATTTAATGCAAACCAAATAGAGGAATAATGATCTAAGACATAAACATGCAGGAAAAATAAAGAAGTAGCTACTGTAGCGACTTATATATACATGCATATTTTATTATAATAAAAAACAAAATATATAATGAGAATATAATAAAGTAATAATTGGCAATTAAAACTTTACTCAAAAATAATAAAAATTTAAACAAATGAGAGACAGTATCTAAGAATATTTCGTTTTATTATATAATATCTTCATATCTTGATATATAACTGCGGTATGTACTGCAGTACTGTAGCTTCGAGGTAACGCGTCACCTAGCTGCATTGCCGCAGTGAATGCCTCAGCATTGACACTGCCGGTTACTAAAGGGAGATTACTACGACGACAATAAAGACGTTCGGATCGTAAATATGCGAGATATGCCGTAAAATTTAACGATTCAAGTTCCCGGCCTCCTTTTCCCGCGCGCACAGATACGTTTATTCGCCGGGGTGATAGGCAGACCGGTGGCAGGTATATAGGGGGTAGCAGATGTCGAAAGTGGCGCAACCCTTGATCGCGTACACTCACATTTTGAAGTAGAAGTCGATAAATCTCACCCTTACGTTGCACGAAACGGCACATTCCGAGATTAATTTTGTTCCGAGATTAAACCGGCGCACGTTTCAGCCGAATTCCCGTTGCACGAGATACGTGTTACGAAAGGGACGCTTAGAGAAGCTGCGATCGAAGGTCGAGTGGCAATTTATTTCACCTATATGCATTTTATTGCAGCTATCGTCGAGAGGACAGATCGGAAATGAATAAGTTATTGGATATTGCACAACTTTCCAGAGTTTACCCCGAAATTTACGATAAAGTCTTACATATCTACAATAACTTATTTATAACGCGTTTGGTTTTTATGCCATATGTCGCTCTAAATTTATTAAAATAATTATGTTTTGTATCTTGATATTAAATCTTTTTATCTATTTAGGGAGCTCTCTTATCTCGTCAATGAAAGTAAGTTATTTCAGAAGGGGGAAAAGTATCGAGAAAGAATCAAGGGTGAGGGCAGATGTTTTTGGAAAAGTTTGCGACCCAATGGTATACCTGGCGGCATCTCACCGCGATGAACCTTCTAATATAGCCGAACCCCATGGTGCCATTCGCCTAAGATCAATAAAGCACCTTGCCCCTCGCCATCACGCGCTTCCAAGGATGCGAGTTGCGGTCGCGTCCTCGGGAGAATTATGTTGAAAACGCTTTGTGAGATTTACGGAGTTTAAACTTAACGTGAAACCTGTGCTCGACGTTAATTAGAATATTTTCCATATTTACACACAGCTTCTTAGCAAGATTTTTAAAAACTTTTCTTTCATCGTACTTCTCCCGTTTTATGAGTGTTTAATTGATACTTATTTTTTTTTACACATAGACAGATAAATTGTTAGTTAAACTGTTTTACGAAATGTAATTTCTACTCAATACATCTCTTTTATCGTTTAAAATAATGAATTAATAGGTGGCTATAAATAATTAATTGCATAATTAATGTAATTAATGTAATTATATTGACCGCGGCATACTTGTACCAATACGTTGATCAATAATGCATAACATTACGCAATGTAATGATGAGAAATTAAATAGCAAATAATTGATATCGAATGAACTATTGCATATATTACTAATTAATAGTGTGATTAACGGTAATGTGGTAAAACTTTAATTTATGCGTCATTGACAAGTCACTGACATTTACCATTACACGTGCTGATAACAGCATATTATCTTTTAGCGCTACCTCGATAATCCGACGCATAACCTGCCCCAATTATTTGAGCTAAACTAATTGAGCCGGGGCTGCCGTTAACATGTCGCCACTGCGCGCCCCATAATCTCGTGAGCGTTTTCACGTAGAAAATCGATCACAATATGGAAAACAACGAGAAATCGAGAAAATGAGCGAAAGAAGGAGAAAAAACGACATAGTTTTGGGCACACGATTTTATCTCTTTGCAAACAGTAGTCTTTTTTTTGTGTATTTAAGCTAAATCTCGGGATACATTTTGGGATCAATGTGATGTCAAGCGAAACGAGCGTTCACAAATCCGTCTACGGCACAAGTTCCGATTGGTTTACGCCACGATGTTTTATTAACTCACAGAAATACCACGTTTCCTTTGAGAGCTGTATCTTTTGAAAAACTCCCGCCTCGCCGGGTACCGTAGTTAATTCATATTTATGTGGACAATGACCTCGGTAGAGAAACGGCTCCCACTCTATTGCATCGGATCTCCTTTTAATGCCTCCCGAGAGGGCTGCTCAGAATCTTCATAAAGGAAATCCGCGGTCGCAACTATGATCCTCTCGCGCAAGCAGTGCCCGGTGTCCTTTAATCTCGACATGGAAGGTCCCCCCCCCCAAATAAAACAAGACTCCCGACAAAGATTTGCCTTATCTCCGCCTCTCTGCTTTCATTTGTAATATTTATGCCACACGGACAGAGCACGGGCAGGATCAACGAGTCCGACGAGAATACATACGGTCACCCTCTGACCGAAGCAGATCTTTTAAGTCCAGCGGCAAATCCTTGTGGCGCAAAATATATTCAGGCGTCGCTGTTGACTGGCCGTTCCCACTCATCATAATTATGCTGTTATAAATTATTCAAGCATTACGGTTGCTTAATCCTGAGATTAATCCTGAGATTTTTATTTTCGTTAGAAAACTTCCTGCAGTTAGATATATACAGTGTTTACATACTCTAAGTCTTGAAACTGTAAAGTAATAACGTAGATATAATTTTTTTTTATAAATTGTAGAAATTTTTGTCCCAGAAATTGAATAACGCCGTTTACACATTTAAACTTTAAATAAAATCGGTGTTTCGGATATATAAGATGTAATCTCTGCGGTCTCTCGATCGTTCGCGTGGTTACAATTATTACAGCAGAAAGCGAGATTGAATTTAGAGAGTGCAGCAAACTCTGAAACTGTGTGGATCATTGAAAACACATGCTCACCCCTTACCGCAACGCTTGCACTCATCTTTGCCGCGACCGCAGCAATGCCGCAACAACGACGCGTCCTCCCTTTCCCCCGCTATACAGAACGGATGTTTCATTTGCGGACGCCATTATTGCAAGTGAATAAATGCCGCCGCTACCAACTCTCCGCCGCTGGGGTACCGGCCATTAATAACTCCCCGTAGGACGAATAACCGGGGACGCCCAAAGTGGAACGCCAGTTGGAACCATCGTTCGCTGCCGCGCTACACTTGGCCGAAGAAAAACATTTCGCATTGTCACCGTGCTCTAATTAATATCGCGTGACTGTCGAATATCTCCGCGCCTCGATATCTGTGCGCGATTTTAGCGATTCTCGCGAGATGAAATCAAATTATCAAATTTAATTATACTGCTGTAAAACGTTAATGAGCTCGTTTTTTTTATTAACGCATAAATTTTACATCGTTATTATTCTTGCTCCATTAGAAATAAATTTTAATGAGTAAATTAACCGTTATGTTATACCATTGTAGTTACGAAAAGAAATGATTAATATCGTAGAAATCTTTAATTATAATTGAGCTATTCTGTACTCAAAATAAAATATGAAGATATATTAATATTTATCAGTGTTACAATTAAGGAGGATTTAATACGTTAATATTATACATGAGTACAGTCCATTCTGCAGTGCAGATTGCACAGTTAGTGCGATTCCATTCGCATTGCATTCGCTGACGTCCATTCTGCAGATATTTAAACTGCGCGAATTGAGATCAATCTACGCTTAATCCAAGCGAATGTAATCCTAATTCGGTGCCGCACTTAATCCAGCAAGCTTCAATCAGATCATATGCATCTGCGATTTTGGGAAACGCTCGGGCGCGTAGATCAGGTTTGAAATTCCGATGCACGCAAATTTACATCGTACACGCCTGATGTAGACCCTTGATTTAGCCGCGACCTCTCTGTAACTCGGACCTAATTTATATTTGATCCATACGAATCCATCTCTGAGGTATGGTGAACCGAGATCACAGCGTGATTCCGGGACTCAAGCTAAGTCGCAGGCTGCGATCAGGGGGTTTCTCTCGCATCTAAGATTAAAATCGCTTGCAGCCAATTCTCAAATGACCGATCCCCGAGTCTCTTTATGGACATCCTAATTATTCATATTTACTAACGCAGACCATCTCTTTGAACTTACGGCTTTAATATTAATAATACATTTTTTAAATATAAAATCTTGTTTTAATGTAACCTGCCGCGTATATATGAGATCTTCAGAGCTTGCACAGATTTTAGTTGTACCGCAAATGGCAAACTCATAATTTATTGAAATAAATAGTTGCCTCATTCTATTGCAGTTGTAAATGAACGATGTAAATGCAGAGGATATTGTGCAAATTCAAATAATATTTAAACAAATTAATCGTATGTTAAATTATTCAAATAGAAATTTGCGTACATACGATACGATCAAAAACTCAATAGCGGGAGTATATAGCTAATAGTAAATAATTTTACCGCAACGCAAATTAGAAACATGATTACATTCCAATAATGATCTGGTGCTCGTTTAAGTTATTCAAGTCATTAATCAAACGCGAATATTGTATGAGGCTAGTCGTATTACTACCCTGGCTCATGTGTTACGGAATCCGCGCGAGCGTCCGAGTGTGTATCTCGTTTTAATATTTTACTTCAACAAAAATTCATGCCGTCATTAATTCGGCATAAAAAACGCATATCGTGAACGCGCCTCATCGTAAATCTGCCACATAGAGGTCTGTACCACGCAAACCATTCCGCCACTGATGATGTTTTCGAGCACGCCAACAATGAAACTTCGCAAAACACAGCACATACACGCGTGCACGCATCACGCATCGCGACGAGCGCGCGATTTATGCGAACGTATAATGCGATTTCGGCTGCCAGCGCGCACGTACATGCTGTCTAAATGCCGAACCGCATGTCGAACAGCAATGTCAAACTCGATCAAGTTTCCACCGCACCTCGAAGCAAATATTTTCACCGCACGCTTGGCATTGTTCACTAAATTTGTTAGACGACCCGCAAATGAGCAATCGCATGTAGACAGAGTCATTCCGTTTTTATACTTGGGGACTCTAACTGACGTTTGTTATAGAGGATGATTATTTGAAAGGAATAAAATTGTAAAGTCAAGAGGATAACGACGCTCGGTAATGGCTAATATAGTTCGTAGATATTAGAATAAAATTAATTTTTTTAAATTATTAATTTTATTTACACATACGTATACATAAATATACAACGCATTGTGATTTTACGTTGACGAGTGATTCTATCTTCTAAAAATCATAACTGTTCAAAATGTCATTCAAATTGATATGTAATTCGGATCTCTAATGGCAACATGATTGCATCATGCCAACAACATGTTTCGTCATACTTATATTTTTATTTAAAAATAGAAATACAATATTTAATTTTGGCATTCAAATATTTCGATTGATTATGAATTAATTGTGACAGATATTTCATTATAAGAACCTAAGAACTTTACGTGCAAGTTGCAAGTTGTAATTTTTCTTTAGACTCCGTCAGACGACAAATTAAAGAAGCAAGCGTGCAAAGACGCACGCAGGTAGAAACTATTTCTTTTGATATCGACACACCGAGCAACAGCACTCGTCGCGGCTGTTGCAGCTGTAATGGGGTGATAACGACGAGACGAGTGCAAAACTTGAACAAGAGGGGTGTACAGGCTTTCAATGACCCGTGGAAGTAGTCTCGGTTCTCGCGTGTGTATTGATCCCTTACTTTTTTTCCTTAACGAAAGGAAAGTTCTTCGTTCTCCGGCTCTCGTTTCACAGGCTATCTCGTTTCAGCCGAAGGTATGTATAATTACACAAGCGCGGCAACTTGAAAAACGTCTAAATGGAATGTAGCGCCAGTAGTTAACAACAATGGAAGTAATGAGACGAGAAGATACTTTATCTGTGAGCAATATAGACATTCGTGTAGTTATCTCGCGAACGAAAGTTTAAGCGCTTATGAAAAGGAACGTTTTCGAAATTGTAATAGTCATGGAACTTTTAGCTTAATTATTTAAACACGTTCGAGATTTTATTAATAAAAGTTAATATTGAAAGAATTTAACATATATTATCTTATAAAATTTTATTATGTTATTTTCTACATATTCTAAATTATTCTATAAATGATTCACATTTTTAAGATAACAATACAAATTGAAAATATTAACTTTGGGATAAGAAATATAATTTTGTCACCATTCCTAAGCTGAATTAATTAAATATGTTTAAGTTTCACATTATTACAAACTGTTAACCAACAATCCATTAAATTATTTCTTATCTCATTTCTTACGCACCTACATATATGCTCGATAAGACTGACGATTGAAGAACATCGAGAAGAACTTTTCTGATTCTAACCCATCCGACCGTCGCGTCGGCTCTACCTCGGTCGGTGGTGTAATGGCGTAATAACGACAAACGTGACTCCAAGAGTTGGGATAAGAGCTTTCAATGGTGTATGAAAGCAGCCTCTCCGCGTACTTTCTGCGCGTCTCTTATTTCACTCGAGCAGAGAGAAGTTGGGCTGCTTCATTCTCACCCGATGCTCCATTCTATGGCCGCTGCTGTATATAATTATACATAGGGAACAAGAAAAAACTATCTACAGAGCACTCCGCTAGATATATCCCTGAGAATCTCCACGCAGAGTTATGTCGCCTTTTGCATTGATGAAACTCTTACGAGAAAAATGAGTTGTGTCGGAAATTAGGACAGATTCGAGAACGCTATACGCGAACTTTATGGAGAATCATGCTTAATCTTTCTACTTTAACTCGGCTAGGCGATTCCAGCAAGAAAGTTGTGCATAAGCATCACGGAGTAGCCCAAGGAATTTTTTTGTATAATTACATTACGCGAGATTGGAGAGAGCCGCAGAATTGCGCAGGAAAAAGTCAACCTTCATTTTCCGCCTGAAAGAGACTGCGTAATATCCTGAGAGATTTATCTGTATTTTTCACAGTACTGAAACTTTACCACAAAGGATATTGCGAAACTTTTGCTAATTTATATATTAATTGAAAGTATTATAAAGTCAGATGTAACGATTTCTGCTTTACTGCTTGATAAAGCGTATCTGAAACAATTTAATGATTGAATAAAGCGTTTAATAATTTGATGAAAATTTATATACTGTCAAATTTTTTTCACATTGTCTTTAATCACAGTTGACGTAAAAAAATTGACAGAACAACATATCTATAATCTAATAGTTGACTAATTTGCTAATTCGTGCAGTGGATTATTATATAATACATTGCCCGCATACACATATACACGTCTTGTGCTTTGGATTTATCTATTTAAAAATAATCTCACTAAAATTATTCGAATTTGTCGTAAATAATGATACTCGAGACGAAAGCTGAAAATAAAGAGGACATTAAATTAAATTATATAATCTAGTTATAACATCCAGAGAGAGAGAGAGAGAGAGAGAGTACAGTATACTCACTTTTATACTGAATGAATTACCGCATTAAATTCTTCATCGCTAGGTAGATTGCATTTTTTACAGTGTTATTATGAACCGATCATAAATTTCTTTTAATATATTCCAGCAAAGCAGCAATTTTTTTTTAATTTTTAATATTCTTTTGTAATACTCTCCGACAATGGTATGATTTTATAACAAAATTTATAATGTAGATTTTCCAAAATTTATAGTGTCTTTGGAATAATACATAAATCGGAATATCATAATTCACGATATTGCTACAGCGGTTATCTCACCGTTTTCGCAATTCAGCTATATTGCACAGCTGCTTTTTCCTTTTATTTATATCATATACCGCGTTTACACTGCCGTTAAGCGTACCAGCAGGCGCGACCATGCGCGATTCGCAAAAATTCGGAAAAAAAAAAGAATAAGCGTCCGTCGTCTGCCATCAACCGGTCGCCATAAAGCCCGCTGCAAATTTTGAAAAAAGCTTCACACCGCGTTTCGCTCGCATACGCGCGTCATCGCAAAGCTGCATAAGTTCGCTCGCGCGAATATTTCCGCGGATGCATTCGAAAGCGTTCCCGTGGCATCGCTACTACGGCGACGTGGTATTAAATTACACGCCGTACCGTGTGGATGGCCAACGTCAGCGTGTAACGATATTACATTGAGTTTCGCACACGCACCGCGTTCCGCTCTCGAGTATATTAAATGCGAACCGTAAATGCTGTAGATCTCGCACGCGTAATGCCGACAGTTATCGCGAAGGACGTTATAATAATGCGCGTGCGAGTTATCGTTGCGTAATAATCGCGGGAGTACAATCAACTGCGATGTCGAGACTGTTATCGCTAACTGTCGGGCGCACTTGCAAAAGTTGTATTTTACAAATCATGCTGGAAAACAATAAAGGCCAATTCTTATTATCACAGTCGAATATGTGACGGACCCAAGAATCCGAAAATCCAGGAAAGCCGAAAATCTTAGGATTTAAAGACTTGAAGAACGGGCTCGAAGTATTTTACAGATATAGGAATCTATATGAATGCAAGAAGTTAAAAAACTGAATTTTAAAGAATTCAAAAGTTTTAGTCTTTACTAAAAAATAAAAACATTTAAAAAATTGGAAGATCTAATTACAAGTCTAGCAAGTGAGAGAAGAGAATAAAAGTCCTTTTGTACTTAATGATAAAATAATATCTGAAAACTTGTCAAAATAATTTATTTACTTTGCTAAAATTTATTTTAAAAATAATAATGATGTATCTTCTACGCTTTTTTTGAGCAAGACAATTTCTCAGATATTGTTGCTTCAGAAGAAAAAGCATAGCTTATACGCCGATCGATACTGAACTGCACGGAATTAATTTCGGAACATGGCTCGATGTACGTGTAACAGCTGGTTATAGAACGCAACTTGTTACAATTTGCGAGTCATTAATATTGTAATAACAAGGGTCCAAAATGGAGGCAAAGTCATGGAAGATGGAGGAAGAAAGAAAGG
This sequence comes from Temnothorax curvispinosus, assembly GCF_003070985.1. Classification (NCBI taxonomy): domain Eukaryota; kingdom Metazoa; phylum Arthropoda; class Insecta; order Hymenoptera; family Formicidae; genus Temnothorax; species Temnothorax curvispinosus. The sequence continues at coordinate 788,009 of NW_020216101.1, read as the reverse complement.
AAGAAACGCTTGTACAAAATGTTCCGATGGAAACATCGTAACATTATCTCCACAATTTCAGCACTTATTTGTTTAATTTAAAAAAAAAATGCCTTTAACAGGCAACTGTTGTAAAATATTAGATTATAATAATGAATTACCATTTAATATAAATGTTTGAATAGTTCTTAGGTAGAAGAAAAATATTAATTAAATAAAGAGTTTGTTTTTTACTATTTTGTACAACTGATAAACTAATTTCAGTTTTTATAAATTTCTTTGTATATTAGGAAAATATTCCAATTACGTTCAGTAAAAAAGATATAACTAAATCAGACGCGTAATCAGCAGAGAAGATGTAACTATGTAACGAAGTTAGTAAAAAATGATGCCATGGTCAGACAAGTAGAGTATAGATATACATATCCATTATAGCAATAGTAAATTACTAAAAGACGATCAAACACATGAATTTTTATAATATGAATTTTACAATTAACTATATTACATAAAATTACGTCTATGTTTTATATTTATACCATATATCTACTTCCAATCTTCTTAATATAAGCAAAAATTTGTATGAAGTTATGAATTTGAAAGCGATTCTATATTGGCATTACCAGCAATTACTCTATTTTTTCAGATTTAATTATATATCTAATCATCGAATATAACGTAAGAGAAACACACTTGGATAATTTACACATAATACAAACACATAATCTGTACGTAGTGAAGCATATAATTAGCTATCCAAAAAGTGTCGTGACAGTACCGAAAAAAAAAAACGTGCGGAAGCACAAGCTCCTCTCATTCTTCGTTCTTATTTTCTAGCTTACTCGTCTCTCTAATATTAAACCCTGTCTCCGTCGTTTCTTCCTTCTTTTTCTATCTTCGCTTTAAGCGTAGCATCGCTCGCATCGAGGAAATTTTTGCGGTACGTAAAGTCCACGCTCGAGACGTAACTGGCTTGCTCGATCTTGCTCACGGTATTGAAAAGGAAAGAAGGAAAGCCGAAGTAATAGATATATATAAGATGGGTTCGAGAGAAGAACGGGAAGATGAAGTCACATAATCTGCATGGCGTCGGTGTCAATGGGATCAGTCGCGGCGTCTTCGGCGTTCTTTGAATTTTAACATTTCACTTCCGTGACTTGTTATCGATAATGCCTCTCGGGATTCTCGATAGCACCGTTTTATGACGCAGACCTGTTTTCTTGGAAAAATATCAATTTGATGATAATCTTTGAAAAAATTCAGTGCTACTCAAGAGATAAGATGTCGCCGTTATCTTCTTTCCCTGAATCTACTTGTTCGATTTGAACTAACTATAAGTAAAGAAGTACTTAAACGTCTAATAGCGTCAATTTATTTCTCGGAATCTTGACGTACAAAAATGATAGCACAAAGTTACAATAAAGGTAACGATAACGAAACGAATATCGCTCATTTAAAATATTATTTTTTAACATTTACCGCGCTATACTCTTAAATTAGTAAAATAACGAAATAAATACACGAGAACTGTTTAATAATAAATGTATCGCAATATGCATATTTTTTTGGATAAGTAATAGACGTAATAAAGCGGATCACATGTTTTTTGCTTTGAAAGCAAACACAAACCATCGCTAGAAAATATCGCAACAAATCTGGCAAAATCTCGAAAAAATAAGCGGCGCAAGAGGAATACATTATCGCATTGCTGCTCGTAGACATCATCAACGTGAAACTCGCGTCGCCGGAAACAGCCCGCGGCATCTCTTGCTCGCGGAGATTTAATGATATACGCGTAATTTCCTCTCGTGACGTATGCTCGAACTCGACTAGCTACATGCCTCTCGTATCCGCATGAGATACCGCCTGCTCTTTTTGCGTATCGCTTATCAAGCCGCTCGTTTCGCGCACTTTCCTCCCGTGTGCACCCGTGATTTAATCCTCGCAGGTACAATTTACCTTTAGCGATATTTCTTCCTGCACTGTTCTACCTGATGCATAGAATGCAGTGACGAAGATCATGGTGTGGCATGGATGAAAGAAAATAGATTTATTTAAAAAATCAAAATTATTGTTATTTCTTCAAGCTTATATAAACTTGTACAATACTAATGTTTATTTATTAAGAACGATATGTGCAAACAGCTTACAATTTTATTTTCAATCTATATATATAAAAACTAGTTATAATATATTTTTGACGAAAAGATTATTTTTCTAGGTATATAAACATTCTTCTTTACTTTAAACTTTAAACCTTTATAACTTTTTTCTATTTATTGTTTTAAAATGAGGCTTATGCAGTTCACGCCGGCTTTGACATTTTGATTTAAAGAAAAGGAAATAAAAAAATACGAATATTTGCATGAGATATGAGCAGATGAAGATGCTCGAGTCTGCCAGACCCCATGGGTGTTGACTACGTAAATAAGCCTCTCGCTTGGTTTAGAGCAACTTCACGAACCGTTGGTATAAAAGCATATTTAATATATATAAAAATAAATAAATTTTTATGCTTTATTCGTATTATTAGGCCAAACTCAGCAGCACTGCAAAGCCGAGTCGACCTGTGGAGTGGTCGGAGCAAGCTCCAGACCTCCCCTAGGTTCAAAAATCAGTTTAATATTCTGAGTCCTCTATGAGGACTGTATCAGATATTAAGCTGATAAGAACAGATACTACACTTTGATCTTAGCAACAAAGTTGCCGAGAAGCGATAGCAATGCTTGGATTTTGCAGCCTTTATATACAGTTCCATGTCGAAACTTAAACGCGAGAAAAGCACGCAGCGTAGCGGCGAACGCAGCAACTACCAAGAGCGACAATACCGTCTGTCTCCCTTCCATCGTCCCCAATCCCCTCTACATTCCAACAGAAGCACGTGACGACCGTGGCGTAGCGACGACCCGCGACCGTGGCGTAGCGTTCTTTAAACATGTGATTATTGTGATTTAACGACGAGAGAGCGAAGAGTAATAATAGTTGACAGTTGATACTCGCCGGCACCGGCTGGTGACAGACTCTTTGTTGCATATACAGTGTACCTATATTTGAACACTTATTTCTTTGCAATTTTCCTATGTTTTTACGTAAGAATTTTAAAAACTAACCTAACTTATATTACTTGATAATTAAAGAGCAAGATTTTTTCCATTAAAAAATAATAAAAATTTCTTCGATATTGGATCCGCAATTTTGTACTGTTAAATGTTGGCTACTGGTTTAATATCAGAAATCTAAAAGACTTTTACGTATAAAATTTTATACATACATATATAAGCCATAATTAATTTTTTTTTTAACATAACTTTTATATTGAATTCGTCATTTCGATTTATTAAATTTTAATTTCAGATTTGTAATTAACAACCTCAAAATAAAAACTACTATATATTAAAATTTAGCAAGATATATTCAGAAAAATGCAATGTGTACAACAAAAAACAAAAGGATAAGTCAGTCACCAGCGTGGCATAAAAATGCAGCTGATATATCCGACGTGTAATCATTTTTGTGTGATGAGAAGCATTAATTATAAAAGAATGTATACTATTTTTTTTATTTCAAGCAATTATCTTCAGCTTATTGTGTACTGTAAATTGAATACTGTAAATTACAATTAGAATGAAATAACAAGAAGACAAATTTCACTCATAACTTTTGGGCTTGTGAAAAATGTAAAGTACCGCCTTCTGTTCGTAGTTAAAGATCAGCTGAAATATGAGACGCGGGACAGCGTTATTGCACCACTATCTCTTATCTCACCTCATATGTAAAACGTACTTTTGTGATAGAATTTTGTACTTTAATATCCTGTTGCTCGCTGTTTTCCGCTCCCAGGATATCTCCGTCGGCGCAGGACACTGCAGCTCTCACGGGAAACCTTCGGGCAGCCGTTTCGTTCACTCGTTTATTCGTTCGTTCGTTCGTTCGTTCGTTGCCCGTTACCGTACACAATTTATTTTCTCGGCTCTGCTCGTGATTTCTGCCGCATACGCCGCCAAGTCGTACCTTCCATAACTGTCATTTTTGTCGTATCTTGTTTGCAGAACGGAAATGGAAACGGAACGGATAGAAATTATTTCTTGCACATAATGATATGAAGCGTTTATTTATAATTGAAAGCTCAATGACTGATTATACTTGTATGGTGATTGATTTCTCAAAAATAGAAAGCTTATAATAATTTATAATAAAAAAATATTAATTTAAAATTTACGAATATCATACGAGTATGCAGTTAACGAAAGATAATACGTCGTACTTCTTTATATATTTATTTATTTTACGTCATGTTACGTCATACTGTGTATCATATTTCAAAAATAGACATCAAATGCATTTTTAAATATTTCAATTTAACTTTTGTTGTACATGCAGATTTACATGTAATAACCTAATATTTATGACAGAAGATGAATTAATATATTAAAAAGCAAAAGATATATACATTGAACTTGTCACAAATATACAAGACAGATCTTATTACAGCGAAATGCTTGTCTGAGATGTGATAGAAATAAATTATGATAGAGACATAAGACATTCACGCATAATCCATTCTATCATAAGACCGAAGAAGAATTGTGTTTCGTAAATAATCATGCACGTTTCACGAGACAACACGATAAGGCTATTCCGGTTGGACAAAGACAAATTATTTTTATAAATACATGAGAGAAAGAGGGTGCCGACCCTTTTCGGACAACAGGACCTGATATACAATAGGAGACAAATGAAACGCTGCTGCTTGTTGAGACGTACACCGGTCTCGTAATGTGTGTGTGTGTGTGTGCGCGTGTGCAAGGGATCGTCGAGGCCTCTAAAAAATTAACAAACCCGCCGTAGAGACGGCGCCGAGTTAATGGCCGCTGCAATATTCACCGGCCGAATGAAGTAGGAGCCTTTTCAGCGACGAGTTCGTCAGATGGTTCTCGCGATCGCGAGGCTGTCGTCCACGGTAGTTGACTTTAAAGTTACTCCCCCGCTGCAGCTTCTAACAGATTCAAGGCAACGAGAAACAACTTTTGTGAAAAGCCTTTTCTAATTTTTATACATATATAAGATACAAGTCACGCACATTTCTTTCTAAAATTTAGTTGTACGATTAATTCTGTTGAAAATATCGTCTCTAAAAAATATATAATTGACAATTGTAATTTATAATTACTTGTTTAAGAATTAATATTTTGTCGATTAAAATTAATCATTACTAATTTTAACGTTATGTATGATAATAAAATCTTACCAATCTGTTATTTACTGTTACTTTAAAAAGTAGCTTAAATTATTACTAATTGTAAATCATTTCGAAGAACGACAGAAACATACTCAAATTGAATTTTATTCCACGTAAATTGAAGATATCGCATGCATAGCAAAAGCACTATCTCGCACACATCATCTGGGAAATGAATATCTTTCACGGCGATATAAATGAAATTGAAAGTGTCACATAATTTAGGTGCATGTTCGTTACTCGTTTCTCTACGGCGCGCGGCGGGAGGACAAGTTCCTCATGGACGAGATATTCTTTCCTGAAACGTCCTCGTAAGGAAGATGTACGGGATAAAAGTGTCAAGAGCGCCCTGTCTTGAGACATTTCCAGGGGAACGCGCGAGAACGAGCGAGGTATAGTGAAAGAGAAAAGAAAGAGAGAGAAAACGCGCGCGCAACGCGCGAGGAGCATACGTCGTCCGCTCTAATATAAACCTTATCTCGTGAATTTTCCGTCATCGTGCTCTCTGTGCGAAACGCAACGACTCACCCTACGGCAGAGTTACTTGCCACTTTTACACACTTGTCCGGCATCCGCGCTTTGCCGCGCACGAAGAACACACCGGACCGTGTTATTATAATAAATTTTGCAATCCCGTTTGTGTAAGAGAAATGAGATCAATCCTATCTTCATGCATACGTATGCGCATGCAATTTGTATTCACTTCTCCCGACGTCTTTTGCATTCTGAAGAAACTGCTTTGTCGGAAGGATAGCTTCGTAAAAAACAAGCTCGCGCGTAAACCTCAATGAAACTCTGTTATCCGCGGGACCCGTTTTCTAGTTCTCCATCTATTTCTCGACGTCGTATGTAGACGTACTCTTGGTCGCGACACGTTCCTCTTCTGTCGATTATCCTTTGGTATATTTCTTCGCACACTACAATCGTCGCATTGCGTCGCTGCGCGCTGGCGATCGTAAAGCACGAAACAACTTTGGAAAATATTATCACCCATTCGACCTGACGCGAGTCGTAAACGCTGTTCAGAAAGTGTCATGAATCTTGCGTTCTGTTCCATAAGAAGGAAAACAGGATCGAGACATCTTTTATCCGCGATACTCTTCTACGCGGTTATTTCTTCTCTACGATGCGCGCATGGTGTCGGATATTCCGAATGCATGCTACTTTATGAAGAAATATATTTAGTGTCAGTGTGGCATTTTTATATATAAAGCAGTTATATTGTCATGCGCTGACAAATACGTTTTGATAACACAGTAAGAAAGAGAGAGAAAGAAATTGGAAAATTTCTTTCATATATAGTAATGACGATTATTGTTTGCACGATATTAACATGTATTATTTTAAGATTTTCGTAATTCCTTAAACGTAATTATAGTTACGACAATAATTTATAAACATGCAATTATATATTTTTATTATAATTTACACAAGTATGATATATACTGCAGTAACTAATAATGTGTTATATTAGAAATATACGTTACGTCAAAAACGTGATCCACGTATTCTGTCAACATGAATTGTATGTACGAGCAAATCGATCCAAATATCAAAATACGCTATCGTCAATATAGTATATTTTATATGACCTTATCTTCGCACAATTTATATCGGATATTGGACCGTGGCACACGTTTCGATGCTTATCGCACTCACATTTTGCGTAGTGATTTATATGGAAACTCGGATGTTTTACCCAACGTGACGTACGAGATTGATACTTCTTCATTACAGTGTTGGATTACTGCGTTTTCAGTTTATGTCGCTACCGGAGCTACATATCGCGCATAAAGAGTGCACGCTGTTGCACGTTCGAGACGCATGATGGATAGTCAGACGTAATGAGGAAAATACGTCGGATGCAGCACAACGTCAAAAATTGTTGCGAGTTCCACTAAAACCAAAATAAAAACAAGAGGTAAAAACAGCAAAAAAATATTACGAGAATACTTGATTTTTCATTGAAAAATTTGATGCACATTCTTGTTGTAGAAACTCCAATTGTGTTTAATAACCCTCGACTCATCTCTCAATCTTTTCAATTTCGAATCTCAACTACGAGAAATCTAAAACTATAAATCATTAACTGTAACTACACTGGTAAACAATAAATAGCGATAAAGAATTTTCTATGATGGTGTAAAAGTGTTAAAATAACAAATATAATGTAAGATGTAAAGAAATGGAGAAAAAATTTTACTATTTCTTACAGATAGTAATATACGTATAGAAATTTTCCTGATAATAATAATAATAAAATAGTTTAAATTAAATTAATAATGAAATAATTTATGTTACTATTACTATGCATGATATTAAGTTTGATTCTGAGTATTTCGCTGAAAATCTCTGTTTAAATAAAATTTTCCATTTCCTTCGTCGAGCTAACAATCCATTTCAAAATATTTTCACACCGGAAGAGATCAGATGAAGAAACAAAGAAATGTAGCTTGATAAAACAAGGCACTGTGAACGAACAGTGCAGCGGTGATAAAAGGGCAAACGGGGAAGAACTATTCGTAAATAGGACAGATGGTATATATGTGTAGTTCGCACAGCTTGATCGTGTCTCATCGCTTCCATTTCTGTATCACGTCTTCCTTCCGGTGCTCAGTTCTGTGATTTCTTTGCGCTACGACGATCATACTTTGACAAAGCGTGCGAGAAAGAGATGGACGACCTGCCGCGTCGCGAACATTAAAAAGAGACAATGAGTTCCTTCGCGTTAGCGATGCGAGAACGCGCGTCCGTGTAAGCTCGGACGAGATGGGCACGATACGTCCGCCGTGTTTTTCTCGTTTCTTCCCCGAGCGACACGGTGCATTTCGGATGCGTAAAGCAACGGGTTGTTTGTGGCACCATATGACGGGTCGCGGTGTCGAGCAAACTCGCAAACGTGGTACATTCCGGTTAACGCGCAAAGCCAGATTAGAAATGGTACTAAAAGTAGTAATGCATTAATGAATATAAGTAGATTAAGCGCACGTGTCTAGAGCGTTCACAAAACAGTAGAACTATTAAAAAGAAAAAGCTCCTGTCTACATATTTCATTTTAAAATCCTAATGTTTTACCGCCTTTCTTCTTCTTTAGTACTGTTTTTATTTTTTAAATCCCATATCGTAGAAAAAACATATAATCTTTTACGTGCTTAAAGCTTTTAAAAATTTTATTTTTGCTTTAATTACAGTAATTTTTTTACATTAGAATTATTATCATTTTTCTGTGTGCTTGAAAGTATATACTATATATGAGAAATTATATTGTTAACTTTTTTATAATTATTAATTTTATATTAGTCATATTTGATCGATACAAAGCAAATGTTTCTAGAATTCCTACAAATTCGTAACACATATTTAAACAAAATAAATATAAATTATAAACTTTGATATTGACATTGAGCAAAGTTTAACACAAGCTATTTTCTATTTGTATGCAAATTTTTCTTCTCAGGGAATGTAACGTTAATCAAATTTGCGTAATTAAAACTTGTTTAAACAAGCCTTGTGAAGCAAAACTTTGAAGACAATAAAGCCAAGAAGCGAATATTTGTTCATTAGAGAATTACGAAGCCGAATTCAGAATACGAAAGATGATTCAAGGTGTAACCCATGAAGTATCAAGTAACAGAAAATTTAATAGTTGGAAAGTTGAAGGAATTTCTGTGAACTTCGTTTATCTCATACTCCTTTCGCCGAAACAACATAAAACATGCATAACATTCCGTTTCACATTATGAGAAAGAGATATTCCCTAGATAGTGAAATAAAATGCTTCAGCATACGCATATGTGTGTATTTTATGAAACAACACACATTGCGTCAATTGTCGAGAGGCACTCGGAAGAAAGACATTCGTTCTTGTTTTCTTTATGCAACTGGCGCGAAACGTAAACCGGCGGTAGTTTCAGCATGAAAATAATAGTATTTCTTTTCAGCCGACTGTAACTAACTGCCGAGTGCAAATTTCGCCAAAAGTTGGTTCACAGTTTGCCACACGTGGTCGCCGGCGAATACATGCAACGAATTCAACACCGTCACGTAACGGCGTTATTTATGAGGATGCAGTTTGTAGCCCGCGATTGCGGCAGAAATGGTCGGTATACGTTTGTTTCGGTATTTTGTCCTTCTTCCGGCTTAAGACACCGCGGGCTAATCCTTTTACTGGCTTGACCGAATCCCGCTGAAACGGATTGCCACCTCGTGTTAGCGTTGAGTTTTTGCTGGCGACCCTTTTCTTTCCATCAGATACTATTGTCTCGCCTAAGCGCTTCCACGGCGACGGACGTCGTTGTTGACACGGAAAAACATTAGACTTTTTTTAACAAACCAGAATTTGGAAACAGGAATACAATCGGTTCAAAAATAACTTGAGTGGCAATTATTGTTAAAGCAGAGCGAAATATACATATATATATTTTATATTAAAAATATTAGCACTGTAGAAATTTATAATATATATTTTGAAAGAGAATTAAAAAAAGAAAAGTAGAATTCTATATATATTTTCTTCAAAAATTAATTTTAGCAATAAATAACTACATGACTTTAAAGACTGATTCGTTTTATTTAAATGCTGTAATAAGAGCTTTATAGAAAGTATTAAATTCGAGAGCTCTCCCTATTATTTCTATAGATGGTAATTTGTGCGCTGAGTCCAGCATGAGAAAAATGGAAGCAGCATATATAACAAAAGCGTAAATGTCAGCATACGAAACTAGTGATAAATGCAGCAACGATCACGCATCTCCATTGGGATATATGCATTCATCATTATTCTATTCAATGGTCCGTATTCATTTCGACTTTTTTTACGCCTTTTTTCATCGGAAGCGTTGCACCGCGTCGATCTATAATGCCGGATCCGAGACGAGCAATTTGAGGCAAGGGGCTAAAATATTCCGAGATATTTATAGTTCGCCTAATATTTAAATCTTTATAATAATCGTACATTCGTTTTACAATAACAAACAAACTTTGTTTTATTTCGCATAATAATTATTAGTTAATGAAGTACATGGCACATTGCATAATGTATTTTAAAAATTAAGTTTACATTGATATTTAGACTTATATGACAAAAGTCAGAATGCTGAAACGTTTTTAATCAAATCTACTTACCTTGATCGTTATGTTATAGACGAAGTTAATAAAGTTAATATATAAATAGATATTTCCGGTTGCAGAAAGGTATTGCAGCCATAATCCAGCGAACTATTATTATCAGGAGAGATCTGCAATGCCAGCAACACCCGTCGGAGGGATGATAAATGTTTGTCCCTATTTAGCCTCATTACCAGCGATTCGTTATGTCGCATATGGTCGCGTCGCCTCGTTGAAATACACTTTTACTCCTAAAAAGCATTACTTTTGATCTAGAATACGTTGTTGTTCATCGATGATTCTACTTTTATCTTAAGATATTATTAAAATATAAATATAGATATGCTACCGCTATATATATTCTGGTATTATACAAAATTAAAATAGATACGTGTTAAAGAAAAATGCTCTTGGTTTTAAGCAAAAAATGTAGCATTAAAATGTAAAATCTCAAGAATGAAATAAGAATATTATAATAGCTAGTATATCAATAAGCACAACTTGTTTTAGTAAATGTTTTCTTTTATAATAACTATTAGCAATGAGAAACTAATTATATATTATATTTTTCTGAAAAGATATAATTACATGACTTCTCGTATACAATTGCAAAAATGAGAATAGATCATATATGGCCACTTACGTGCGTATATGTTTTACATAATCATAGCTGTATGACTCCAACAACCAGATCCTTTTTAATTTCGCCAGTGTAATCCTATCTTGGATATTAACCCATAGGGAAAGTCCATTAATATCGAACAAGGCGACTCGCGGACGGCGCAGAGCCTGTCAAGTGACGAAGTCAGTACACACAAGCCGCATTTAGCCTTGACCAGTTGATCCTAGATTATAATGTATGGTTCGCGTCCTAATATTGGATTAAAATGTAATATGCAGCGATGCGCACGCGCGCGAGTTCATAGATGAATCGCCTCATGTATACGTCCGCGCGTATGGTCATTAGAATATACGATTATGCGATAGTTAATCACTTAATGGAAATATCCATATATTGAGATTCTCATTCTGGAAAGGATTAAGCGCTCATGACGGAAGAAGATTGGATTTATACTATAAAAGTAGTGAGATAGCACTCGGAAAGTGCTGCTGGTTTTGCTTTTTTAGTGATGTAAAATATAATACAACACATCCAAATGCTAAGCAGAAAAGTCTCCCTCTCGTATGTTATTCCAGTGAGAATAAGAGATTCATCCTTCTTATTCTGATTGTTTATCATGAAAATTAAAATTAAATAGAGCAGGCTAGAAACGAATAGAGAATTCAACAATCGTAAAATTATTCTTTCAATTTTGTAAAGTAGAAGAAGTGACATGAATTTTCATCAATTCTTTATCTCTATTTCTGCATTTTTCGCGTGTGATTTCAGCCGTCACTTCTCATTAACAATGTTTCCATATTAAGATACGCCGCTTAAATCGTCGAACGTGTTCGCAATTGAACTCTCCGCTCGGATATGCAGATACGCAGAATTCATAATTAGCGGTACAGTATTACGTGGCGCTGCACCTGAGCGCGCCGCATGCCATTTAACTCGCTCAAAAATCTCGTTCCTCACGGAACGTGGGGTTCAATTACGACACGTTCAACGATTCAAGTGGGCGCGGCATTACTGGATGTGATTATCGCGACGCGGAACGATGGAACTGTCGCACGGATTCGCCCGCGTCATCCGGCCGTTTTACGACGAGGAAATCGTGCCAACGTGAGCCATGAATATTTATCAGCTTCGAGGACAGCTCGGTGGTGGCCTCGCAAGAGTGCCTGGCATTGATTCGACCGGCTCTGCAAGGTTTGGCATTGTATATACGGTGTTATTAGCGGCTTCCGAGTAATCAGCGTGACAATGTCGAGCTTATGTATTGTTTGTGGGGGAGGTAACAAGATAATGGATAGAGGATACGAACGTGCGTGTAGTTAATTCTGGCATCGCCAGATTTATTTTACATTTAAATCCCTTTGGGCGTGGCCCCCGCGGATATTTTTCTTCCTTCTTGATGAAATGCGATGAGCTGCAGAATATTTATCTTGGGCAAATATTTGCTGATTAAGGTTTACATTCTAAATATCTACATTATTGATAATTTCTCTGCTCCATATTTAAATACGTAATTGAAAAAAATCTTAAAATATCAGATTTTATTGATACACCGTAAATAGTACTATTTACGTACATTTTTATAAAAGTGTAATTTGCATAATCTAAATCTGGCAAATATGCGTAAAAAATTGCATCTCTATTAAAATATAAACTTATCTCTATATATTCTGTTTTAAAATAGTTACTGAAAATAATCTTTATTGAATAAAATTCTGATGTACGTTGCATATCTACTAACGTTGCTGCCAACAACTTTTACAGAATTTAAATTTATATGCTGTTCACAATACATGAATAATTTATGATAACGTACACGTCGGATCGTTAATTATCTCTCGATAATCATATTTTAGTTCTTAACGGGATGCAGTAACCCGAGGCTTTTAAGCAATTAATGGGCGCCGTGTTAAAGGAGGGATATCGAAAGTGCCGGCGACGCAAATGCGATTTCGCGACATGGAAAATTGAAGGTCCCAGTCATCGCGCTCGGTGGAAAAAACCCTTCGCGGTTTGGCTTCCGACGGCTGCGACGAACGAAATAGATCATAAAAGTTTCATTAACCTGCTGAGTGCTTATGTTTCTTACTTTCAGCATTTTATCTTCGCATATTAAAAGTTGTTTTAATTCTACTCTAACAAATACAAAATAACGTTTAAATTAATAATTATAATATAAAAATTGTAATTTTTCTACTTCGGACGCGTAAACTCGCACATGAGAGAAAAGTGGCCGTTCAGCCGCCGTCGCGGCTGAAGACAAACCTGAAAAGATGGTAGATGTCATGAAGAGGAAGAGAAAGGCGTGGCACTTCCGCATGCTCCATCCTCTCGAGGAAGCTGACGTAATTTCCACGCTGAATCAGCAGTCGGCGCAAGCAGTCGGCGAGGCGCCGCGAGGCGAAAAGTCCATTAAATGTCCGACGAACAACGTCGCTTTTCTCTTTCCCTTATTCTTCACGTTACGTCCATGATATTCGTCACCGCGGCCAGTTTATATTCCTTCCAGGGACAGCCTCAGGTGCGCCTTCTGATTTTGTGCATCGATTCTCGCGCGTGAAGGACTTTAGCCCTTTATGAAAAGGTCCGTGCCATGCACACCTGACAACCTTCAGGCATATAGTAATGCAGCGCTAGCTACACTTTTCCGCGTGGTCAAACAATAATATAAACACGTAAACGTTGTGCGCATCGAAAATGTCCACGCAATTTTGCACGATTGCGAAGTATTTCGGTAAAATTGACGACAGCCTCATACGTCAATAATTTTGATTCGTTACCTAGGAAATTTCATGAAAACGTGCCAAAAACGGCCGTTTATAGTATTAATTAGTAATATAATCAATATTACGAAATTAATTCCGTTAAATTAATTAATTACCGCACAATCGTCTGACTATATAATAACGAGTTCCATGGATTGAAATTGCGGATCATAAAAATTTCATCATCGCGCGGAAGGTGGTCGACCGACGTGAATTATTGCGAGATTCGCAGCGAAATTTCCCCAGTTACAAAATATTTATGGCTTCTTAAACCTGAATCGCAATATAGTGGAAATTAATTAAAACCATATTTCTCGGAGTACTTATTTAAGCAAGATTCTTTCGTTTAATTATATCTATGACAAAATTTGCAAAAAACACATTTGTATAAATTTTTATTATTAATAAAAACTTTGACAATAAATTTCCATATTTTCAAAAAAACAATGAAGAAATTACAAAATTAGATATTTAATTTACAAAAAATATAGAGAAAATATGAAACTGTAATTAAAAATTTAATAATACAAGTATAGTTTTCATTTTTCTGTCTCTTATTTTTACTTAACTTTATTTACAGACGTTGAATTTGTTCCGATTATAATTTTTCACATATTTCATGGTTCTAACTTCTATCTCCTTGTATCTCCATATTTACCAATTATTTTCATGAATCTTTTCAGAATAAATTCTACGATACTTTCTGCCTCAAGCGGCAATATGTTAAAGTAACTGCAATCTGAGGTATATATATAGTATTTTATCTTTATTCTCCTCTCTTTTCTTCTTACATAAAACTGGCGAATGAACAGTTCACCGTCCTGGTTTCTGATTACCATTGATCCCTCAAAGAGGGAACCCGCTTTGGATTTCTTTTAAGCCATATAAGCTTGCTCTAACATTTCTCTGAAGTGAAAACATGTAACATCCGGTACATAGACTGATTTCACGTATTGGGACGAGTCCGGTACTATCTCGCCAATTCGTTCTCTCACGTTAGGATAAAATTTAACGACGCCCGTCTGATGTGCCGGGCTGACCAGCGACCATGGCAAACTACGATGCAAGTGCATCGAGACGTGCGGATCGAACTTTGGACGATGCACTTCGAAGAGAGCTCTACGGAGTTTCGAAAAGACGACCATTTCGCGGCTTGTCGGACGCCCTGACGAATTTACGATGAATATTCAGGCTTATATTATCGCATATATTAGTCGCAAGAAGTTTTGTGTGTAACGATTTAATATTAATGAGTGTATAATAGTTAAGTGTGATTTTCAGTCAGTTTCCCAATAGTTTTTAGCACCCCATTTCTAACACGATTTCTGTAGTCACGATCGATTATACATTATTACATTCGCATAACAAATTATACAACAAAACTAATTGATCAACTATAACAAAACACAAAAATATGTGTATACTTATATTTTTAAATATCTACTAAATTGAAACTGTATTTTTTATATTGCAAACAGTCTTACAACAATGCCAGTTTCAAAAAAAAAATTGTGTTTATTATACATACTATCGATGTCGAATTCCATTTCGGTGAACATAGCGCGTTCTTGCTCATCCATAGTCGGATCTAAAATTTGTAAGTCAACTAATGTCCAGCTAACGGCCATATTGACAAAAGTATGAACGTCAATCCCTGTATCTGTGTCAGCCATTGTCAAAATCACATTTTCACACAACGCCTGCAGCACCAACATGCAAATAACCAAATCCAAATCGACACCCGCATCCCAAACTTGTTTTACGCTCTGCGAAATTCGATCCTTAAATTCCCACAAATACCTTCCAGCTTTGGCAATGCCTCGTCGCTTTAATAACTCTTCGGTTTTAGCGTGCAGATCGAATTTCCCGGGCAAAATGTGCCTGTCAAAAAAGTTTCGAATTTTATTAAAATTTGTAATTTAGAAAACCGATGCTTCAAATTCGATGTTAAATTTATGATTTTAATATTAAACATCTTAGTTGTTATTTTAAAACAGACACTGCATTGAAATATTTCATGACCAAACCTGACGGGCGATGGAGGTCGTTTTGGTAATATAATGCACTCGGCATCTTCGTCATTAGCGTAGAAAAGTCTTGGTTTCGGCATACGATTGTATGGTAGGAGTCTAAGGAATTTGAACAAAGCGATTGCTAAGAAGAGAAAACACGCGATCAGATCTCCGTGATTTCTCCTGGTCTGGCCGGAGATGAATCGACGGAAATCACGGAGAAGAAATAAGAACCGCTGGAGAACAGTCGTAGCTTATCGAGCTCCAAGCTCGAATTTTTTTTTCTGACAAAACAAAAGCACAAAAACTAAAAAGAACAATAAACGGACGTACTGATTGACAATTAAATGGTACTATATCTAAGATGAAGGAGAGAGAGAGAGAGAGAGAGAGAGAGAGAGAGAGAGAGTGAGGGAGGGAGAGGGGGAGAGAGAGAGAGAGAGGGAGAGAGAGAGAGAGAGAGGGAGAGAGAGAGAGAGAGAGAGAGAGAGAGAGAGAGAGAGAGAGAGAGGCATGTATTTTATGTAGGCATGTAGTTATATAAATTATATATGCATTTTATATTATATCTGATAATTACACAAGTTTTTACTAATCATGTTTTAGACTATATAAACTACATGAAACTACAAACAAAGAAGTCTAAAAAATTGCCGTTCGAAATCGGCGTTAAACTGTGGGTTCCATGTACAATGTGTATAATCTGCGTGCGCAACACATGTATATGAAGAGAAGTCACCACGCTCGGACACGAGTAATAGGACTGAGGAACATACCTGTGAGCTCCTCCACGACAACTAGCAAAAGGACGAAATAACACACACACACACACACACACACACACACATACATACATACTTCCGGACATTTTTTACTAATACGATTTTTCGAGATAAAACCGAAGCTATCAAATATGAACATTTTAACTCGATTTCAATTATTATATAAATTAGAAACTGTATGTATAATTCTCCGAAATTTCAAATGTGTGTAACACGAGATCTAATCAATCAAATTTTAATGAATTATATATGAAATAGGGGTAGAAAAAACTCAAAAATATAATAGAGTTAAAAATAGATCGCTATCTCAAATATTGAGAAAGATGCAGCGTAAAACACATTTTTCAAAAAAATGAAAATCTGCATAAAATCTATACCGTTTTATGGATTTTAATAAAATTTGAGGAGGACATACTTTCTATGATACTCTATTTGTGTGCCAAATTTCAACCCGGTATCTAAAAAATTGTAGAAGTAGATGCGTGTACAAAAAATCCGTACACACACACACACACACACACATACATACATACTTCCGGACATTTTTTACTAATACGATTTTTCGACATTTTAGAACATTCTAAACCTATTTCCATCAAAATCTCGAAAAAAAATTTTTTCACCATCACAAAGCTTCCTCTATGAGGAAGCAATATAAAATATTGATATAATCTATTTTATTTAATAATTTATCTAAATTTTGATAAAACAAAATAACATATCAGCATAATATAGAACAAGAAATTAAATCTGCAACAACGAAAATTATCAAGAAAATTGCCTCGATCGGTTCGATGGTCACCATATGCTACGACTGCATTTTATAATGTTTGTTGGTATCTTTTTAGCAGGGTGCGATTAGATGGAAATTGT
Source organism: Temnothorax curvispinosus (assembly GCF_003070985.1). Taxonomy (NCBI): domain Eukaryota; kingdom Metazoa; phylum Arthropoda; class Insecta; order Hymenoptera; family Formicidae; genus Temnothorax; species Temnothorax curvispinosus. The sequence continues at coordinate 770,634 of NW_020216101.1, read as the reverse complement.
AGGAGATGTACTGCAATCATTCCGTTTAATTACGACTACAGCGCGTAAACGGTTGCGGGTTTACCTATTCTGCAGTTTCTTGGCGGTTTAGGTGAGGTAGTGATTGAGCGGAAATTTACGGAAAAGTAACTGCGAGATTGCCCGACAATAGCTAGAGAGACTAATTTTGAGCAGATTGCCTTTTTTTGGTTGCTTTTCATTGAAAATAAATATTATATACTTTTTAGAAGCGCATAGTTAACGAATCTTTTTCATGAGTAAATAACACCAAAAATGGTCTTAATTATAATAAAATTTTCTTATTAAACACGAGAGCTATATCCTGCTACTAAATAGGATTATTTTATGTGAGATCGCATTTTGTAAAATGTCCAACACATGTAACATAAATTGGGATAAAGTATGTTTCTGAAAAGTAACGCGTTCGAGATCCACGCACATTTAACGAACATGAAGTAGCGCGAGCGAGATAAGGTAATAATAGGATAAAGCTCTCGCGCAAATAACCTGAAAATTGTGTTAAGTGACTGTGAATTACGCACGATCGATAGGATATTATTTCGGCTCTACCAGGCGCTCCCCCTCCCTCTCAAACTCACGAAAATTCACGGTCGATCTTGATAATGCTCCTTTATTCGAAAGATAACTCAAATACACAATAAAGAAATTTTAATGAAATAGAAATGCTTGTTTAATCAAACTTTTGTTGATAAAATACTACATAATTTTCTATTTAAAACAATTATTTTAGACTATTATCTATTTCAATCTGTTGTTATATTCCACGACATCATTTATTTATCCATGCAATAAACTAATAATAAAGTAAATGCATAATAATATATAAAATAATATATATTATACAATAACGTAAATATAGATTATCTACAAAACTTGAGGTCGTTTGTTAATATTGTAATGTAAATGTAATGTATATATACTTGGATTTCACGAATTTCACTTACATTTTATCAGAAGGTTTCGCGCGGAAAGTTATTATCGTTTATGCTGAGGTATGAAACTGAGAATTACATATCTCTATATGGGTAAACATCGCTATATACATAGTTTTCCCATTTAGCAGTCCATTAAACTCTCAAAAGTAATCATCTCATATTATGTCGTAAAACTTGATCTCAGCAGTCACTTTTCACGCATAAATAAAGGTAAAAGTCTAAATTCTGCTTATTACACTTAATTGTATCTAAATATCTTGTTTCAAAAGCATTTCGCAGCAAGAAATGTGTTCTTATTATTATGAACAAACTGATTCAGGATAAACAATATAAATTAACTATCATGCACTTACAATTCATGAGCTAAAAGTGGATCCGTTATGTTAGGATCTTGATATTCGTGATCGTTCCTGTTCGACAACATACTTTTACAATATGACGGCGTTTTATCCTTTTCCACATTGCGGCACTCCCGATAATCCGTTTCGTCCTTTTGAAAATCCCCCGTTCTACTCGTGATGATCTCCTGAATCGCGAGATTCGAGATAGTCGTGCTGTTCGCTCAACTTCGGGGCACTCTGCAACCGGAAATGAAATCCGTGCACGTACATACGTTGTGAATGACGCACTGCGAAGTCACCTTCTTGATCAAAAGGAATTCCGTTCGCCAAATAGCCTATACGAACAAAATATGCAGTTGAAAGACTCCCGGTAAAACACAGCAAACACTATATTCGGTTTTTAACTTTTTATAAAAGTTAAATATTGCTATGAAACGTTTAAAATAATTACTATCTTATAAAATATTGTAAATAAATGTAACATAAAATTTGATAATTTTTACTGTCATAATTGTGATATATTTGTAAAATAATATGAGCTTTATTTTCACTAAAATATTTTTTAAATTAAAAACTGATGCTTTATACAATTTTCTAAAAAATCTTTGCAATGGAGATTGTAATTTTAGACGACAAATAATTTTTCGATCAATTTTGGTTAATATAATAATTTTATGCGTTTAATAAAAAAATATTGTTTGTCAAAGAATCATAAGGAATCAAGGAGTTTTCAAATACCAAGTATCAAAAACTCCAAATATTTACAAATATTTCTGTAAACATGTATTGTAATTAATTGGGATATTGAATTCAATCAATCGAGAATTACTGGTATAAAATCGCAGAAGGAACGCACAGAATTAGGTATCTCGAACTAAACTATCGTCAGTCGCGGAATTTGGAAAAGTTATTCGTGAGTTATCAACGAGAAATATCGTGCAAAACCTGCAGCAAAATGTCAAATCGACAACAATTGATAGAGAGACCATTTATGGATGGATGCACGCATCATGTATATCGCTGCACCCGCACGCGTTCGTATAGAAGCTACAATTCTCGGTGCAACGAATTCTCCCAGGATCGCGTTAGCATCGGTATTTGCATCCAAAAATCACGTCGATGTTACGTCTGCGCGGATGACGATTGATAAAACGCGCAACTTGCACGAAATAAATATCGAAGTGATATTTATCATCGATTTGTTTAAGCAATATTCATTCCTAGATGTTATATTGCGCGAGAGAATCAATTTTAATAACTGAATGCTCGACTAATTTTAATAACTGTTTTATCTTTAGCTACGACAATGCTTTCTTTATTTGAATCAAATATTTAAAGTTATAGAATCAGAATCATTTGTGTAGCATTATTGCAATGTCGATCGTTAAACTTTAATTTTTTTTTCTTTTGTCAAAGAGATCAAAGAGATTTTTAATAGAATTTTTCCAATCATATATATATCTTTTAATATAAATTACTTAGTTTTCTTTTAATTAAATTTTTAATAAAAATATCTAGTACAACGGATAATCAATTTAATTTAATTTATATAGAGATTAATACTTGAATAAATTATTTTTGTGCATTTGTGAATAAATAGTTTTGCTGTCAATGTTATGGTTATATTTAAATCGTAATGCATTAGCGATAAAAATTTACAGAGTATCTTTTCCTGATATGAATGGTAAATCGAACTCACCCGCTTCGCAGTAGTCGAGTAGTCCAATCCTTGCAGAGCCTCGCAGATTGCTTTGCTCGTTACTTTCGTATCTTTGCAGGAAACATCGGATTTGCTCGCAACTTTCTCCGATCGACCCAACATCAAACTTTTTCTCTCGCCCGTGGCACTCTTTCTAAAATTCGAACCGGGAAGATTCGCGGCACCTCTGTCGAGAAAGATAATCTTTTTCACACGCCCCAAATACGCATGCTGAGTCACGTTAAGATCGACAATTCCTCTTGACACTTGTAGAAAATTCTTTTCGATTGGTAAAAATTTCTAGTGCTTGCATAAATAGGAAGAAACGGAGCAAATTAGAGAGAAATCTGTCAAGACAAATCCTAATTCTTTCCTGTATTTATATCGAACTACAAAACAGAACTTTTTGTTTTCAACTGTGATGTACTATTGGAAAATTTGATCATTTTAAAATCTACATTCGAACATATTCTGTAATCACACAACGTTGATTTATTGGTTTATGCTGAAAAACATTCGTATTTGGATATTTAGGTTAAATGAGACAAATGACGAAAAAACAATTGCAAATCAACTCCATTTTTATTAACAACTCGACAAACTTTTTGATCATTAACATTAGTATCTGCAGTCAAGCAAATTATAATTTAATTTTCAATAAAGTGTTTTTTACATTTAAAAATATACCACAAAAATAACGTGCTAGAGTTTTCATATTTTTGCGATTTTTTATAGACGGATTAAATTTTGCTTTAATAAAATTAATTAATTAAATTAATTAAATGAAACCTACAAATGTAAAGAAGTATAATAAAAAAGCAGATATAGTAATATTACTTGTGGTGTATGTGTATGTGTGTGTGTGCTAGCGATATGAGTTTTATACATATATTGAATATATATTTTATAATTAATACATTGGAAAAATTACATTATTACATTATTAAAAATAAAAAGAAATATTAATTAATATTGTTAAAATTAAAAAATTTATTTTAAAAAAATAGAAAAAAGATGAATAAGTTTAATTAAATGAAATAAGTATAAGTAATGAACGTCACAATATAAATCTTTCAAAAGAAAACACTTTTAAATAGTTAACAAACACAAATAATTTCTATTAATTGTAAGATTTAATCAATTGAACTTATCGTTAATAATCTAGCTTATCAAGCTAATAACTTTATGCTTTAAATACTTTACTTAATAAGCTAATAATTAACTTGACGTTTAATCGAGATTCTGTTGATTCTTTCTATCTTAAACTTTCCAGAAATAAAGGTTCCAGAAAGAATTATTATTTTTGGTATAATATAAAACTGAATCGAACGATATCGACTCTTCATTATTTTAATTAAAAATAATTTCAGATTATTTCAATATAGCACTAAATTAATTTTATTATACAAATATCAATTTTATTCCAAAGATTGAATCTTAATACAATTATTACAAAACAATGAAACATTTATTAAAGTATTCATTTTAGAATTATCTAATGGATTTAAATTTAATTTAAGTGCGACAAATATAATTATATCGTCAGAAGATATCATCTCAATATCCTTTTAAAATGTATTGCCCAGTTGCTAACAAATCCGCTCATTCGCCACAACGATCTAGAGAAATAATGAAGCTACTAATGCCAAATTTAATTTATAGCGTATAAGGTACAATTACAATTAGCAATATAATTAAAATCAACAAAATATTGTCGCAAATTTATTGAACAATACGTTAGTCTCATTAGCTTAATGTTTGTTAGTTGACTCTGTAGCGATAATACAACGTGATATAGAATTAATTTCACTTGATTATTATTATTATTAACAAACAAGATAAAGAATTGAAATTGAAAAAAGAGACGGAAAGAAAGAACATACAATTTAGAAGGGATAAATATAGCTTTCTTTTATCAGTATTAGTAGCAGCGTAAGCAGGCATAGTTACCATTAAGTCGGATTAGGCATTAGGCCATTAGGCGAACATAGCAGGACTAGACATTGTGCTGTTACCAGTAAGAACGTAAATCGTAATCAGACATTGATCACGCTAATTACGAGATCTTCGCAACACGTATTGTCCATATGTGATATACGTTTGTAATACACGTATATACGTCTGTACGTATACATGTGCGTATATGTTTGCACATGTATATGTGCGTGTTCAGAATCAAAATTCTGTCGGTGTGCGAAATATCTGCGTTTGCTTTTTCTCGTGTCCGTTAATTCTTTGGGAGGGCACTTGAACGAAATAGTATTAGTTATAAGCTCTCGTTTGAAGTAATTACGTGTAGCCGGCTTAGCGCCCCATTGTTGGAAATTTCATTTCCAATAATCGCGTGAAAAGGCACCTGCGGGTGAACGCAGTGTTCTTAAACGCAATGGAAGATCGTTACATTGCGAAAATGTCTCTTCCGTACAAAAATAAATTCTACAAAATTTATTTTAAGGATTATTGGACATTTAGAAACTGGCGTCGCCAGTATTGAATACAAAGGTAATGTCCCGTATGCCATGTCCCGTAAAAAAAAGAATCTAGGCGGTCTTGATACATATATGTGTGTAATTATTTATCAAGCCGTTTTTACAAGTTTTTCACATCCTCTTCCTTCTCTGCTCTTTGCAATTTTGCTGATGAAAATAACTCAATCTTTAAGCAACGATAGAGATTCAAAACACCGGAAAATTATGAGGGGGCGATAAGAGATTCATAAAGGGAAGCTGTCAACGATATACGGAAAATCGATAAAAGGCACCTCGTGCAACAAAGTGTGTTGCGTATCGGTTTACCGAATCATAATCGCGTTAAAGTCTGACTCATCTGCCTGGAAAATATTTGCCGCAGCTTCGTTTACACGGAAAAGGGACATGCGTCTGAACTCACCTCCGCTTCTCGCGCAAAATTGAAACACGTCACATGAACATTAATGCCATTTTACGGCGCAGAATTTAATTTGACTGTTATTAGAGATGCGTAATACTCATTTTTATTATTTACGTAGCAGTCGAAGACTATATAATTTATCAAAGTAAAAACATATGTAATAAAACTCTATCCTATTACACAAACATGTAGTTAAAAATTACATATTTATACATATTCATACATTGTATATACATATTTATACGTCTATATTCATTATTAAAAGTATTTAAAAATTTAGATATATTTGCAAGTTGTAATAGTGTATAAAGCATATAAGAGCATATGAATAGTTTTAAATAACTTAACTTCTTCTCAATAAAATTCTACATAATGCATATACATTTTCATATAAATCCCATAACCATGTCTACACAAAAGACGGCAAGATATTACTTATTGGAGTGTCTCGTTAAAATATGGTTAATAAAAGCCGTCTACGTGCCGCCGCTTTGTGCGCGGACCTTTTCGTACTTTGTCTATTACGATCGCGTCGCACTCTTTTGCACTGCCTGCCGTTATTAAACCGTACAACACTTCGTCTGCGTGAAAATGAACCCTTGCTCGCCTCTTCGTCCGCCTATTTCTGGTCCTGGCACCTCCACCAAATGCTGGAAACGCGCGAAAACCAGCTGGATTTACGGCAAGAACCACGCAGGAGGAAGACCAAAGTAAATAGTCCTTTAAAAGTGCACACGGCTCTGTATATACAAGACATCTATGTACAGATATACATAGTTCTATTATACATAGATATATAGAAACACATAAATACATTTATTAACACACCAGAATTCTAATTTATAGAAAGAAAGCAATTTTTAAGACTATGATTGCAAAGACATGGAAAATAACAGTATCTATAAAATAATATACGCAATCTGTATTGTCAAATTACAAATTAAAAATGATATCGACATAATACGTAGGTTGCAAACTTAAAAATAATTCAATATGAAAATAATAAATTTAATAAAAATAAACATTATTAAAATAAAATACGACAAAACACACGTGAGTATACACATACATTCTATATGTATTATATGCGTATTCTGTAACTATAAAATAATGATAACGTAACGTATGTAATATTTCTAATTATGTTGAATGTTAATTATTAAAGAAGACAGCCGTACTTTGCGATGGAAAAAATATAATATTTTAACGTGTAATGAAGACTTTGTATAATAATGCGTGAAATAAGAGAGTAGCATTCAGCAATGGATTCAGGAACACAAAGTACAAAAGGGCTTTCTCGTCGAGCAATGTTGAAGCTTTTAATCGCTGCTGGTACTTACACAAAAGAATTCAAGAGGCTCGCGCTCATGTAATTCTCGTTGAATCTTGCTGCGGGCTCTCGAAAAATTCTTTTATTATTTTAGTATCTTCGCAAAGGTAACCGCGATTTATTCGCGAAAGTTGACGGCAAAAAAGGAGTCTACGAGAGAATCTCAGCAGAAAAATATTTTTCTCATATTCATACGCGTGAAATAAGAGAGTTGGTCGAAACTCCGTCTCAAAATCTCCGTTTCAAATTCTCGAAAGATATTCTTCATCGACCGCAAAGGTACTACACGTATATTCTTTTCACATTTTATCTCGCGCCATATATTTTTACCATACACTGTTAAATATTAAAGGATGAAATTTAAACCAATATATCTTGAGTTAAATAACATTTTGTTATTTTTAACTATACCATGTGTGTCGAAATTTATTATTTTAATACAAAATAGTATTATTCTAACTTCATTGGTTTTGTTAAATTAACATTGCTTTAGTTAAATTAACAATATTTTGAGTAGGAGCAGTGGCGACATGCCTATAGGAATGGTTAAAAATGACTCAAATTGAATATAATTTTACATTACAAATTTAACATTATAAGGTTACATATAACGTGGTTGCATTTTCTATAAAGCTTATTTACTTTAAAGAGTCATAGCCTCAAGCAACTCTTTTAGAGAATTTTGTCCCTATTTCTTTTTTAAATAAAAAATGAGATGGGTGCATATCAGCATTTTTCATACGCCCGGCATATCGAAAAAAAAATTCCCCTGCTATCTTTTTACACTTCTCGCCGCCCTTCTTCGGTATTGCAAGCTCGCGAAGGGTCGATAATGGAAATACTCGAAGGGCATAGATGAAATTCCTGCTCTGAATCCAATAGTGACGAATATCCCGTATTTAAGATCGTCGAAAATGTAGTCGATTGGTATTTGATGAAGTCGCTATTGAGGAAAAAGAATGCTTACATGAGTCGAAGCTATCTCCTCGCTATCCAGGCGATTAACGACGCGATGGAATGTTATTATTTGTCGATCAAGAACGCTCATCAAATCAGTAATGCAATGTATTTCATATTTCACATAATTTTAGCTTTATATAATTTTTTAAATGATATAATATTTGTCAAATACAAGTCAAGATGTACAATTTGCTAAACACTTTTCCCTTAACAGTTTAAATGTTTCTTCAAATTTAGTAAAATTAAACTTAAAAATTAATTAATTGGCTTCAATAACAAATATGTCTATAATTAGTTACGATATCATGTTTTATATCCATGATATTAAAAAAAAGAATATTTAGAGTTCATGGAAGTTTATACTATGCGACTAACGAATATATATAACGTATATTATGTGCCAATTAAATGACGTTTGGAATCGATTATTCCCAAACTAACAGTTGAGACGCTCCAGGGTCTTCCAATGTAACGTCTGCCAGTGAGACGCGAATTGAATGCACAAATGTATTGCACATAGGTATGTCGAATCACATAGAACACAGTCGAATCAGGGTCCTTTGTTAAGGACAAATCTACCACCGCGTTGTGCAATGGTCCATTCCAAGAACCAATTGAGTTAAGGCCGTTTGTGATGGACGGAACGCAGACGAGGAATTCTCTTCAGGGCAAAGTCGATAGTAGAAAACGGATAACTTACCAATGGTGCAAATAATAATTGCGTAAGAAACCGTGAATGCAAACTAAGATTTTAATCAAATCTACGTTACAAGATCAATTTTACTCCATTATGATTCCAATATTTTACGTAAATTTGATACGTTTTAGTAGCAATATTTTTTCACAGACTAGTTTGGTGACTTTATCTCTCTACGTATATAATTTTTCTCTAGTATTTTTTTTTTTAATTTTTAAAAACGTTATTGTATATTTACAAAGTCAATTACAATATTTTTTTATTAAAATATTTTGCCGAATTTAACATAAAATAACATTAAAGGAATCTCTTTCTCTTCGTTTTACATAATATTAATACAAAATTTATAAATGCAAGAAATTAAATGTAAAGATTCCAAAATTATATAAACTGAAAATTTTTTATAAATACAAAAGCTTGTTATATATGTATAAGTATGTTTTACTTCACAGATTTTTTAAATTATTCACTGGTTTCGCAACTTATTCATATATACACATCAACAACTTACTTCCCCCGAGATCTATAGACGCGTAAGACTAAATTAATCGTAAATCTCATTTGGAGTTTCCCACGTTTGCTCGTCGGTGTTAAGATTCGCGCCGAGAAGTCGCGGTGACGACGAGTCACATTGAGTTGGCGAAACAGGGGCGACGTTGGCGTTCAACTTCACCACGAGATGAAGCATCGCGAGCCGCCGCCTCATGGGCGACTAATTCAGCCGACATCGAAAGCTGAAAGCAAACTAATCCAAGTTTTAGCATCGCGGCGGCATATGAGGGGAGGGGTTGCGACGCTTCGCAAACTCGTAAACGAAGATTCGTATATAAGCGTAGCGAGCCCTTCACCTGAGCCGAGCAAAAGCGACAAATTGCATCCGGAGCAATTGACTGGAGCGCTTAAGTTCCCCAACGCCGGGCGCCGAGACTCTTCGAGGGATCGTGAAGTGCGACGAGACCGATTATCGAGTGCACCTGCTACGCGACGATCGATCTCGCTCCCGCGCTCAAGAAGAGTAAAGCGCGTCGAGCGGGCATTCTAAATTCCCTCGGAAAATATTTATTAGACTCGGCGGGAACGACCGTCGAAAGTCTCTCCGAGAGGTTGAACCTGCGAATGACGTAGACTTGAATCCGCCTGTCTTCATAAAATTAATCAAAAAATGCCTGTTCCGCGGCGCGCCACCTGCTATCCAAAGTTACTGTCAAACACTTCAGCGAAATTAAATTTTTCGGTGAAATTACTGTCGCTTGCGTAATATGATGCAAAATCGGAATTACACTTTCCGTTACGTTCTCATAGTACGGTATCGTGAAAGCATCCATAAATGCAATCCATAAATATTTAATTTTCAATACGTTTTACGTTTGCATGTCATATAAAGTGGTTCAACAAAGTTCAATATTAGGCAGTTATACATATTGCATCGAATATACACCAAAAACGCAAACCGTTGCGCAACCAATGAAATAATATTAGTAACAACGGCACGTTGAAAGGTAAAATTATACCACAAAGTTAGTTGATGAAAAAGTTTCCTCATTCAGTTACATTTCTAAAACTTGAGCTGCATAAAATTCTTGCGTAAAGGAAACTTTGTTTTCTACTTAATGCCAATATCACTTTATTTCAAGAGAAATTACGTTTCTCAGAACCTGGAACAAGAAATTGAATATTGAAAGATGAGAAGTTGCGATGAATAATGACTCTCGGCATATTTACTAAGAAAAAAATTGATTGCGAATTCGCTCCTAATATTTGTTCCTAAAATATGTTTTGGCTTGGACATCCCGTGTGTGTAATGGATGGATCTAATATGTTAAACCATGTCCACTTCTTCGGTTATACTGATCGCGTGAAGAAACAAAAAATACTTGAAGATTCATCGAGACACCCTAAACGGATGTCACTTTGTTCAAAATTCGAACATCCGCTATCTAGCATCCTTCGTTAAGTAAGCGACACTGGTTGTCGTCGTCACCGGCGTCGTCGACAGAATTTAATTACACGACGGTAAATTACTAGGTAATCGAATTGCCGGTGCCTAGGTCGCTTATGAAAAAGCAATAATCAGTGCGGATGAAGTCGGCGTAGCTGCAATGCGGCGCGAAAATTTTCAATGAGTTTACTCAAATCAAGATAATCTCGCAAAAATTCCTGACGAGATTACTTAAATGTCACTTCCTTAAATCAAATTAATCGTGCTTGCTCACCTACACATAAACAGTGAAATCAAATGTACAATTTATTTGTATAAACAAAATCTATTGCAGTATATCTATATATTGCACATTATTTGTTACTTTTATTATAGTTTCTATTATTATCTTGTATTGTTATGTTTATATATATATTTATATTCTTAAGTATTATATTATTATAAATGTATATTATTATTGAATTATAAACGGATGCAGTTATGCAATAAAAGGAACTAAGCACCATTTTTGTGAATTTTAGTTCTGCATTGCAGTGATCATAAACAGGAAAGAGATTTTCTAAAAACATATACAATACATGGAATTGTATTTGAGGAAGATTATAGTTTGGTCATTATATTTGAGATAACGTTGGCACAGAATTTTGTTTCTAATATTTCGCGAAATTAATTTACTCTAGCGTAAAGTTTTGGAATTAGTTCCGCATTGCAGAACTGCGTCCAATTATCTTTATCTTGAGATGGTATTCTGTAAATTAGCACTGTTTGTGTTTTCCTCTTTTTGCTTTTTACCGTTCTCGTGTATACTCTGTGAATAATTTCCGACCTTGCTTGACATTACATGTATCATGGGATTCAATTGTCGCAAATAATCCGCGCCATCCCGCCTGGATTTACGACTTGGTCCCTTAAATTCTCGTTAACGTGATTAGGAACGTAATTATGCGACCGCGACATCCTCTCCGGCAATCAACGCCGATGGGCAAATATGGCAACGATGATGTAACCGGTGGGAGGCTTGAAGGTAATCAGACATGTAAATGACACGTTTACCTCTGAGATTTGCATTAATTCCGCTAATCGTTTCCATCAACATCGAACGCGGATTCGCGGGGAAGTTAAACATGTAGAATGTCCCTCATAGAAAAAACTTGGGCTTTCCATGAACCTTCTGCAACAAATAGCAAAAGAATATAAGCTTTATTCCATTACTATCATTTTATCATCTATTATTCTTTAAACTTTTTTATTATGAATGTTTATTGCCGTCAAAGAGATTGCATTAATTCAAGCATTCAAATCTACTAATTTTTCTATTACTACAATCGTTATCTTGCAAATGGAAATAGCTAATATTTAATATTTACGAATATCAAAATACTACAATGTACAAATAAATTTATTTGTCGTTATATTTTATTGAATAAATTAAAAGAACTTTCTTTCAAAAATTTAATTTTTAGAGATATTTAATAATATAAATATTATTTACTTATCTTAAATGTCAGATACAAGGATCTTAAAAAATATTGTTATTCTTTAAAATGCAATAATTTTAAAAGAATCTGGTAATAATTAACGATTTCACCGTATCGTAATTAACATCAGACAATATTAAATAAAGAGAAGCGGAAACAAGATAAGATATTTTGAGACTAGGTCCTTTTTAATTACATGCGAATTACGATATTTGCGTCGTGAATAAGTTCGAAATTCGATAGCAACATTAAACATAAATACGTGTATCGCAAAAAGCACAGACGATGTGAAACAAACATCGAAGTCGTGAACAAGTTCGAGATCGAAAGCTCGTTGCCGAAGAGGATTTGCTGCTCGTGCGCGCCTATACATTGGATGTTTCCAAGCGTGTACGCGAGGTTTACGAGCAAACATAGCGGCGTCCCCCTTGGTTTGCGTACCTCCGTGTAGCGTAAACCGAGACCACCGTGCGCACAGACGGTAACAAGAAGGCAGGAGACTTCCAACGACTTGGCCGAAGTTGCAAACTGCAGATTGCACCGGACCGACGCGACGGTCATATAACGTCTCGATCTAATTGCGAGCAATGTTTCTCTATCCCGCTCCCTCTCTCCCTCCCCCTCGGCATACCGAGATTTAATACTAATATCGCACCCGCAGTTATGCAGATGTTGTCTCCCGCTACCAGGTAATATAGGCAAATGCATTAAGGTAAACTGTACGTGATACATAATCGCACTGTAACAATCTTATAGACGATACACTCTATAAAGGACGGGAAAGTAAATGGAGAATAAGAGTTATAATGATATATATAACGATAGGACAAAATTCTTAGTTAACAGAAACGGAAATGAGTTTAAAAAAAACAGAACGGTATCGTATTTCCTGTATTTTTCTCTTTAGAAATATTATGAACGGATATAATTTATTGCAGTTTGTGTCAAATGCGCATATTGTGACGTACAGTTTTATTTTTATTAAATCTATCTGTAATCCATAATGCACTTTGTTTTAAAGTACAAAGTCCATTTGTTCTATCATATATGAGAAAGTTTTTTAAAACCTTGCGGTAATCACTTTTTTTATGTAATATTTTTTCCAATAGCTTCGATCACATTTTCTTATTCTTCTTCTAATTTTTAAAGGAACTTTGAAGCTATCTTTTTTATTCCCTCTTCTGTTATTCGAGCTCTTGCAAGATTTATTAGGAAGTCCAAGGGCAAAAATAAATCCACCGGCTATAAAAAAAGCTCAGGTCTAGGATGACCTCCGACACCTTTCGTTGCGCGTGATCGTCTGGTTAAGCCGGTGTTTTGGCACGATCTTCTGGCTCTTGTACTCGACCGCTCTCGCGTTACGAGAGCAGGGTCTGGCTGGTTTTCGATTACCCATCTCGAGACCGCCGATATACACCAGCCATGCATTCCATTATCCTGTAACTATACGGTGGCGACCCACGTAAACCCGCTAATGGTAGGTCTGTTTGTATCTTTGTATGCGTACACCCGTGCATATCTAGACCCGGAATGTAAACTACCGCATAAAGCTGATTTCTGCATTCGCCATCCTCGGCAGGCGGGATTGCCTAAATTGTATTTCGGGCTTCGCGCAACTTAGGCAAAGCCAGTTGGAGTGTCTACTTAGGTATTGACAAGTATGATCTACGGCAGCATATACTTTACAATATATGCGCAATTGTTGTGTCGCAGTGTACATATTTCTCTTGAATTGCGAAGTGGCGAATTGCTAGGAAGCTAACCCAATGCCAATAATATTGATAGAATAAGCGGATTGCGACATTTTTATATTTTGAACATAAAAGATCAATTTTTCATTGATTTATTTACTATTTCTTTTGTATATTATTTTTATAGTTGCTTATAATTGTCTTTATTAATCTAGTAAAATTTTCAATCTTCGCATAGCGACAATATTTCAGGTTTAACCCATTAAATATCCAATTATGGCAATTATCAATATTTAATTTTGATAATTAATTAATGATTATAGTTTATTTTTACAATTAGTCCATCGTGTTACATATTACGATTTAATTTTTTTAGAGTGAATTTTATTATTATTTCTAATATAATCACTTACTCAATTGTAGTAGAATAGTTTTAGTTAAAATTTTTTGCGAAACGGTTATTTAATATTGCCGACCAGTATTTTCGCTCGTTGTTATTTATGTTTGTGCTTTTCTTTCTTTTATCACTTTTTTTATCGCTCAGTCTTTCTCGCCTTTCATTAAAATTTGCGAGTGCATGCAGGGCGAGTATATACGTCGAGATTTATGAGAGTGGCAGATCTTTAAGAGAATTACCTTTTGCCAGGTGGTGCTGCGAGAAAAAAGTACTTCTCTTAAAGGTTCTCGATACTGAGGAAAACACTGAGAGAAGCTCCCAACAAACGCCCTAAAAAGGATTACCTACGTCCTCCTACTTCTGAGAGCGCGGTACAAAACTGCGCCGTTAAGCCGGACGCTTAAATCGACGTACTCTACCTGATAAACGATACTTTTCTTCACTCTATATTTTGTAAGTAACATGTTGGAGATCGTGTAAGAATTGCGCGCGAAGTAAGGTACAGAAAACGTGCCGAAAATTTGGTACAAGATATTAATAATTGTCTAGTTCAGCCATCAGTATCGAGTTCTTCAAACTTTAATTAGATTTTTGAAAAATAGCTCAATTGCTTTTTAATGATTAATAAGATTTTTGCATTTTAATGTGCCACTAAATATTTTTATTTCAAGGTATTATGTAGCGCTTGACACTATAATATTTAGCGTTTTATAATTATCGGATACTCAAATCCTCGAGTACTAAAATTGTTGACCCTCTAAATTTTTTAGGTTTTATTATTATTTTAAAAGAAAAGTATCTTTAAATTAACACATTATGATATTCTTGGATAAAAATTTTTAACCATTTTAGAAAGTGCTGAATACTTTCACAGTCTCAAATTTTATATTTAGAATTAGAATTGTATGTCTCTTGAATGCTCTTAGGAATTAATATATATAAATAATCATCATTTTTTCACAAGAGTGAATATTTGGATAAATTAATCTTACACAATATATATAACATACTTATATATATAATTTATATACAATACATATTATTAAATTAATAAATCATATTAAGAAAAGACGTATTGGTACTTCGATCTCTACTTTTCATTATTTCATTGACAGATCAAATAATAATGCCGCGTCACGTAAACTTTAAACCTCACTATTCTCTCGCCCGTTGTATGAAAGTGGCAGAGCGAGACTCTTCTGGTTCAGACGAGACTGTCTGTCCCGAATTTTCTATCCCGCACAAGAGACACGATGCCTTTCATCCCGAAGAAAGCATCGTCGCGAGTACGGAGGCTGAACTTCGGCTTGATTACGAATTGAAGGTATACCGCGCGATTCTCGCCCACGCTCTCGCGAGGGGACACAAAGACGAAGTAAAGGGACGTCTGTCGGTCTTATAACCGACTCCAATGTAGCAGCAAGAGCAAGATAGGAAAGAACAATTTTATCCGGCGAACAGTCACGTGTCGATTAAATATGTATGACCACTGTGTGGCACTAGACGAAAAGCGGAGAATTGTAAATCAGAATCGGGATTGAGAGCGTCAGAAAAGTCGTCGACAAATAGTGGAAACCTGAATGTATATAAGCTACGTGTTAAGAATACATATGTATATACATATATATATTTTACATATATATGTATCTAAAGGACGACTCTTGAGCAAAACTTCGTAACGGAACTGGCCGAGTACAGTTATCGTTATCGATGTACCATATAGGCAAGATTATAATTTTATATTTAATTATACGCATATATTATAATCGCAAACGCGATGGTGATTTATTTGTTAGTATCGAATATGTGTGTTTCGTGCTGACACTTTCTCGTGATATTTTCGACGAACAAAGGAAAACGTGATTCTCGAAAATTTTTGCAATAATAAACATTAAAAACTATCGTGCGAGTTATAGTATCGGCATTAATAGGATTTTTATAAATGTTGCTTTATGTATCTCTTTAAGTTTCCATTTATTAAATAAATTAAATATTATAGGAAAGCACTTGAAAACTATATAATACCAATTGAAAAAAAGACTTTTACTTCTCTACTGGAAAAGTAGAATAAATTTGATATATTCAAATGATTTAAAACTATTTATCAATTTTTTTTTCTTTTTATCGCTGACTTTTTAATGCTGAAGAAACTTTCTAATGAGCAGGAACAAGATCCAATACTTTAAAACTTCGCGTCTCCTTATACAACGAGCTTTGTCAGAGAATCCGCAGGAGACTTGTAATACCTTCGACAATGATAAAGAAAAAATAAATGTTATTATTACTAAAATTTAAATATTATTACTACAAATTATTATAACTAAAAATGAATATTATAATCGAACGTATCCGTGACTAATCTATGACAAAATACAATTTCTCTTTTTGTGTATGTAGAACATTAATAAACCAACATCCGTCTTGTATTATATTATTTGTTTAACAGCGCGACGTAAGTAAATCACTTAAGAGCAAAGAAAAAGAAGATAAAAGAATTGAAAGAAATATTTGTTAAAAAATTAATCTAAAATAAGGTAACAATGACTTTAGTGAAATGCACACTCTCTCCGTTTTCGCCAACTTTCGGATTGGCAGCAGTCGCAGTACCTCCGATGTAATCTCAACGAAAATATTAAATTAACGATCGATATTTCCTATTGTGCGGCTATCTAACATGCCGGCGAGATGTGGAAAGATACATGTAAAAGAAATGCGATGTCGTCGCGACGAGATTGGGACTGATTCCGGACTCGCTCGACGAATAAGAAAACTATTACAGCGACATCAATTTCTGCGAGGTGTCCATTCATGCGAGACAATATCGCGGCGGCGCGGCGGCGGGAACGTTGTTTAAATATTGAGGCATGCCGGCGTGGCATGGCTTATTAAAGTTTTCGCAGACCCTTTTTTACCGAGACCGGGAGAGGAAAAAAGGAGTTTTCTTGCGATATCATGCTTGCGGGCGTAGCTTTCGCGAACGACTTTTTGAACAAGACCTCCTGACCCGTTTAAAAGTTTCGTGGCTTCTCCTCTTCCTACTCGCTACCCTTCCTCTCTCTAACTCGCTCCCTTTGCTCCTGTTTTTTCGCATCCTTGTCACGAGTGTCTAACTTTCGTGAAATGTTTTCCCTTTTCTTCCACTCGGTTTTTCCTGGAGAATTACTATTGGGGCGGACATTTTAAGGTGTTTCCGTTGCACGCTGTGATCACGTCTAAGTTTGATCGTGTTATGCAGAATTTTCAATAGTTCTATAAAATTGGTAATTCATGTACTTTGGCAAATCTCAATGATTTTCTTTTAATAGCTTGTCATGAGCGTGACGAAATTAACAGTAATTATATTAATAATTTATAATTATTTATGAATATTAACTGTGTTTCTGACAAACACACTAATCTCTTATACGCAAATAAGTATTGACAATATTTAAATATTATCTGAAATGCAAAAATATCTGTACATTCGCATTATTTGAATATATATAGTTATTTGCAATACAATTAAGTATCACACCATGATGAATATTTAAGAAAGATTATAATATCTCGTTTATAATATCGTTTATAATATCTCTAAAGGTAAATTAAATTTTAAAAAGTTTGCGAGTTCTCTTTTAAGAAGCAAAAGTATCTGAAAAATGAATACTGGAGCAATAATATTTTAATTTTGGGTTGTATTTGACAAATGCATTGGAAACATTCTGTTTCTTTTTTTATATTTACGTGTACAAAAACACAGGCAAAAAAGATTTGTTTTACTTTATTCAAATTTCAAAATTGCCTCATCCGCGAATTTCAAAACTATCTTTCATTATTTCTCGAGTTTAATAAGACTTGAAAATATTAAACTTTTGTATCTTTTCTCCAGTACAGAGACTTTTCGCAAGAGATACCCTTCTGTCTCACCAAATCGCTTTCAGACGCGCAGGAACTCGAAAACGCCATTATCGCAGATACCCATGCCTCATTATCATAAGCGCGCGATTCACGAGGCTCGGCACGGCAGCTGTTAATCGTCACGTTCCCGATTCCCTTCTCGATCGCATTTTCCCGCCGGCTATTAAATAATTAAGTGCCGGCACTTAATTCGACCCAAGCGAGGCCTGGAACGCTGAAGAAGATCGATCCACCGTAACTGCAAAATACTTCCAGGGAGACGCGGTGAGACTATGTTGTGCTCGATAATGAGAAGTACTCAGCGAGAGCGATGTGTAATTAGAGACGATGGCGTGCACCGAATGATTGAACGTGGTCGACAGTTCAGTAAAACGCCGCGCGTACGTTTCAGCGACGAAAAGAATAGTCCCGATAATGAGCGACACTTCGGCGGTCTGCTCCTAGTTGGATTTTGACGAGTGATTTCGTGAATAATGAAGAGCTGTCCTGAGAGTATTACAATAAAAATCATTATTTTCCGAATAGAATATTAACAAATTTCTCGTCAAAAGAAACGAGTCTGTTCTTCAGATGTCAAATTTTCCAATTAGAACTGAAAAAGATAAAGATAGAGATAGAAATAGAAAGAGACACAGAGAGAGAGAGAGAGAGAGAGAGAGAGAGATGCAATTTTATATTTTAAAAAATCATAATAAAGTAAAACTTGACCGTATATATATTAGCGTTAAAATTTTTTATCCGTATAATATAGTAACGTTAAATCTTTTATCAAATAACATTAATGAGCTACGTAATATAATATAAATTGCTTGATTAATGAGAAACTCCGTAAGAACTTGTAATTAATTAAATTTAACTTTATTAACCACGTTAACTAATTAAACAGGTGTTATGATAAAATATGGCGAGTTTATATTTCATTTTTATAATTATCCGCAAAACATTACATTTTCATATCTTCTGCGAAACGTTTAAACTTAGTGCAAAATAATGTAGTAAATACAGCAAGATTGCAAAAAAACGATGGCGCATTGAACTCACCAGATTGTACCGCATCCAGTTTCTACTATTGTGTTTCTATCGTTGCCGCAAGGATTACAAGTACGGTTCATTAAAAACGGTTGTTACACAGCAACGAGAAGCGTGCCATATGTACCTCACCTAACAACGGTCAGCAGAAAAAGGAATGCGGGAGAACAAACTTCTACCTCTGTAAGAATTTCCAATAAACGAGTTACACGTGTGTCGTTATTTCTCGTTTGGAGTAACAAAAGCTTCACTTTTTTCTTTAACTATCGATTTGCAATCGGTAGTCGAATTGTGTTTCTAGTGTCTACATAAGATTCGTTTGTTTTATTTACGTAAATATTGTTCGCCAGTGGAATGTGGAAATATACTACGAACACTTGGTGAGTTCTATTTGGCTTTTTTTTTACGAGTCGAAAGGGAGATAATGAATGACGATCGGCGATCTGTTCGTTTTATCAAGCACACGATCGGATCAAGCGACTACTAATTTTGCATATCGCGCAATTCTGTGAATGGATGAAAAGGCGTTTAATTACATCTCTTCCCGCGAGTTGGATTATCGAATCTGTCCGCAATGAATTTTCCACGAACTGCTTGGATCACGAATGCCATATCACGAACTCCTAATTGATAATTCGAATCGCACGTCGCACGTAATTTTTTATGTAAAATTCTTTATTTGCGTGTAGCCACAAATCGCGACTGTACCATCAGTTTGAAACATAAATGCGAATTAAGTTGTAAATGTTTTTACCGTGTGATGTTAAATTTTACTCCAATGCATTTGCATTAAGCGCATCGCGACTTGTTTTATCACGCGAATTTTAAAGGTCTTTTTATAATTTTTACAAGAAATGGAATTGTTGTTCTAAATAAATTGTATATGTATTAATTTAAATTATTGAAATCATTTCATTGTAATCAGAATGTGTGTAATCCATCAAGTTTTATTTTTTATAAACTTTTAAAAAATTCTTGACATTAAGCTATTTGTAATTAGGATTAAATACTTGCTGCAAATTGATACAAGATTTGCAAAAAATTATGAATTTTTCAGTTTAAAAAAATAATCATTGTACATAATAACTGCTAATAACTTTTCATAGTTCTTATTAATTGTAATATGTTGCTTGATAACTTGGAAAATTGATTGATAACTTGGAATTTATACGTATTTATCAGTTCTCTGGTATACATAGCATATATTGAAAGAGACATTATAAATTCAAATCGTTCAAAAAAATTATTTTTTTCAAAACTCAGCGCGTTGCGACTCAGAATACAACATACAACTCAACATCTATCACGCGCACTTTTCGCTGACCAATTTTCAGCAGAGCCCGACTGCTCGAGATTCTGTATGGGGGCACGTACGTAGTGCAGAGTAAGTCATAGACGTAATATTCAGGCAAATCCTGTACGAGTAGTCTCTTTCCACGTCAGATGTGTATTTCGCGTGCTCGGAATTTGAAGATGCTATATGCGTACCTCGAATTTACGAAATGAACGTATATTTCAATGTGTGCGCTCCCCAATATCACACATTGGCCTGGAAAGTAGCAGATGCATATAAATCTTATTTTTATAATCACACGGCGTTGATTTTGACAGACGTCGAGAATTTGATTTGAAATCGATGCTAATCTTATATGTACTCTTTTCATTTTGAATAAAGTATAAAAATGGAATCAGAGCATAATACCGTGAAGAGTGATATAATAAAATTATTTCAATAAAATAAAAATGCACATAATATATGGTATTATCAATAACAATACTTTCTCTTTCTATCCAAGTTTCGAAATATTATTTTCTCTACCTTCTCCCGCGTAAAACTATTATAATATTGTTCATATAAATAATAGTGAAATAAAATTTACAATTTTTAGCATTATATATCTGTATCTGTATATGAGAGATTTAATTTAAAAAATTTAAAAATGTTATTTTATTGGATAATATGCAATAATTGAATTATGTAAAGTTTAAAGATATCTATGATCTGTATATTTCACAATCTTTTATCTGCAATATAAATAAAAAATAATTCTTACGGAAGTAAACAGTTAACAGGCTTGGTTTAAATCGAATTCAGCATCTACCTCTGGCGCTTCCCAGTTGTAACATGGGTGGTTTGTTATTCCAGTGCGGAAGGGACGCCAACGCTGTTCTCTGCCAACTTTGCGCACGGAGTTATGTCCTCGCGGGCAAATGCTGCGCATAACTTCGCCACGAGTATCTGGCCTTACTCGCAGCTACTCGAATGCTGCGGCATATCCTGCGGTGCGGATAATATTGAGTTATACTTGACAATGCATACAGCTTTCTGTGATATCAATAAGCGAAAATTGTTACGTTAACGCGTACGCAAGAAGGACCACAGTTGTTTCTATACGAATCCTTTAAATTCTTTAAAAAAATACGACTACTATTATTTTTGTGATTATTTGAAAGTTACGAATACTATTGACTGGATATCATTGGATTATAAATAAGTTATTGTTAAGAAAAGTTTATTACCGATAAAATCAGGATATTATAAAATATTAAAAAGTTTCCAATGTAGAGTAGCCACACATAATTGTTGGCGATAAGATGTTTATATTAAATTTATATTATATAGATATTTATATTATATATTTGAAAATAAATAAAGTCGATCTTTTATAAATTTTGATGAGATTCTGTACTACGAAGAGGTTTGCAACCAAGTTGCTGCCCCCATAAATAACTTTCTACCCCGATATAAAATGAATCGATAAAAATAATAATGCTCTTCTTTTCTTCCCGATAACTACCCCGGTAGTAGAGTACTAAAATTGGGTGCGCAAATTCGTGCTGAGCGAATCCATGCAACAATATTTCGCGTTTGAAAGCACCGTATGCTTTTCCGATACCCGGCTGGTTTGTTTTCCTGTTTGCCTACACAAAGCTCAGCGCTATTTTCACATTTCAATCTATCCGACTGTAGAAAGTCGTTACACGAGTGCAATCGACTGTTCTCGTAAGCAAAACATTTTTGTGTTTTCGCGCTCCACCTACGAAGAAGCATGTCCCTTATACTTCATGCGCGTGACATTTGCGGATTTAGACATTTCCGCATAGATCCCTAAAAAAACGAAAGCCGAAAATTCGGTTTGTACCAACGCAATATAACATCGATTCAATCGTTTTATCTTTCAAATAATATTTACATATGCGGATCAAAACAAGGTGAATATAGACAAAATTTTAAATATCTGACGAGATTATCGAAAAAACATATTATGAACTCCGTTTTTAAATATTATGGACGACCGTAAAAATATCTTTTTATCTTTAATATATTTAATTGAGTTTAATAAAGTATTTAATAAAATTGAGAATTCTGTCTGTGCCAATCATTATTTGCTTCTTTACATAGTATTGTCTATATAATTCTGTATAGAATTACCTATATAGAATTCTAATTATATTAAATGTCATTATATTAAATATCAGGGTTTTGTCACTAAAAGTGGCATCTGATAAAATTTAGGCTAACACAATTCCTCAAATATTGATTACCAAGTAAATCTAGGCGATTTGCAAAGCATCATTTAGCACCGACGCGACTAATGCCACGATCGATCGACGTAAGTTTTCCGTATAAAGATCGTATCACACTTGTTTTGCCCGGTCCCTACTGTGTGCCGCAAATTTATCGGAAATCAAGTTCCCTTTAGACCTCAGGCGTTCGGCGAACTTTGGATCGCGCGATTCGTGCGTCGAAGATGCGGTTTACCACCATCGATTCGAAACTCGCGCACAACTCCGGGTACCGTATCAAAGTGGTTTTCGAGCCCGTCAATCCGTTACCCTTCCTGCGACATAATGGTGTTAAACATCAAGCGAATGTTGTATCACGGAGTTAACACGTTCTACATGTGAATTTTGTCGTGCTGTCAGAGCGAGTATTTTTTTTCTTTTTTTGGATTTCAAGTGAAAAAATATCTTCGTTGTATCAACATTTTTAGACGGAATTTTATCGCGCCTGTATGAATATTGATTACAGAACTGTATCACTACGCAAATTGAATTCGATTGTTGCGGATAACAGATTTGAATTTTGATGTTTTTTGTCGAAAAAAAAAACGGTCCGAAGAAACACGCGGTCGAAAACTCGTTTGACGTCACGCAAAAATACACAAAGAGATTTTATTTTCACCGTATCTGAAACGCCTCAGTGAAATGTGTGTATTCGTAGGTGTGCCCAGCACCCGCCGCATGTTATGGAAAACTGATCGACTTCCCGTCAATAAACCGCCATTCTACTTTCAATACGCAATACTCGCCTATAATGTGAATTTATTTTAATTAACGTCAGTTCCCAGTCAATCATATGTAAAAAGCAAATTATTATGCACATCGACTAAGCATGGCTAAAAATATTTTAATTAGCGCAGGTTAATACACCGAAACAAAGTCTCGATTATCGACTATTGCACCTGATTGCTAGAATGGAAAAAGGAAAATCGTATCGAAACGACCGCGGATTCGAAACAGAAATAAATTTGTGGCCGTAATTCGGTAATCGCTTGGCTCGAAAGCGATTAAAATCGGCGGTATAGGGTTTATAACAATAGTTCGGTTAACGGTACGTATTTGCGGTACGTAATGCAGTCCCGGCTGTGAACGATTGGAGGTACTTGTTAGCCGACTAATTAGCGGCGGCAAACGAGATTAAAATCGAAAAAGAAGAAAATTACGCGGATGCACATAGAACACGAGATGCAAAGAAAACGCGGAATACAGAGAAAGAGAGCCTAGATATAGACCAGATATAGACCATATAGAAGGAGTGAAAATAGATAGAGAAAGAGAAAGGGGAAGGTCGAGGGGAAGAGAGAGAAAGAGGGATCGTTTTTTTCATCACGCCTTTGTGCGTGCATAGCAGTACATAGCGCCTCACGCGTGACAGCACACAGTGAAATTAGTTTAGACCGGAGCTTATGGTAGGACGCAGCTGAAAGAAAAAGCACTTGCGAATCCACGGTAACCGCATGACTTTATTAAACCGTGAGGCAGTATTGTTGACGTTTCTCATTGTGGATGCTTCTGTGTGAACGTTCGTTGGTAATTAGATCGCGAGAGATGCAACAAAATTTATGTGTGTGTGTTTGCAAATACATATACGTTTAAATTTATTAAATATTTTGTTTCTATATTTAGGAATAAATAAATAAATTATAAACGTATATTTAGATTAACTGTATGTTTGTCGAAAATATTGCTAATAATACAAAAATATAAACTAAAGTAACTTTTTTAATAATAATGAAGAGAAGGATGTTTGTTTTGGATGAAATACCACTTATCGCTTTACACGTATCGCTTTACGTGTATTCTGTTAATTATTCTAAAAAATATCATCGGTACTAAATTTTTATTAGAGTTGCCAAATTATTGCATCGCAAATTGCATTCTAATTAAGATCGAGGGAGTCGTTAAACATAAAACACTGCGTTTTTTCCGTATATAATTGCATATCGGAATAACACACCGAAATTACGAAAGTAAACGAACGATACTCACAATCAGCGAAAAAGTTCCAATCTGTTGATTTACGCGAATTCTGGCGAAGCTATCGAACGCAAAGCGCGACTTCGAGCTCTAGAATGGAGAAATAACAACGCGAAATATTTCCAATCTCGAAGTTTTATGCTCCAAGTTCTCGCATTGAGCTATCTTGCCCCCCAATGCCTGATTCTTTCTCACGTCGCGCCCACCATCCTTTACACCCGCGCACACAAATTGCACCCTTTGCACCACCGCTGTGCTCGCTACGTATGAATCCTCTGCCAGGGAAATAACAAAGTTCCCGAGCTCGAGACTGAAAAGTTTGCGACAGTTTTATCTCTTTTTTTGTCCCCGGTCCTTTGTTTCTTGATCACGTGTGTCACACTTCTACGACCACTTCACCCTTTGCCTATCGCGTAATTCCACGAACTACAAAGAATTATCTCTCGCATGATATCTGGCTACTCTTTAATAATATATGTACTTTAATAATACATGAACTGTTGAGCAAATATGAACAATGGAATATTTAATTAAATAACAGTGAAGTTTTTTAGCTCAATAGTTTCCTGTTAATTAGTAAAAAATTGTATACTGCTATCAAAATATCACAATTAACCGTACTTGTATAAGAAGCCTTTTAATTAAGATTACAATATAAATATTTGAATAATAAACAGAACTATTTATTTATTATTAAATCAGTAAAATTTATTAATTGAATTATTTTACACAATATATTATCTCTTATTTTCTAGACTAGATTATGAGACAATTTATGATTAATAATAAGTCTCACACTTGTTATTATTTATACTGCTGAAAAATAAAATACGCGCCTTTTCTTCTTATATAAGATAAACGTCATAAAAGAAATGACAAAATATAATAACTTTAACACAGAAGCACTAACATTTCTTATAACGATTCAACTCTGTTTTTGGGTCATACCCAGAATACCTCAAATCTCTTTGCCCGCATGCCAGATTCCTACTTCCAGCATGTGAAAGTCTCATACATAATTTACTCCGTATCATATACGGCGAGTGATCTGCAAAATTAACTTAAACACGAGTGTGCGCTGCGCCAACTCGGAAATGTGCGAGAAATATTCACGGAACCGGGGCGCGAGAGTATATCCGCCGAAACGACCGTATCGATTACGAACGGCCACAATCTAGGTAGCTGCAATTCGGCGCGCGTACCCGGGGAATCAAAACACGTCACGGTAAAAGGAAGGGAAAAAAGGAAGTGGAGCGGAATAAAGGGAAGGTTCCGTACGGACGCGGATTCTTCCATCCTTTTGTCTCGATGTTTTCTCGCAGGACTATCGCACTTCACGGGCGCTTCCGCGGCCGATGCTTTACCGGATTGCGCCCGAACCACCATCCATTTGCGCCGGTCGTCGATTTTCCTCGGCGACAGGAATAGCGCGAAAATCGCATCCGCTTTTTTTCCCAGGGAGCTAAAGATCGCCCTCTCCCCTCCCCCCCTGCGAAAATACACGCCGTTAGTCGCGTAAATCCACTCACCGATTTTCGTATTATCACGGGGTGCAGCGTCGAGTAATTTATTCGCGTGGGGTTGCACGCGCGCTGACATTTTTCTATCATATCGGAATCATAAAACATTCGCGCCGTGACAGATCAGCGTGACGTATCCTCGTGACAAGTGTCGCAGTTTTGACGGGAATATTGCCACTGACGTGCCTTGCTTACATGTGTAATGCCTGACCGTCGCAAATCACGTTGGCCGCGCGGCGCTCGCTTGGACGCGTCGAAAAATTGCAACTGTGACGAGAACACGTCGCGCTCTAAAATATGCACCGGCAGTATTTTTAACAGCGAAACAAAACTGGAAAACCATATGTAATAGAAGGCATATCGCATAATTTTTATTCATTTAAATTGTCATATGAATATTTAAGCTGCATCCGAAATTTTATAATTAAACAACACGAACAGAATTTAGGATGTAAAAGTTGAGGAAATCAGATAATTTACGCATGGTAATAATGAATTAAAGTACGCGTGACAAATTAAATTATATAAATATAAATATTATAAAATGACCATACAGATTATAAAGGGAATACAGGGAATAAAGTCTTTTTTCTGTAATGGCTATATATAAGAATGATGACATTTAAAGAACCACCGCTTCATATGCTTCACAGAGTTTTTACACCTAATCGCTGATGCTCTCTAGCGAGATTCAATGCTCCAAGAGCATACGAATCATTTCTCTGACCATTGCCCGCCATCTTCACGTTTCTCCTATCCCTAGAGAAATTTCCATGAAATATTGCGCTCAGTCACGTAACGTGAATTGCGACCGTGGAATTTCCGATTCACTTGCCTTGTGTTCGCGCATTTGCCCCTGAATTTCCACTTACATGCACCCGCTCTATCTGGAAGATCATGATTGAAAAATCTGAAAAAATCAAATAATATCTCGAAGAGAAAGATCTTCGCAAGCATCTCATCGTTATACGAAATATGTATCTATTTCGATATACATACACTTAATATGTGTCTCATGCGTGCTGTACGTGCATCGCGCGTATGAAATGCATTTTTAAAAGTACTTTCGCTAAACGTACCCTGATCTCGCATAAATGTAATACATAATTCTATAAGGGAGACATATGGCAGAAATTTTGCAAATTTCCGTTTCTTCCGTGCCGTATAAATTCTCGACGCGTTAAAATGCATGCCGCCGTTCGGGCGGAACGACGTCTTTGGAAGAACATCTCGAAGTAATTTTTCTTTCCAACAGCGAGTCCCGGCGAAATGGTTCCAGCGAAGCTGGTTGCGGAAAGATCGAGAGTCTTCGATTGTTTTTTTAGAATTTTTTTGAGTTCACCCGCAGAGTAGCAGAGAAAGAGAAAGAGAGACAAAGCGAGAGAGAGAGAGAGAGAGAGAGAGAGAGAAAGAGAGAGTCCGTGCGCCGCCGCCGTGCAATTTCAAACGTTACGATGTCCCCGGGGAAGCGAAGCTACAAAGTAATTTTTCCCTCGTCTCTCTCTCTCGCTCGCTCGCAGAATATTCCCGGTGAAACTTAAAAGTGCCGCGAAACCCAGTTTGCCTCGCATGACCCCTTTTGAAGCTTGCCTATGTAGTTCAAGCACTTGAATAACGAATGTAACGATGTTTCCTGTCCGTAACGTACGACGTTCTATGTCGTTGTGCGTGGATACTATAATACTCGCGTAAACTGAACCACGCGCTTGATATCGTATCGTGCGTTCGCAATTGTCCCGAAAAATTCATGGATATCAGTGCGCGTTTGGAGAGCCAAAGCTCCCTTTTATGCCAAAATGGCTATTAGAATTCGGATCGCGACTTAAATCGGCACGTCGCTTTTTTATGGCCAAACGGCGTCGATCGCCAAATTGACGCGTTAATTATGAAACGAGCAATATCGCAGCTCCACGTACGAGCACGGAATATCGAATCGTCCACCCAATTTAACCCTTTGCGGCCGCTCATTCGGTGAGCCAGATAGGATCAAATTATCCATTCATTACGAAATAGCGGAAAATGTGCAAACTTTTAAAATAACTTTTATTATCAAAATATTAATCGAGCAGAAATAATTACGATAAATAATAGGTAATGCTTTTTTAACTTCGGTCGTAAAATTAACAGATATATTTATCTATTGATACAGCAAAGTAACAAAAGTCATCTAAAGCAACAAAATGCTATTTTCCCTGACGTAATATTTAGTGATTTGTGCCCTCATACACAGCGATAAATGAGACTAGTTGACCTAGTAAATAATCCCATAGATTGAATCTTCAAAAACATCGATGCACGCATCCACTGAGCACATTCAACGGATGGCACGCCTCGACTATAATCTTTTAATACGGTCTTTTATTACAGTTGACATTTGGATGCAAGCCAGTTTAAGACTTTCCCTCTGCCATTCCTGCCTCTTTTCCCAGCCTCCTTCTGCACTTCCGCTTCCATATTCAAGGATATTAACGGTAGACTACAGACTTGCATGCAGAATGTATTTTCTAGATTTTAATGAAACTGCAGTTGTCGCGAGTGCTGATGCTGAATGCAAAATTTAGATGATGGCAATTTCTCTTGAATAGCTCTCAGCGATAAATATTCCAGTGAGCCGTACAGTTTTGCATTCACATTATCGTATATACTATCGTATACTATGATCTCTTTAAAAGCCTGCCATATTATTGTAAAAAATATACACTTCTGGAAAAAGTAAAGTAATCTGAAATTCTTTAAATAATTTAAATAATCCTAAAAAATTCTCTGTATATTCTTATCTTGTCTACATACTTTGAAGCGTATTGGAATCAACGATTTAATCTGACTAGTGAGAATTGGATGAAATTGGATGAAATTATTTATATGAATTACTCGTCCGTCTCCCTCCGTAGAAGGAGACGGATCACGCGTAAAATTATGAAAATTTATTTCAAAGGCGGATGAAACCAATATCGACTCGTGGTTATGGTAAAAGCTATAAGCGTGACACGTGCGACGGTGCGACGAATGTAACGTTACTATTCAGCAACTGAATAGATTCGGTTCAATATCAATCGTCCATAGAAGTGAACGATCGTATAATCGTCGTTCGAACTAACGGGTAGGGTTTCAACAATATCGTTCATGGCACTAAATCACTTTCTATTCATTAATCATCAGGCGGTGGGTTACGTCATAGTGGATTTATATCTCATTTCGGCATTTTGCTTGCTCCATTAAATTCGCGGGGAACGAAAATAAAAATCTCTTATTTTGATAATTACATTATATTACTTTATACGGAGAATCGATTGACATTTAAACGAATTTTTATATCACGCAAAATTGAAATTTTGGAACTATCTTTCTGTAAAAAGAAAGAAACACTTTTTAATAATAAAAAATTTGGTTTTTTTTTTGTAATAAACTATTCTTTATAATCTGCATATAAATTTTCAATCTATCTAGAAGTTATATTATTGTTCAGCAAAACAAGAATAAAAATTTCATTTTAATTTATTGTTTTATAAAGAATTCCTAATAATTATCGTTTTTGAGAATAATATTATCTATGCTTAATTGCAACCTATCTAATAACATCGCGAAACATTACGAAAATATACGGTGTGATGAACCGTAAATTCCGTAATGATTATTGCCAACTAAAGTTAGCTTCGCGCAAATATTTCCGTAAGACCGCCGGAAGTTCAAACAACGCCGAGGCTCTCTCAGAGCCTGGCTGGCGCAGAAAGCGACGTGTATGGCCAGCCGAGTATGAACAGACCGCATTCCCGCGGTCAACGAGTAGTGCGGGTCGTCGTTTGGTCGGGCAGTGGATACAGTTAAACGACATTGCTCAGCACTCAAGTAATTCTCGTTCTTTTGTACACGGCTAGCACCGAGCTGAGCTAATCCCTCTTGTACACGAATCTCTCGACTCTCGCAGCTGATATTTTCCGATGCGATTGAACCTTTTATGTATGTACCTTTTGATTCATGCCATTCGATCTCGTTGGCGTAAAACTCAAAGATACAAAAGCAGAAATGCGCAAAGAAGCTTTATACGTTTGTTAAAAAAATGACGAATTTCATTTAACTCAACGATTATTTTATCAGAAATTAACGTTGTAATACTTGGGCAGCAGATTAAAAATACAAATCCTTGACGTAAATAATGCATGATAAATAAGCTTCTTCCATAATCAATCATCGTTGAGAAGAAAAAAACCATCAATCACGCTTCCAAAGAATTTACTCTGAAGCGAGCGTGTTTCTCCTTTCGCTCAACAATCTCGTAAACAGAATAATGTACGGAACAAAGGGATATGCTTCATCTACAATCTACATTACTCTTTCATATAATCATATAACGTATGGGAAGGCACCGCAGGTTCGTCCCTACGGATTACTCGCGGCGAAAATTAAACCCCGGCCATCGTGTACGATTTTCCTCCATATTTGCAAGCTACCTTGGCTGGCAAAGGAGAGAGCCTTGGAAAGTGAGCAGCGAGAGCTTTTGATGCCTCGCTCGAGAAATAATTCACTGTTTCGTTCCCTGAATTTCAAATCCCGGCGACAAGCAAACATCCACCGACATCGCTCGGATGAGCAGGGCTTAATAATTTAGAATCTCTATCAAAGCCGCGTGTCTCTTTCTCAAAAATATCACTCGTTTTCCGAGGTCATCGACTTCAAAGGGTACAAGATGCGGAAACAACGGGCGAGCTGTGTAGACGATTGTTGCTATCTCCTTCCCATGTTGTTCCCCTTTCGGTCTATCTTCATTACACGAGATAATCCCGCGGGAACAATACGTTATTCTCGTATGCTGTGCTAAATATACATGTATCAAAAAAACTTTTACGGCGTGGTATTAAATCGTTTTGTGCCATCACTAAAGTCATTCGTTTTTCCGCTCAGCAATTTATCTAACAAATTGCCAAGAAATAGCCTCTTTGACTCTGATAATAGGTATACAACACCCACACTCGAACAAAAACTTATTTTTTACACAATACTCAAAGTATTGTGGATGCTGCGTAATAATTTAGAAAATAATAACAATCCAATACTTATAATACAGTATATTTATAATATACTTTGTCATAACCATTTAATAACTAATTAGCATTATATTGTCATATTTTCTAATTAGCAATTGTACCTCTAATTAATTACATTCTAATTAATGTTTAAAATTTACATACATTTTGCTTATCAATGAAGAAAATTTGTCCATATTTTATATTCAATTTTTATACAAATGATTAGCTATCCCCTTTATCTTTTAAACACAATCAAAACATGGAAGTTTACCTATTGCATTATCTGCTGTTGCAGAGTGGCGGTCAGAGTGGTGTATGGACAGTAAGCGTGATTATACTGTCGATTGGCACCTGGGTGGGCAGAGTCGGGCCACGTCCAGCGGATGGGGAGCTCGCGCTCCTGACGTCGCCGCGTGAGCGATTGGAAACCGTTCGACAGGTTCTTTCTGAGGTGCCTTTGATCGACGGCCACAATGACCTACCGTGGAACATCCGCAATTTCCTCCATAACCAGTTGGCGGAATTCGATTTCGACAGGGATCTGCGTCAAGTCGCGCCCTGGAGCAAGAGCGCGTGGAGTCAGACCGATCTGGTTAGACTGCG
The DNA here is from genome assembly GCF_003070985.1 of Temnothorax curvispinosus. Taxonomy (NCBI): domain Eukaryota; kingdom Metazoa; phylum Arthropoda; class Insecta; order Hymenoptera; family Formicidae; genus Temnothorax; species Temnothorax curvispinosus. The sequence continues at coordinate 738,643 of NW_020216101.1, read as the reverse complement.
GCAGGGCATGGTCGGCGGTCAGGTAATTGCAAGATACTACACCCTACACAGTCGTGTATTTAAAAAAAATTTCAAAATAAATTAATAAAATAATAAAATAATTAAATTTAGTCTTAAAATATATATCCTTCGATAGATGAACGTTTGGAATCAATATTATTCAAACACAACTTAGAATATAATATCACCAAATCTTTATCTGTAATTATTATAATCAAAATTTATTATTAAGTTTCTTATATATTTAATGTAAAATGTATCACAAGAAACGCGTTCAAGAAGCAACTTGTTATTATTTGTTATTATGCAATGTAATAAGCAATCTAAGCTCGGATGTTTCGCGGAAACTATACTAGAGATGACTAGGCGAGTTTCAGGTGTCGGCGATATTATGAGCGTGACGGATTGAATGCATCGATTATCATCGCATGCGAGCACTCAGGAGCTCGTTAGGTCTGAATGATGCGAGCATTAAGCGCGTATCATGCTTGCACGCACACATATATTGTATAGAAATGATAGTGATCTAAGGGGAAATAGTCGTTGTGTGCTAAGGATAATAAACAAAGCTATAAAATAATATCGTTGAATCTTTTTACTTATCTTGCTAGTAAAATTTAAAATAAAATTGCACATGAAAACTTGATATATTTAGCATAATATAGTTTTAATAAAATGCAACAATTACGCGAGGAGTTGTGCGAGAAAGGAATTTAAAAGAAAAAGCAATTTTTTTAACGCAAACAACATTGTAAAGGATGCAAAAAACTGCATTCTTCTCTTGTAAAGTGAAGAAATTGCATAACTGCGGATAGAAATTACATTCTTTTGCACATTTCTAACATCCATAATATAGAGATATTTTCTTCATTTTAATTAATCCATGATTTTTTTAATATAAATGTAAATTGAAACGTATATTTTAATAAAAAACCATATTTTCTTAAAAAAATAAAATATTTTTCTATGCTTCATCTCCTGTATTTTTTCGGGATTATTTCGCCGTATACAATTCTTTCCGACAATTATATACAACGATTATTTCTTTTTCTAGTTTTGGGCCGCTTACGTGCCATGCGAATCTCAGTATCTTAACGCGGTCCAGCTGACTCTGGAACAGGTGGACCTGATTAAGAGGCTCATAGAAAAATACTCCCAGCACATGCAGTTCGCTGCATCGTCGAGAGGTAAGTACAGCTCGCCGTAATGCAAAACGTAGAATGTTCGAAAATAAAATGTGCCGCGATCGACAAAGCGACAGCTTTATTCAACTGCATATTTCTGACTTCTAGAGATTTTGGAGGCTCACGGGAGGGGCAGAATTGCTTCCCTGATTGGAGTGGAGGGTGGGCATAGTCTAGGAAGTAGTTTAGCCGTTTTAAGAACACTTTACCAGCTAGGTGTACGGTACCTTACACTGACACACACCTGCAACACTCCGTGGGCGAAAAGTTCGTCGGTGGAAGACGACGATGAAGATGGTAAATTAGATGCAAGTTTGGAATAAACATCTTCTTCAGAATGAGCAGAGCTGAAACTTGCGAACTTGATCTCATACAGATTCATGGATCTGCAGTTAAGAAATTAAACTAGAGTAAACATTTAAAATAAATAAAATATCTCTGTTCATATTTTTTCCTGATATTTTTTGTAAATGATATATATATCAATATTGTATTAAACGCGTTAAATTCTATTATATTGAATTAATTTAATACAATATAATAGAATTTAACATGTTATTTAATACCATATGGTATTGAAACGTATATTACCTGTATAACATATATCGATATATCTCTATTTCTCTTTGACATAGAATTTATCGTAATATTTCGCTAATTAAATCAAAGATTATGACTATAAAGATTTAATAAATTAAATAATAGATGGTACACTAACTGTTATGTATTAATATTGTTTGACAAACTTAAAAGATATACATCGCAATCTTTTTAATATAGATCCATAAAAGCAGAAATAACATCAATGTATCTTTCAGGCGGAGGTCTGACGACATTCGGTGAGATGGTAGTTAAAGAAATGAATAGACTCGGAATGCTGATAGACCTCAGCCACACTGCGAGGGCAACTATGAGGGATGCTCTAAGAATCAGTAAAGCGCCACTCATTTTTTCACACTCTTCTGCGTTCGCTATTTGTAATTCCTCCAGAAATGTGCCCGACGATATTCTTAAGCAACTGGTAAGTATACGGAAATTTCTATAGTCTGTAAAATACATATTCAACATTGTTAAATATTTTTCGTTAATTGCTTGAAGATAAAAAAAGAAACATTTATTTTAATCACAATATAATTTTCAAGAGCTTCCACACAAACAAAATTATATAAAAATTATTTTACGACGTTTTTTCTGTACAAAACATTTCTTGCAATAATTACAATCAGGATAATTATATAAGATTAACCAGTGCGAGTTAAACGACTTACTTGCGACAAAATTCGCGCTGTGTAAGTGCGAAAATAGACAATTGGCGATACGAAAGAGCAACACGATATGTGTCGAAGATAAAAATCCTTTTCTTTTTCTCTATCTGCCTTCACAGATCTTCTTTCAGCGAGCAGATAATTATCCTGGGGCGGCGCGCGGCGGCCAGAGTTCCAATAGTGGCTCGAAACATTTACCGGCGGCGATTCCTTTCTATTGTCGAGTTTTGTGCTCCATTAAGGAGCGCTCGGTTCACTTGAGCTCGTTAAGAGGCGAATTATCAAGGTCGAAAATTAACGGCACCGAGTCGACGGTGAATGCGGTACCGCGATAACGAGGTCTCCCTTCCGGCGCTCGTCGATTCTATCGATCCCTCTGTCGCCCCGGGGGTTGTACGTTTCGTTTTCGAAGCAAAGGCACGGGCTACGGCTAGGGTACAGTTTTCTCTCCCGTGCGCAAGCGGAAAATTACGTGTTACACCTCTCATTGAGCTGGCTTGAAATTCCCGGCGCGACGGTGCGAGGCACGTTCAAATCGCACAACTATAGAATTACGCGCTCCATTCTCACGTGCTTGTTTCCAGGCTGATAACGGCGGACTGGTGATGGTCACGTTTTACAATTATTTCGTGAAATGCGGACCTCAAGCCAGCGTCTCGGACGTGGCCGAGCACATATATTACATTAGAAACCTGATTGGCGTGGACCATATCGGAGTTGGCGGAGATTTCGACGGCATCAACAAGTACGTTAGAGACGAGATAAGGTCGAATGTGGAATTAATTGATAATATCTTTGAAAATATGTGATGTAGAGAACTATGCCTTGATCCTCATGTAATTTGCATGCGCGATATTGCTTCAGTAATAACTTAAGCTGAAATTCAATTATCACAAACTCTACAACAGCAACTATCGCAGAAGAGTTGATCCTTTATTTTCGCAGATTAATTTTCAGTAAATTATTTCGTATAATTTTCTTCGCAAAAGAAAATACAAATAATAATAAATAGAAAATAAAAATCGCGTTTCTAATTACGTGCGAAACCTCTTCCTCTCTTCGTAGAACTCCTCGTGGTCTCGAAGATGTTTCAAAGTATCCCGAACTATTCGCCGAACTTCTCCGGAGTGGCAAGTGGAACGTGCTTGACCTAAAGAAAGTCGCCGGCTTGAATTTACTGCGAGTCCTCAAACAGGTTAGAGTCGATTAAGGTCCCGAGGTGCGGTTGTACGTACATAAACCTTACGGCGCTCCGGGTCTTAATGCCACCATATTTCTATCGTAGCAATACATATTGCCAGTCTCGCTATGTTAGTTAACTGCAGTGCGCATCTACAGCTTCCCTCAGTCATATTGATAAATCACCGTCCTTAAATATTTAACAGACGATGAAAAGTGATGATAACAAATTTTCATTACGCGATGATCATTATTATTATTTTGTTCACAATTCACAAGCTTATATGCAATCCATATAAGCATATAGTAATCTATCATAGAAAAAATGGGACAAAAGAATATTATTAAAACATTTTCCTAAGCTCATAAATAGCATAATAATTTCATATCGCAATATTAATATTTTCTACGATGACATTAATGTTATTACGATGGCATTAATATTAATATTATTACATCAGGTAGAACGTGTGAGGGACGACCTGAGGACAGCTGGAATTACGCCGCTCGAGGATCTACCAGACTCGCCGGACACGATCGGCAATTGTGCTCTGGATATTAACTCCGTGCAAAGGGTCACGGAAGTCTGATCGATCGACTGTACGCACTGCCCCGACGACATGCGAATTAATCTTATGCCAGCACGACCGTTCCGCGCAGATGGGCATGGCCGGAAGATCACCAGTTATGCCGAGAACGCGGATTCAAGGCGAAAATTCGATTATCTCGTTCACTATGACTCGTACGCTCGCGAGAGTTCTTCGAACCTCGTGTAAAAGCTCAATTAAACGTCGACATTTGCGAAGGCTCAAAATAAACCTACCTCGATACCTGTTTCACAAAGGCGACGGGCAGCGGATATCGATTATGTTTTATTTAAAGAAAGGTATATTCGCGCGTTATATTAAGATGTAATCTGAAATTATGTATTGTCAATAATCAATCATGAAAATATTAAATATTTAACATAAACTATGGTTATCTTTTATATTTAAAAAAATTAAACGTTAACAATAACAAAAAATTTATTTTAAAATAATTATTTTCTAATACGATACTTTACGATACTTTTCTGGCTTCTTTAGCCATATATAACGACTTCATTTAAAATTACAAATTACAAGTTATAACATTTAATTGCAGAATAATCTGTTCGTCGCCATTCATTACCCATAATACACAAACAGACTTTTCTACTTGATAAAATTTCTAGCGAATCGTTAACAAGCTGGTCATTACTTTAAGATCTCTACTATCTTGCTGCAAATATCTTCACGATCATGTAAATATCTAAACGATAAGTGATGCGCCATCCAGTATTTGCGTGAAGATAAAACGTCGATGCACGAGATTGTTTCTAAACTTCGATGTCTTCCTCTCTTGGAAACGATCGTAATATGTGTGTGAAACTGTGAATCCCGGCTGTATACCTTTGAACGTCTTCCTTCCCCTCATTGCACCGACGAAAACACACGTGCTCTACAAAGCGGAAGTCTGTAAGAAGAAAAGAATCGTCGTTCCTACGAGCAACATACATGACGCTAATAATTAACAAAATTCTGAAATCTCTCCTACATACATTTGTAGACATTTTTTAAATTTATTATAGCTTAAGTCCAAAACCTTCCAGTTGATAATAATTATAATGTTTCAAAAGATTTATATTTTTACACGGAAAAAAATTAAATGGTATCATCATTATGAAATGTTTTATTGTTTAATTTTTATTTCTAAACTATGTACCTATGATCCCATAATTGGATTTCAGAGTTAATACGTAAAAGCTATTTTTTACATTTAAAGATTTCTTATAATTGCTTTATTACTTTAAAAACGTAATTTAAAACATATATGATGTATGTATAATCAATGAATACAATAACTTAAGATATCAACATACTAACATTAGTTTTTCAACAATTATCTAAAAATTATGCTATCAAAAACTCTTAAACTTAATTCTATAAATAGTCAAAATTGCCGATAAAAGAATTATCTATCTCCGGACTTTCCAGTGTCAAAACTCAAACTTACACATATCAAAGTGAAATGTTAAAATTACTCATATTTTATACAGCAAAAGCCATTCTAGTTTTGCACAAATTTTTCACGATAAAGCTCGGAGTTACGGAGTCCATGAGAATATTAAATCGAGAGTCGCGTACAATCCGAATATGTTGCTCGCAGGTGCCGATGAGGACATAGTTGATGACGGACGTACGTGTTTTTCGACGCATTATATGCCGGGCTGCAATCTATCGTTAAAACGCACTCGGCAGTTTCCTTGATCAAAGCATCATCTAAAGTCTAAAGACGGGACATTTAAAATTGCCTGGAATAATCGGTCGAAATTGTAGACGAGATCACTTTTGCGACAGTTTATTCCTCTGGTAATTTTTATATATCGCCGTCCACCTATCTGTGTCTCGTGTGCACTTATTATATAATTCGCGCAGGATGAAACCCTCGATCAGAACACTGTGTGAGAATCGAGTCGACGACTCGGACAAGAAATTAATCAGTTTGCGCGAATTATGCCTCACTCCGCCGTTGGGAGTAGGTGATAAATTCTAGGATATCAAAAGTTTCGTTGTATCTCTCGAACGAATTCTATAAATAAATGTTTCTATTGTAACCTTGCTATATTTCTCCCTCTCCAATACATACATTAGTCTTTGTTTAATAACGTATATTTAATGTAAAACATCTGCTTTTAATAATTTAATAATTTTCTACCTTGGGTAACTTAATTGGCACTTACTTTTAACATTTTACGCATTGAGAAAAAAATTGTCTGCATTTTAGTAAATATTAGTCTGCATACAACCGCGACTCTATTTACTAAAATGAAAGAAAATTTTCCTTTTTATTAGTATATTTTTTCTTAGTGAATACACATATACTAATAAAAAGGAAAATTTTCTTCATTTTAGTAAATGGAGTCGCTGTTGTATGCAGACTAATACTTACTAAAATGCAGAAAAATTTTTTTTTAATGCGTGATTTAAAAATCATGTTATTTATACTTATACTTATTCGAAAAAAATACATGGCTTATTATACCGACAAGTTACATCAAAATCTAATGAAAGGTATGCAAGAATTATGCAAAATAAACTTAACTTTATTATCCAGTGCGATATTCTTATACAAACGATGTATCATACATAGCTTCTTAATCGTAACATGTAATAATTACATAAGGGAATGATCGTCAGTGATAATGTAAAAGACAATGATATTATTTTACAAAGTGTAAATAGATGGGCACTAATCGTTAATATGGCTAAAACTTACATCTAATATCGAAATGGAGAAAATGTTATTTACAGAAGATTCACAAGGTACATGATTTATGTTGACTGACATTTCAACACATCAGAGACGATCTCAGCCACTGTAAAAAAAATCCGCGATTTAATAGAATTTTTAATGACTTACGGTACGTAAAAGTAAGAGCAAATATCTTGATACGATTTTTACGTACCTCTGACAAGCTTAATTTTATCGTTCCATTTTGCAAAGGGTCCTTGCTCTCAAATATACCTAAGTAAATGTGAAACACTCAATTAATACGAAATATTTAAGAACATATAAATCAGATTATACAAGATAATCGAGAACCTCAGAATAAACGTACCAAATGCATCGCTCAAATGTAGGATCGCCGAGACAAAGTCGCCGAATCGAAGAGTACCGTCTTTCCTCATGTATCGAAGAATTAAAATGGATAATACGTCCGTATTCAATTGGAAACCTGAGATAGAAGTTATGATTACTCAATGATGAGATAAAATGTTTGAGCACTATATTACATTTTCTTCTTACGTACCAACTTCCAGCAGAGCATCTCGCAGTCTTTCCGCCTTAAGTATACCCGTCTTTTCCTTCGTATGATTCTTAAAAGCGGCTTGCCAGTACTTTAAACTGCACATAAGATCTTTGAAGTCATTGAATTTCAACCGGCCACTCCCAGAACTCTGTTTAGAGAGACGCAAGAAATGTAAGGAAAGTATTTTATCATATATTCCGTTATTCTACGAAAGAAAAATGATTTTATTAAATTATTTCATCATATACCCCATTAGTCAAATAAAGAAAATAAAACAAACAATTTTACTTAAAATTCTAATTAAATATCGATGTGTACTGTTAATTAAATGAATTATTTACACATGAAGCTATACAAACAGTTATCAAATAAAAGCCTATAGATAGACCACAAATTTATAGCGGTCGAAAAAATATTAGAACATGATTTTTATTGAAAGGATACGTCCATAGTGAGCACTACTTGTCGGCAGACTTCCATGCACGCACAGCTTTTGATGTAATCTAGAAATTAAAGAAAAAACATTTATTTAGATCAACATTACATAATATTTTAGTGCATTTAACTTTTAGCAAGATTTTCTGTATATTTTATGATGGAGAAGCACGTCGTACCATTCGGTAAACAGGCTTCTAAAAGCTCCTGCAACTCGAAGGCGTTTACGGTTCTGTGTTCGTCGGCGAGCTGCAGAAACACGGCTTCGTATTGAGAAAAGCCTTTTCCTTCGAGAGGAGGTGCTTTAACAATTGCTGATTTCATTAACGACGGCGGGGTATCTAACAACCTGAAACAAATGGTATACATGTAGAAAACGGTTTTCTTATCCACTCCCTCTTTCATTCCAGAACACAATATCTTAATGTGTAATAATCCGAAAGCGTAAAATTTTACGTATTTTAAATTTCAGACAAAGCACTTTTAATAATAAAATAATATATTACAAACACGCGCAAAAAAGAACAAAAGATGGATCAACAAAAGTACAAAGGTAGCAAATCATTTCGTCGAAAAACAACTTTCAACGTATTGCGTTTTCCTTAACAAAGGAGTGTGTGCTTGGAAGAGGCAATTACTTGATGCATCTTTTGAAATATGGTCGAGAGAGGATTTTAAAACTATAGTTGAAGGCGGGCATACGACATATCCTCACATGAGCTAATGTATGCTGCACATTAAATGCACCGAGGCGGCCGTACGATCCTTTATGCCGCCTCGTGCGAACGTATATGACATCGGTAAATGCAATATACCTACTTGAGCTTTAGAGGCTTACTGCTGTAGACCCGTAATGTGAAACTCGTTTCTTGAGTCGGCTCGAAGGTCGTAGGTACCAGCAGGTAACCACCCTGCTCGAGCTGACACCTGTGGCTCACCTGCCGACTATTCGTGTACTGGGAATTAACTAAGGACTTGTTCTTCTTGAAAAACTGTTTGTTTATCGATTCGGTACTGTTCTTCGGCAGCGTGTACGCCGTGAAGCCGATCACCTTAGGACAGAGCGAAAGTTCGATAAGCCAATTTGATAAGAGACACGTTGGACGCGCGATATTCTGGAAAGGCTTCTTTACCTTCGGCTCCATGATTGAATGCTGGTTCAATGAAACGATTACTTCTTCCATCTCGCTTAGAATCAGATGTAACTGTGGATTTATATGAAAAGTTTCTGTACCGAGAAAAAAATACAGTCGTTAGTTAATTATTTATATAACTTGGTTGGATTAAATAATACAAAATAGTTCGAATCAACTGTTTACTGTCGCTTTTTAATGACTACAATTAATAATGTTAGTTATAATAACGTAACATTAGTACTAGCGATAATATGCAAACTTGTGAGTGACGTAGTAATCGAACCTTGATTATTTCGACATCCTCCTGCAGTGACGCCTCTCCTCCAGCTGCCTTGGTATAACTTCATTTGCCAAGTGTGCTTACTGTGTAACGACGGTTCATCTCTCGAAGTTTCAGCATCCAGATGCACAACTTCCAGATGAGTAAACGTCTTAACGAAATCTGAGTATGATATCCTGCAAACAGTAACAATACATAGTTGGGGCATTACATAACTTCAGCGAAGTTTGGAAGTTTAACTTACATATTCATTGCGGAAACTATTCAACAACATCTAATCCAATATATTTGTAACTTAAATTATTCAGTGAATGAATAACACAAATTTTTTTTCTCATTCTGTCTAGTTTAATAAATTTTTTGATGTTATGTCAGTTGTTGTTGCGATTCATTAGAAATTATTCTTTTCGTTGTCCTCTTTTGTGTACTTACCAAAATTCTCCTTCAGCCATATTTCTTACAGCTAGCCGTTCCCTTTCCATTGCTGGCACTTCATCCCACTCGAGCCCACCTCTCGCCCAGGCACCGACATATTCCCCACCGGGCCCAAGAGGATTCCTTAATTTTACTAATTGCACTGCTTCTCCTCCAAAAGTTTCCACCTATAACACCCAGATCATATCATTCTTTCAAATTTCTTTAATTATTACTCTCGTTGTTCTTATGATTTATACATATACGTGTAAAAATGTCGAATGCGACTGATATACTGACCCTCTCAATTGCATACAATCTATAATTGATTCCCATTTGTATGCCATTAGCAAGCTTTTCTGTACTGGCACGTATCTAAGGTAGAAAACACGCAAGTGAGCAAAGTGTTCTGAAGAATTTGAGCTCTACTGCTTTGAAATATTCTGTACCTGTTGCTGTTGATTATTATTTACTGTACAAGTAATAAGAGACGTCATGTCCAGAAGTTTCGACAACGCTCGTCCACAAGCTGTGGGGTCCTGACGAATCGCGATGCTTTCGGTAATACCACCCGTGAGATCAGACAAACCATCCAGCAATGTACCATATTTGAGTGCCTCGTAAGAACCATGAAGTCTGAAAATAACAACATTCATATTATTTTATATTTATATACGCATAAGATAATATTTTTTTACTTAACAATTACGACATATTATCCTTCCAATAATAATCAATAAAAATGTAATGTTAAGAGTTCAAGAAACATCAAACATTTTGAGTAAAATGTGCGTAAATATAGTTAAATATATATATAAATATTACTTAATAAACTCTATATATAAATAAAAATGACATAATAAAATGTCATAATAAATAACGCAACATAATATTTAATGGCAACAATCCGTTATCAAAATTTCAGACTTAATTCTGTATCTTCACGCATGCTACTTAGACCACCTACGACATAGGTGGAGTAATAAATGACTGAGCATACAAATAAATACGTAGAAAAAAATAATTATGAATCTCGAAGTGACGAATGAGTTAATAAACGAATGAGTGCATTAATCATAATAAAATTGCCATCGCTCATCAGCCACGATTTATCGTGACGGCAAAGATCGATCGGTGATTTCTCACACTATTGTATTGGTACCATGCGCGCGTGTAGTGGTATGGACTTTCTTAATCGCTGGGTACTTAGGCCGGATGAGGGAAAGCGGATGGTTCGGATTCTTTTCCCCTTACGACCTCTCAGCGCTGACATTATATTATATACTATACGCCATTATAAACTACGCAAGAACCGCTTTCATCGAATCAATCCGCGAAGAATCGATGTCTAAATACGGCAAAATTAAATGTTTGTTATTACATATAAGGAAATTCATAATATTTTCATGCCACTATTATATAAGCATTTCTGTTCAAGTTAATATAATTTAATGTCTTAAGTATATGACAGTATTTTATAATTAATGGCATCTGTGTCCGAGAATAGTAATAACTTATATACACAATCAAACATAAAGAAAAGTTTTATTAAAATCACTTGGCCATTATTTTCTATATTTATAGTAAACTTGAAATAAAATTTAATAATATATTTTGTTAGCTAAATTTTTTAATTTCGCACATATGATTATAAAATTAGAAGTATATATTTTTTCCCTTTGGTAAATAGCCGAGAAATTTCGTAAAAAAAATATCTCTATAAATAAATATACAAACATATTGAAACCAAAGCCCGGGATAATCTTCCACGTGGAACCCAAAGAGGAAACGTAATTTTATTAACGTTCCATAGCCGCTGGTATCGCAACAATCTCGATGATAACGAAGCTTTCAATATTGAATCCGACGGAAAATATAATTGGTATTTTATGGCGGGACCGTTCCTGACCTATGCGACGCGCAAGTAAAGGAAAGGTGGAGAGAGAGAGAGAGAGAAGTAGAAGAAGAGGGTCACGGAGATGCTCGGTGAACCTGTCGGAACTCGGAGTAACATCAAGGGAGTATATATATGTATATGTATGTGTAAACGATATTATCTTCCTTGCATGTGCCGTTCCTGCAGGAATTAACATTCCGTAGATAACGGAGCTTGCGCAGCTCTCGCTTCGTTTCAAACGCCTTTTCTTTGTTATCGCGCGTGCGGTTTGCGCGTGTGTTCGAGTCAATCTGGAAACCGTAACCATTCACACGCACGATCGCGGGTGTTACCTGGGTATTTTCTCAAGGAAAACGTGCGTAACACCCAGGGAAAAAGATTCCGAGCGTGCAAATGGATCGGTGTTGCAGTCAACTCGCGCTTCTTCTTATACGTACTTCCCTTTTATCTCGCCTTTTCTGGTAAGATCATAAACCAATACGCGAAATTTGTTATCCATGTGATTTAGAGGAAATAATTATTTGAAAGAAATAAATTGGAAGATGATGCATATTATAATGAAGATATAACTGTTACATAATCTTTTTATATAATATTTAAATATTGTATGCAACATATTATTAATAAAATTTTTTATTAAATACATTCAACAAATAATGATAAAATAAATTAATAATAAACTTCATCTTTGATAAATGTCAGAAACAAACACGAAGAAGCCACACAAGAGTTCGAGTAAAAAGGTCACCGCACTTTCGACCGAAAGAGCAAAACCGCGGCGGCTATCTAACTCTGTCTTTGTCACTTTGTGACTCAACGGTTAGCAGCACGTTTGCCTGTTGATGCACTTCCGTTCCGCGTTTGTCTAACGGAGCGATGCAGTCGCACGCGTATATGCAACGTCATTGTCACGTTGCCTCGCTCTATTACCAATCATCTACATCATCGTTGTCAATCGCCTTCCGCTATTACTACGTACTCGTTACATCCTACTCACAGTAGCATTCTTGAGATCATTGCGTGACTTAGATGACGTATAATCACAAAATTACTCTCCTTTCGTTCATAAAACAGTATGGCAGAGAGAGTATAGAGGATAATCCACTAGGCTTTACTTATTATGTTTATTTAACATGTTAGTTAGTTATATTTTTTAAATAAAAAAGAGACGGCACAGAGCCACAACAGGATGTTCGTAATTTTTAATTAAATTAATACTTGACATACGTTCCGGTCTGCCATCAGTGTGATAAATTAAGAAAATACATAAATGTCGGTAATTAAGAAATAAAAATAAAAAATAAAAATACACGCATTAATCTCGTACTAGTTTTTTATTGCAATATAAATTCGAATTGAACGTACATACATCCTATTTCTTCGGTGTCGAAAAGTAAAGTATAATAAAAATCAAAAAGTAAAATAGGTATATTGTAATAAGAAGACCTATGGTATTCTATGAAAAAAGTCATGTTGTAAAAAAGAATCAAGTATTAATTTAATTAAAGATTAATTAAAGATTTAGCGAAACGTTAAAAACATATATGCATAAATGATAAACAGGCAATCAGAAATTCACGGCATCTACTTATTAAAAATAACAGCGAAATATTCACCAACCGGTTATAATCATATTTCCGCCCCGATGAATATCGCGAATAATAATAAGTTCTATAGCACGTCTTGCGACATCGACAGCACTTTTTACTCGCATTTCGTTTCTCGATCAACAACTTTTAATACGTGCGCACGTCACGCAATTCGGGCTGTCAGATCTCGTTCTATTTTCTCTTACGTAAGCTCGGCATATCTTTCTCTCGCGTGTATAGAAAGCGACGGATCGAGAAGTAACTCGACCGCTTAGTGAATCTAACGTGCACTCGCATGATTTTACGAACATACGAACAGCGAGATCTTTAATGATACCGAGAGCCGAACGGGCAAGATCGACTTGTAACTGTCCGCACCGGCGAGCATCCACCTTCAAGGGATTATCGGCATGCTTTCGCGGCCGTTTTGCGCTCGCGGATACGAGCGTGGACTGTGGTCACCGGTGCACTGACCTCCGATCCATTGCTGGCAACCAGCGATACCGACTACTTGCCGAGTGAAAGTATCTGGGCCCTGTGTGTACCCTCCACCAGGCACACTCTCGCGCCAGACGTGTGCGTGCTGCGTGCACGCGAGTCACGCAGCACGTTCAACATATAACGATCGGGCCGATGAAGTATCTCGACGCTGCATGATTTCTTTTCGGGTCGAGTGTCTTCGATCAGAATTAAAATAATGGAAATATGTGTTGAAAACTGTTACGCGGATCCGCTGCTACATGTATCGCATTTGCAAGCATATTAATACTGCGAGAAGTGTATATAAATTACTTCTTCTTACGTAAAAATATTTCTCAAAAGATAGCTTCACGAGAGAGTGAGTTTATACAAGACAAAAGATAAACTCTGAATTTACATAAGTTCATTCTCGACGAATTAATGACTGTTAACATTTTTAAACAAAGTACAAATTTTATGTATTAAATCAGGATTACTTCAATTGCTGATGATATGGTATTCTATTACGATAAAATTACACAATTCTACATGTTTTAAATGTAAATTAGAAACTTAGAAATTATACATATATTTTTATTTTTTAATTTGTATAGATCAAGCAATCTGGCAAACTTGATAAAAATTCAATATTAATAATTTATTAATACAAATAGGATATACAGTATATAAATAAATTGCATAATAAATATATATATACTTATATATATTTTTGCAATTGTATTTTATATTATATGATTTGTGAAAATATAAATATTTCTTCACTGCTCAAAATTTTAATTTCCATACGCAATTACTTTCCATTCTACGGGCGTGTTCGCACAATTTGCGATATTTTTCAACGCAACGCACTTTCTACAAAACGAATTAAATATACGAACAACGATAGGGGTCTGTTCGGTCGAGCGAGATCCGAGGGGAGCCAAACGATGTTTTCTAATGGAAATCGACGGAGGAGCATGTTGTGCATATTCTTCTTGCGCATATTGGCACGCGAAAGAGCGCACGGAGCTTTCTAACCGATTCTCGATGCCGCTACTGGTTTAATAAAGCTTGGCCGATCGTTCCGGATCGGCCAGATTTACAGCAGGGTCGCGGCGAAAGAGGAAAGGTCGGCGAACGCGAGCCGCCTTCTTTCTCTTTCTCCCTCGCGATTCTCATTCTTCGCGATTCTCCGACCGATACCCAGCGTGGATGTGTGTCATCGCGTTGAGATATTTTACCGGCTCACGTACACGACGTGACACTATTGCAGGATTAATTCATCGTATCGCCGCGATTCCATCGGGAAATATATGGCGTTGATGCGAAAGTGTGTCGATGATACGTCTATTCGAACCGGCCTCGATGTCCGATGATATGATATTAATCGAGCAATCCATATTTGTATTGCACTAACAATCTGCCATACACCATCGCACTCGATATGACTGACACGATATAGCATTCTAATATACGAATAATTACGCAAAAAATCAATTCAGCTTGCGAATATATCAAAAAGTGCTATATGTTACTAATGGATACATTTGGCATTAATATAATTTTCTCCGATGTTCAACACATAAATGACACAAAGTAGAGATTACATTATGATTGAATTATTCAACTTAATCGCTTGCACAATGCATCGCGCGATTATTCCATACTGTAATTACGTTACTAAAATTACGTTGTACAACTTTTTACCGTGAAAACTACCAGGCGTATGCGTGATGCGGTATTTCCTGACACACACGGAAATATGATACGTTAACGCGCTAAACTTATATTACGTCTGCATAACTTGTGTAAGTATAAGTATTACAACACTTACATATATGTGTAAGGGTCACTTATAATATTTCCATCATCGCGCAATCATTATCGTAATCGTAATTACGATCGACACTTGCAGCAGAAAATTATATTTCCGCGAGTAAAATTGTTTTAGCGGCTTCAAATTGCGTTTTAAATCGAAGTTGCAGCCTCAATTAACCGCGCTGTATATTTTAACACTGACGGCCGGAAGTCGCCGAAGATCTGCAACGTGCGATTAATTATTAACAAGCTACGACCTCGAGGTCTGTAGTCGATGTTTCATAGTCGGTCCAACATGTATTATGTCTGGATACATATTAGATGAATTGTTTAATTCATCTAATACGTAATTAAAAAATCAGACTTGAATTACACATCATGGACGTGTTAGTAATACAACATAGAAATTTATAAAATTCTTATTATTATCTTGTAATATATTGAAAAACTGTATTATTATTATTGATTAAAAACGTAACACGGTAAACATAACATAATAGTGAACTTTTAGATTCTATTTTTATATGAAATAACACATCGCGCGTTAATATATTATCATGCCCATAAAAATAATTTTAAATAAAAAAGGTTTACTACAGTTAACGTGCATTACTGAATGCACACCTCTTGACAAGATATATACGCAATTTTTCCCGCTTGAAACCCGTCATCATCCTGTTCTGCTTTCACCAAGAGAGCCAAGCGCAGCCACGATCTCTCATTACGCACGTGTATGCAGTATTGTGACGTAAAAGTGGTGCGTTTGATGATGAAATTATAGCAGAATGTGTTCACGGTTGTTAACTGGGAAACATATCACTATTTGCCAACGTGGTGTTTTGTCAGATACCGAGGTTTATGCATATTAATATTATTTAGAAAAACGATGCATCCTTAGCATACTTGTAAGAAAAATAACTAAGTCTTTTTTTAAGCACTCATGTACATGATCCTCCTCGAGCGTGACGGATGCACATATTCATGAAACTCATCATTATTTAAATAGATATAGTTAAACAGTGTGAAAATCCTGCAATTACCTAGCCTCATTCAAAACTTCTTAACAACTTCTTCTTAAGCTGTTTAATATTTAGTAGCAATAAATGTAAACTTCTAATACAATTTTTAAATATATTACGTGTAAAATTTGAAAGAATTTTTAAAAAATGTTGTTTAGATTTTTCATTCTCCATACAGATTGTTACATACTTTGATTCTCAATACTGCTTATTATAACTTCAAACGAGTATCATAATAAATATTTTATATCAAAGTTATTTAGAATTTAATTAAAAATTATTAGGTAGAAAATTTAATGATCAAGAAAATAATATCCGTAACGCAAGAATATCATTTTTGCAGGGCAAATTACATAATACTCTTACTCATTCCCACAATGGGAAAACTATCACTCCTTATTTCGAAATAGGTAATTTTCCCTCTATTGTCTGAAGATAGAAGATAAGTAAAGATATGTGACGAAAGAATACATGCACAAAACAAAATTTTCTACGTTATTTTACGAAGAATCGCTAAATAATCGTTTCTCGATCGTCGTTTACTTTCTCGAATCCCTTTTGTCTGGCGAGGGACGAGGTCGTCTTTCTTTTCGATGCCATCACCTTGCAAACAGTTTCGAGAGCAACGCCCAGGCGGGGGTTTACACTCACGATGGGGCAAGAAATCGAGAAGAAGAAGAAGAGAAAAAGAAAGGAAGAGAAAGACAGGAGACGTGCGAGACGAGGATAACGAGGGAAAGGAAATGGTAGAGAGGAGGAGGTACGTACGGTCATCAGAGGAAGATTAAGAAGAGGAGCAAGGACCTCCGACAGAACCGGTCATCGTCGTCCGTTCGTCCGCGTAAACTCATCTTCCATCTCATGACGGGAGATCGCGCACCTCGATTACTCGCGCCACGAATCTCAACGGATCGCGGGATGAGAGTTCTTGTCTGTCGCCCAAACGGGCTCAACATCATCATCTCTCTTCGCTCCGCTTGCCAAAATACATAACTAGCAAAGCTATAAACAGTAGTACGTTCGCGCCGCAATAGACTGTGCATTAATTATAAGTTTGACGCATGGCAAAATTCCGTTTCTCAATACTAGATTATTTTGAATGAAACTATACGGACTCGTGTAAAAGTTGCAATCACTATTTATTTGATTTTTTTCCAAGCTGCACTTCTTGCAGATTATTTCCTATAATTTATTTAATTCTACATTTAATGTTAGTAATTTTACAGAAACAGTAATTGCAGTGTAAAGGTATCTGCTACTTTGAAAAAATATTTCTTGTTGTCAGTTCGTTTAATTCTATATATGGTTCCATCTAACGCGTTTAAGGTTCGGCCAAATTTAGAATAACATCTCAGAGTCGATCGATAACCACTCGCACTCACGCATACTACATCCACAGCAATGGTGATCGAGGTTCATCGATCGAACGCACTCAGGTCGATCTTCGCGCGCGAGTTCACCTTGAACAGCCACCTGGTGAACGCCTACGCCGCCCACGGCAGCTCGCCGTTCATCTCAAACTGGCTCGAAAACTATATCTTTGTTGTTAAGAACACAACATTTCGTCTTTTTACTTCTATGATCTTATGCGAAGACCAAAGATTACGAATGAAACTGCTTGTTGGTTAAATTAAACAAATAGAGAATTCCTCATGTATTAATGAAAATCTACATCCTCTTTTGTTATCAAGCTGCGTCATAATTAAAAAATCATTCTACAAATATATTGTAATTTAACACTTTATTTTATTTATGATCTCTTTAGATAAATTATATTTTAGTTTATCTGAAGGATTCTTGCTGCTTCCAATAGTTTCACAAATAAAAACAATTTAAATATATTTCTTGTTGGATAAGATATAACATTCAGGCATCAATAAAGATACAATTTCTACATTAACCTGGAAAACAACGTTGGAAAATTGAGGTCAAAGCCACATAATCGCTTAACTCATCAATAAATAACTCTCCTCAGTTTTATCTGGGTCAACAAAGCGCTATATTTCTTGTAGATGCGATCTTTCTGGTTTATCTACCCGCGGATTCATTTGTCCGTGAAGATCTGACGTAAAAAAAAAACGATCGAAGAAAACTTACTTGGCGTACGCTTTCTCCAGCAACGCCGGCCAGAACTGATCGCTATGGCGACTTTGCACGAAAGCCAGTCTTCCATGAACCGCTGGTAATCTGTCGTCGACGAGAACCTCCACCCACGCGCCACACCACCACAGTCGAAACCTGAACACCCCAGCGTATTCTGCGGTCGGCGAGCTCGACGGTTCCCCACCGCTGCCGAAACCCTGGTCGGCTGGTACCACCCTGTAGAATAGACCCTTGCTAAGGTGCAACACTCCCAGACATGACACCAACCACTTGTCACCTGTCAATAAAACGGCGATATCTTACATAATGTCCTGTTTGTAAAATCTAAATATTCTAAAATAAAATAAGAGCTAAAACATTTTGTCTTAAACAATTCTTAGTAAGAAGTTATCCAAATATATCTTTAGTAAACTTTTTGCAGCTACATTTCTTCATTTGACTTTTGTTCAATAATTTTAACAAAGATTTAATATTTCGTAATATTATATATATAATGGAATTTTAATTTATCGCAATGTTCAATATTCTTCAAAAACTTAGCAAATTGCGTGATTAACAGAAATAAATTCTTTTTTTTTTAAAGATTGTTAAAAGATAATGAAAAATGAAATGGCTCGATAATGATTGTCGAACGTTTCTTAATGTCGTGAGAAAACTAGGATCCAAGAGCGACACAACGCTCTATCTTGCTGCATTCACTCACTTTACTTTCGTTTTCGAAGGTCTAATCGCTGATCGAGCGTTCGCTTTTACCGGTTTTTTGTCATTCGACGGAAGGAAAGAAAGGAAAATCGAGAACAAATTGCTCGAACACGGATTTACATTGGCCACTTTCGATAATGGCTTTCATGTTACTTTAAGATTAGCCTTTGGAGGAACATTAAAGAAAATGTGAATAATAATAATTCAATTTTACGCTTCTAAGTAATAATCCAAGATAATTTATTATCACTTTCTCTCGTTTTTATTTATTATCATTTTAATTAATCTTAATTACTTATTTTATTTTCTTATCGTTCAACTTATTTCTTTTAGAGCATTCTATTTTTCTCTCAATATTAAAATAATAGATTTATTATGTAACTTTTTATGATTCTTTACTCCAAGTACTATGCATTCGAGATTATACACTCGAAATATCCTTCTCTACTTCGAGCAAAGTTTATCGCGATCGATCGAAGGACAGACCATGTCGACACACACCGGACCGCGAAGGTAGATCGCCGAATTTTGCGGTGCGGCTATGTAGGTCGGTACAAATTATTACATGTCGTCATCTTGCTCGGCTGTGCGTGCTGTTGCGTACATGTTAACGGGACACGTCCCGCGCGCTACAGCGAACGCAGTTATATCTTCAGGAATGCGCCCGCATAGCTTACTCGAGGGCGCTCGACTTCCGGCGGCTCGGTGCAACACTCGTGAATTTATATCCGAATCGCGGAAGAGATTACGTCGCAGAACGTTCTATGGTGCATTAGCTTGCGTCCAAGGTAAAGTCGTATTCCGTTTTAATATCCTGAATCGGTTGTAGTCGTGAACATTCAAAGGCAAAGTAAAATCCGAAGAAAGCGCAAAACTATTGTTACCACGTATAATAAGCGCGATAGGCATATTTCACTGCACAATAAAACTTGAAACTAAATTGGTAAAAAACTGAAGTTCAGTAGAACATATAATAACTATAAAATTAAATAAAAAAATTAATTAATTACACGATAAATTATATTTTACATAATACATTTTTATTTTTGTGATTAAATATTATGATAAAAGTAAAAATAAGTCATAATTATAATGTAATGCACTCGGACCGGTATTTGTAGTCAGATCTTATATTTAAGACTGTCTTAAGCACAAATTTAAGATGTTATAAATCAATCACAAGAGCCGTATTAGCATCTTAAGATATTACTCAAGACGGTCTTGAAATAAGAACGGGCTATAAATACGAATCTTAATAGCAGTTGAATTAATTTACAAGTTTATTATTTAAAAAGACATTAAAAACAGAATTTCCTCCTCAAGAATGTGGAAATAATTATACTAATCATAGCGTATAATAAAAAAGTGTCATGGTTATTATCTGCAGTCAACCTGTACTAGTATAACGACCTGAAAACTGGTTTGGCTTCCTCTCTTCTATTCGACTTCCTGTTCTAGGCAGAAATCGAGAATTTCAAGAGGGATAGTTTATCTGCTCAATCACCAACGTTATTATTAGCGAAATTATTTACCATTTTATTTGCTAATCTTGTCACAGCGTTTATATATATCGCGAGAAAATAATTCCAATATTTGATATAATATGTAATATTTAACAAGTGTTACTACCTTTCTGACTTAGTAATTAACGGAATAAGTTCTCGAGTAAGTTGCATGTTAAGTACTCGGCGCAGATGCACAAATTCTAATTTAATTAATATATACCGAGCTTTGAATATATATATACATATATCAAATGTTATGTTTGTCGGAAGATGATTACGAGCGTAAGCTCTGACTATAATTAAACTGTTGATGTCATCCTGGTTTGTTTAATTGCTAATATTATCTACGGTAAATCATAATTACAATGTAACATCCTCTCGTTCAAAAAGTAGCGTCGACAGTATGTAACCACTTTCTTAATTACTTAATTGATATCACCTGCAAGACTTGTATAACTATTACGCACGTACATTTCATACGCAATAAAGGAGTGCCAACGTTTTTTATGCCACTACAATTGAAATTCAATTCTTGCTCCTTTGATTACAAAAACTACACTTACAACATCTAAAAGTAACAAAGAAGAGTATTTCTTGCAACACATATTGTTCAGTTACAGGAAAAGTACGTATCTTTAAAGGAATATAATATCTATGACACTTTGTGCACGAATATATTAAACATAAACTACAAATTTTTCAAATAACATTTTTTTTAGTCATTGATATATTATTAAATGGTTTCTTATATAAACAATAAATAACAAATTATAAAGTGACAATTTGTCGAGATTTAAGCAATAAGCGGTTGTGAAAGTTTAATATTCGATTATAGACTCGAGGTAATGAATATGAACTCGCGTAACCTTTGGTCGCGCAAGAAGAAAAGGATAGTTAGGTAGAAGCCAAGGTTTTCAAACACACGTGTAAGAACACAACATATCATTATGTCTATCGAGGGAATTCCGTACTGTCGGAATAAGCAGGAAAGGCAAAAGCGGAACGACCATGTTCTATCGTATGCGGATGCCTTTCTTTCGTAGTTTATTTATGCACGTTTTACTTCGGTGACGTTTTTAAAATATATATTCTTCCACATTCTACTCTTCTGCGTTTTCTTTTTCTCCTGTCAGCTAGAATACAATTAACTATTATAAATAACACTCAATACTCACCCATCTTCCCAGGAATAACGTCGAACTGAGCCGGCGCATCGCTGACGAAAATAGGTCGATTGCACAATTCCTGTAACAAAAGAAATTCTCTTTACTCTTCTTCTGGTCAGTTGACGTTAATAATTATTCAAATTTTAAATGGTTATACATATTAGGTAATACAAAAAAAGAAATTAGAAATACAAAACATCAGTAAAAATAAAATGTAATGGAAATAATAAATATAACAACAAAGGTTGAGTGCAAACATGCACGCAGTTACACGTACAAAATTATTATAATTTAAAAATAAATTTAAGTTTGACGAAATTTTAATGTTAATTATATAAAGTTATGTTACATTATGTATTACTAAACTTATTGGAACGTACCTAACACATTATTTGTCATTGCATAAAAATTCCGTTGCGCATTTCCACTTATCCGGCATAATAAATCAGCGCAATGTGAATGAAGCGCAGGTTCTACATATTATGCGAGTTACGAAGAATAGTGATTCTCATTGCATATTTCTCTATCAATGTGTTCATGATTCACGACTTGAGCTATTAATTCAAGATAAATATTCCTAGCAAGATTTCTTCGAACCAAGCGAGGCAGTTTGCTTATAATTTATTAAATTTTAATTAATTAAAAAAAAAATGGTTAATTAACTAACTCTGAGTACCAAATTTAATACTTTTATTGTCGCGTTCATCTCACATTTGACACAATTGTTCTGTAATAATTGCGCAATCTTTTATCGTTATTCGTGTTTACTGATTCTTGTTAAAATAGAATTGCATTTATTTAAGACAATTTTATACATTTAGTAAAAATTCAGGAAACTGTAATTACTAATTATAATAGTAATTAAATAATAATTAAATATGTATATAAAGTTTTAAATAAAATGAAAAAATATTATATAATAAATGAGCACATTATAAAATTTAACATTCTATGTTTATATCAGACAACAAACATGTATGTAAAGTATAAATATAGCATAGACTATCTTATTAAACTAAAAGCAAAGTAAAACCAAATCTCATTTGCAAATTGGCTCTTAGATACCCAATCCTTATAAGCTTATCACAACTAATGAAACATTACAGGACGCTATAATTTACGCTATAATTTGCAAATGTAATTTTTATACGTTTTGTAAAAAAAAAATTTATAAAGCATTTACATTTGATTAATTTTTACTGAAATGTATACCACAATTATACAGCCCAAAGAAATAATTATCTATTAAAATAATCACGTACGCGCCTCGATTATGTTACCTTGTGCCAAATGGAGAAATGCTAGATACTAACGCGAAGCACCGTATCGCAATAATCGGGGCCGTATTAAATAACTGTTCTCCAACTGTTGCATCCCGTGCTGGCGTAATACCATCCTCTTTCGGCGCGTATTTCCGGCCGGTGGCACGATCGTGACGGGAATCGCAATTCGCGAGGACGATCTTACAGTGACTGTGTTAAAAGCGCGACGCACACACCATGCATGCGCGTTCTTCACGCAATTGTTGACCTTGTCATAGGAATGTATAGCTGTCAGTGACTTTTATTGCGGATCATTATATCCGACGCGCGACACGGCGTGCACGGCCACGCAATGTCTTGTTCGGTAAGCAGAAAAGACCCCGGTTACGCGTCGACGGCTTCACTTGCCGCCCGCTCGTTTTCTCGTTTCATCGTACAGGTTGCATAACTAACGCAGCAGGATCGTTGATCCCGCCATCTGATCACGACTGTTTCGTGGACCTCGAAAGATCTCATTCTACTCAAGAAGAATAAGATTCGATGAGTTTAAAACCGGAATTTTAATATATTAACAAATTTATACATACGAATAAAAGAGCTGATCTAAAGAACAGTCATACGTTTCAGCTATCTTAAATATATTTATAAAATATAATTGTTTCTAAAAAGAAGTGCAGTAATATGTTAGTAAGATAATTGTGAAAATATCAAGATCTTGTGATGGAATGAATGATTCCGTTAGTTTTGCTCTGACTAAAAGACACGCTGTTCCACGATTATAAGCAGGCGACAGAGCTACGTGTCAAGGTTGCGAACTGTTTTCGTTACGGTTCCTAAGTTCCACGTTGCACGTCTTTCCGTTCTTTAGGAACTGGAGCGAGCCGAAGAAGCTAGTTTAATTCCAAATTGCTCCCGAAGGAACGATTTTGTTGCATCAACTAAGACTGCAGAGGAATGAATCTTTTAATGTTCATGCCCTGATTACAAGAAAAAACTATGTGTCATTCTTGACATGTTTTTGATTGATAAAACTTTTTAATATATGATAGAAAGAAACTTTGGACGTATAAAGATGTCAAAGTTAATTTATCTGGATTATGAATAAAATTTATATTAAGCTGTACGCATATAAGTAATTATATAATTTTATATATTTAATTAATTAAAGAACCGTTAAGAGTTAACTAATTAAAAAAATTAAAGAAATTAAAGAAGTTAAATAAATTATAACTAATTGGAGAAATTGTTAAGATCAATAAAAATAGCGTTATGTTAATTAAAAAGAAAAAATATATAATAATCATTTTTACTCGATCCAACTGTGTAGCATATTTATTAAACATAATCACTCTGTTTTATCCATTGTTTTTGGTGCTTTTCAAGTGTAAATCTATAAGTAATCATAAAATCAGTAATATAGAAACATCTTTAGTCATGAAATTGTGCCAAAAGCAAAGTCATAAATCTAAAACCTAAATATGTATAAGCTGATTAGACCAAATGATAAGTAAGTAGATCACCGCTAATATAAATTCCAAGGCTTACATGTTTTGTATGTCATATAAACGGTAAAATAATCCGTGTAACAGTAACACGTTATTTCAAAATTATTAAACAGATGAAAGAAACACAATCTTACCTTCGGCCTTTTCCATTGAAACTGGAATGGCGGTGTCTGGTGATAAAAGACTGATGCTTGTGTCGCTGGAAATTCTGGATCCTCCCAGCACTCACCTCGTTTCAAGCACGAACGCTTGATTCGTTCGTACTCGCTCATTACGTCCTGAAAAATAACATGAGAAAGATAACAATTTTAATGAATTAGGAGCTAACATCATTATTAATTTAAACGATTAAATACTTATTATATATTATACTGATGTTAAAATCACCATTTAATTAATATAATGTAGAAGTAATGTAATTTAATATTTAGATCTTATATAAAATCAAGATTATAATTGTAATGTATTTTAATTTAGCCTTAATTATATTGATCGAAACAAGTCACATACATACACATGCACATGATGATAGCTATTCCCTAATTAAAACTGGAATTTTCATGAAAGTAATTTTAGCTGTTTGTAAGTGCGTACAAAGACAAAAACTTGATATCCTCTCGACAGAGAACTTCCTACTTCAGTTAAATTAAAAGATTACGCGATCTAATATTAATGGCTCGTTACTAATAGAGGGTGAGAATTTAACAGTACCTCTAACCGCATATATCGTATCCTCATTCTTCTCTCCATCTCATCTCGTAATTAAGGCACACACGAAGCAAGAGAAGCTCAAAAACACTGAAATACTACAGTGCGGTTCTTACGACGATTAATAATACGCATTAGCAAATGTCGACGTTTAAATTGCGCGAGAATATTATCAACTTCCTAAACATTCTCACGCAAAATAATACCGGTACCATTTGAAAAGAAACTCGCAGGCTCGCTCGCAGGAGAATAAACGAACGTGATCCACGGTATCAAGAATTCACGATATCTTGCAAATCTTCATTCTAAAATATTTTTAAAAAATGTTAGAAACTCTCTCACGTCCCAATGATCCTCTCAAAGAATCTTAAACACGCAGAATCTCAAAGAATATTAATCGTAGCGCTTTTAGAAAATATATCGCCGCGGCGCGTGCTGGTTTGACATTTTTCGGAGGATATCGTTTAAAATTCTTTTGCATATCCTTTCCCACGCCACAAGCGTACCTCGTTGACCTCCATAGATCCTTCGATAGCGCTCTCAACGACCGCGACTCGCAAAATTTTGCCTCTCGCAAGGTAGATGCGTCATTGCTTCTAAAAATTCTCATAATAATATCTTGTCAGCCAAGCAAGGGCAACAAATCACTTTCGCAGGTACTTATTCGTGCATTCGTTAATCAACGGCGCATTTGTGACCTCGATGCGCGCGTCGATAAAGGTTTCAAGCTCATCGAACACATTATATCCAGGTCGACACTCTCTCCTTGTCGAGTTTTCACCAACCGTGGTTGCCGAACGATTCCTTTTCTCTACGCGGTATTTGGCAGGAAATAAAAGTCATTGACACCTCTTCACGAGTGAAGGCTTTCGGAATGTATTACAGCGATTAGCCTCGCCTGCCGCGCGTCCGTAACACGTGACTTTATGCACAGTTTTTTTCAGCTGCCGGTCTAACCGGCAGCTCGTATCGACGATTCACACCAAGCTTTAGCGACGATGTTCGCTCATCTAATGGCTTTAAGTGATACGGCGTTAACGCCAACGCGAAATTAAGAAATATCCTGTCGGCGGCACACCGGATATTCGCGCGGAATACACATTCGCCTGGAAAAACACGCGCGCTACACGTAACCTGGGAATCTATTAATATTAATGCTCCCGCGATTGTTAACACGTTCGATACTTATTCTACTAATACCTCGTGCTTATGTGATAAATCAACATAGGTATGAGGAAATAAGAAAGGAAACGTTTTACAAATGGAATATTTGTTTCTTCACTTCTAAGTCACCGTGGAATGATATACAGCCACTCATTTCAAAATGTTATTATGTAAGAAATATTTTAATATAACATTCGCAAAATATTTTTTATATTCTATTGTTAACAAAATATAGAACATTACGTTCAATCTTTAAGAAATAAAAATCTCAAAAACATATTATTTTATTAATTACTAAATTATATACATCGCAACTGATTTAATTTAACTTAAAATTCTATTTAAACAAGTTTCATTCAAAATTTGTTAAATTAATTTCATTGTTTATATTCTTTTCTGGACCTTAGTTTACAAAATTCTCTTTTTGCAAATTCTTTACTCAATTGCCTGCTTCTGTAAAAATCGAATGCACATTAATTAAAATAATTTCGTTAGCGAAGCATCGACACGATATTATCACTTTGTATATTCGAAATATCAAACGGTTGAAAACAAACGTCCACGCTCATTCTGTCCTCGCCTCTTCTCGTTGCGGGATAAATGTCGCCATCACAATGATTGGCCATTGAATCGTTTCTACGACGAGGGAGATGTCCTCCACGCCTCAGTGAGCCGTAACACCGTCATTATATTTTGCAACGGTCGTTGATAACATATTTTCACCGCGTAGGCGATAATGCGGGAGAAGGTGTGCGCGCGCGTGGTCGTGAAAGCGTCACGATTGCGAAATACTCAATTACTCGTCGGGGCGCCGCGCCGCGTTCCGGTTTCGAGCATTGTTCCCGACGCCAGCTAATTCCACCAACGTGGTGCACCAATTAAGATCGTAATAAAACAGCAGCGGATAATTAGACCGGGGGCCAAAGGTCCTTCTGTCGCGCTCATTCAGCACGAAGTCGCCGCGTTTCTTTCCGTATTATTTCTTTCTCGGTGTTCCTCCTCCCTTTTGCAATATCGTTTGCAAGCAGCTGTTTTGTCGCATTGGAATTGCCTTGGCATACCAGGTAGAGGCGTGCCATTTTGCATTGTCGTCGCTTGACAAAGCGAGCCGTACGTCTGAGCTACCTCTTTCGTAACAGATCGATCACGGGACAGTTTGATGTTTTTCGCTGCACCTGCACTGCGATAAATTAATTATTTGCGGAAGTCAATGAGCGTGCCTCGCGCTTAAACGTTTTCACAATATTTTACATTCACTTCTCGCAATTGGATTAATACCGTTTTATTTAATAACCGAACAACACTGCACTGTATAAAACCGGTAATAGATTATAATATTAGAAAGGGTTAATCTGTCTCTTGGTGATTGTCAAAATCAGTATTTTTCCTGTTAAAATAAGAAACAAATGAAGTTACCATAAAGTAAACATTTTTGCACGAATCTCGAATAAGGAAGTGCTCACCGACGAAGTCTGGCTTTGCGCGTTGCTGTTTCGTAAATCTCGAAAATGGCCCTTAATCTACGTTTCCGAGCTCGAAGCCATTTTATCTGCCCAAGAGCAGCACGAGAGGTACGGTTATAATGACTGAAATTGCGGAAGGCCAAGGAGTACTATCGTGGATCCGCAGTCCACGTCGGGTGAGGTAAGCCATAAAGGCTTTCTCGACGACCACCGACACACCGCGTAGTGGTCCGTGCGCGCCTCAAGGCCGCGAGAGAGAACCAAGCATGAAACTAGTTCGACCGGTACGAGAGTATATGGTAGCTATTATATACCTAACGTGTATAGTAGATCGTTCAAGTATTCGCTTTAGCAGAAGGTAGTTGCTCAGGAATCCACCGCGTAAAACGCATCGGCTTCGGATACGTCTTCTAGAAATGCCATTCGAGAAATAAGACTAGACGTCTCGACATTCGTCTTTTCATTCATTTCCACACTATCGGCCATTAGTTGTTCAATTCTTCGACTATCAAAAACGTCTTAGAATTCTTTTACCAGATGGTTCAATCGTGACCAAATCAATTTTAATTTAACGAACATAATCTTTCAAAACGACTCATTCAGTCATACATATTATATATTTACTAATTGTTACTTAAAAAAGAGGGCTTCTTAAATATTTATATGTCTGTACCTCATATGAATGTATATAAAAACATATACATTCACACAACGAATAAAAATAATTTACCGTAAAAACAAATAGATATATCTACGCGCAAGCGAGCGCGATCGTTGATGACTAATCGTATACTTTCTACACTGGTCAGGGAATTTTTACACCAGGCTTGCATTGCATACATGGCCTTGAGACTCAGGCGCATCCGAGCGGAGTGCTCGCAGGGCGAAAAAGCGTGCTCCTTCGTCGTGACTGTGCGAAGTGGCGAATGATCGTGCGGAAATATGAGAGCTTTTGAGTTCTTCCTGTCGCAATTCTTGACACATCACTCTTCGTAAGAATGTTTTAGATGCACGAGTCTCTCGGACGGAAGGATTTTACGTCGGTCACGTGTTCCAAAAGCATACTATTATGTTCACTTTGCTACAAAACGAGCAAGGCCGACCGATTTGATCGGCGTACACGTTTGATCGCCAACGACTATGCTGATCGAGCGCGCAAATGCGAATTTTTTGCAAAATGCAATTTACAAGACGCTTGAGTTCACAGAAATAAATTGTAGCGTATTAGGAACATTAGTTATTTTATATAAGAAGAATTTCAAAAATTTCTTTTCTTGATATTTATTTTATGAAAAGAGAAATTTTAGAACAATAATATAGTAAACATTGAATTCTTTGCACTCTTAACGTTTGCATTTGTTTGATGTTAAAAACTTTTAATTAATCTTTGTCCAATTCTTATGTCACATTATGAA
Source organism: Temnothorax curvispinosus (assembly GCF_003070985.1). NCBI lineage: Eukaryota > Metazoa > Arthropoda > Insecta > Hymenoptera > Formicidae > Temnothorax > Temnothorax curvispinosus. Next base: position 709,143 of record NW_020216101.1, on the reverse strand, counting down.
AACAAAACTTAGAATTAATAAAGAATATTCAGCACTAAATACCATGAGAAATAGCCAAAACACACTTTTAGAAAAGTATCTTTATATCAAGAGTTATTTTTAAATTATCTGATTCATTGTCAGTGAAAGCATTTTACGGAGAATCTTATCTCGGGCGTAAGAATGACTTCATCCTTGCCAGTAAAAATATTTATTAGCTTTATCAACGTTATTCCCTTGATAATAGTAGGCCGAGATGCACGTCTATATTAACGGTACTCAACAGCGAGCATTCTCCGTAACCTCATGAACTGTGACCCTAATTTCCTCCTCTCTACTATAACTCGCTCTATTTTTTTCCCTTCACGATTATGCCGCCTTCGTAGATTCCGTTGCCTAGCTCATCAAAACATCAAAGAAGTTCTTGATTACTATTGCGTGGCACAATCATGACGCAATAATAATCCACCGTTAGAGATCATCGAACAATTTGACTCTCGATTTATCATTAATACAATTTTATCTTTTTTGAGAGGTATGAGAATAGCTCTTTTTTATTCTTAGTAAATATTCGAAAGTAGATACAGATATTGAATAAATATCAGACTCATTTAGACTGATATATGTTTGTGTTTTAAATTTTTATCATATTATCTGCTTTAAAACTTATTTTTAAAAATTGTCTATATAATACACGCACATAGAGATAGATAGAAAAGGAGAAAAAAGTTTAAATAAAATATAAAATAAATAACTTTATACTTGAGTATGATAAATTATCCCGAGTTTCTCTGAGTATCTTTCGTTGAACCTTTATTGTTGCTTGTGCAGTGGTATTTCAAGGTGCGTTTTTACGACCGCAAATAAAACCGAGCACTCGAGATGGTTCCGTACCAACAGCACAAAGCGAAACAGGAAAATGACGGTGATTTCGATTACGCATAATTTGTCGGATCCTGCTGATTGCACTGTCTCTCGGCAAAAGCACTTTCTCTTCTCGATCCAAACACTTCTCGCTTTTATGAAAACTGTTCACTGCAATTCGAAACGGTGTTCCGGCGCACGGATTGCATTTTTTAACGTCTCAACTTGAAAGTCAAGCGTAATAACGTCTCGCTTTAGCGTCACCTTGGATAATCGTTTCGATCGATTTTCCTTCCGATACGACGATCTCGCGAATGGTTTTGCATAATCGACAATTCACGCGCGCGATTTCCCTACCGGAAACCCGAGGTATGACACTTCCGCGACGCCGGATTCAGCATTTTCACTCGCGGTGCGAAACTAGAAACTTAGAAAGTTGCCACCTAACGTATTCAAATGCGTAATACAGAAAATCGGGCGAACGCGAGAGCGTTATTAATCTTTTTAAAAAGCGAGAGAACTTTGTAGACCTTGTAGAACCTGCAAGACGGAAATTAGTCATTTAAATTAGAAATTTCGCTGATAAACTTCTAGCAAAAGAAAGTTTCTGAATAATGTGATAGCAAATGACTTATTAAGAAGGGAATTTTTAAAATATCTTTCCTATATTAACATGAGGATTTTTATCACATTTACCTTTCAATTTGAAATAGACTTTTATTATTATTATATAAAATTGATATTAAAAAATATTGAAACTTATAAAACCTGCAGACCTAGTAAATAATCTTCTTTTATTTCCAATAATACGTATGCAGACATATATATCTAATTTATAATAATTTAAAAAACTGATCTAAAGAGAAAGTATATTAAATTATTATAGATTTATCGTATTATCATTGTAGCACTTTATTTGATTATAACTCGCATCAATGTTTATATAACACTTCGTTTAACCCATCAGCGTGTTTCTAACGGCAGAATTACACGTTGACATCGAAAGTGAATTTACTCGTAAGCACTCTCAATCAACGTAACGTGACAGCAAAGCACATAATGCACAGAGGGTTTTAAATCTGCTTAGACTTTCATCCATACTTTCATGAATGATTTCTTTGGCTAACGGGAAATAATTTGATCATAAAGACATTAAAGTAGCTATAATTTTGTTAATTATAAATGATTTAAGATTAAGGGTTTTGCAAACTAATTTTTGTTCTGTACATTCTTTGTAGTGTGCTCTAGTGTTAACAACGAGCGTTCAAGCCCTCCTGCTCGAAGTAGTTCATCCCGTAACTCTTTGCACGGGGTCTTTCATTTGCGATCCCTTCGCACGATAATCAGACAACCCGTAAGCAGCCGCTCGTGCTCCCACTCCCTTGACAAATGCCGGAAATTTGTGCAAGCGCCTTAACGTTATCGCCTGGTCAATCGAGGAACGCGCGACTCTTGATTTTCCACGCGCGTCTACTACCTTGCCACGGTCTGCGGATCTTCGTATATGCACTTCCATGCCAAGTCTGGTGTACCAGTGACGAGGCTTTCCTCAACTTATCTCGCTTATGATAACCTCCATGTATCATCATAGCCTTCGATGAGTTCAAGATTTTCTTAGCTTCAGAAAGCATAGACCGAATATCGCATGCAAATTATTATTCAATGTTATTATATTATATTCAATATTTCGCAATAAACACTATTAACTAATCTTGTTCATATTTTAAATTTTTAAATACGATTTTAATTTGAGAGACAAATGTATGAGAAATGTTTATAAAATTACGACTTGTATAATTTCGAATAAATATTCTAAATAAAGATGCATTAATATAATTCAATTTCATGACTAAATAAAAAATCTATGAAATATAAGTAATTATATTCTTAATAAGAAATTTTATTAAAGATTTATTTCCATATTGCAAAATTGGATTCAAATATTAAGAGACTTTCCAGCTTTATTTGATTTACCCGGAAGTAATAATTAGAATATCTCTTTTGATAAAAATTTCGTCGACACTCATAAAAAATTATGAAATATAAATTATAATGATACTCTTGCATTAGCTTCGTGATTTCACTTAACACTTCCGCAAATCAATCTTAAAGCTAAACTAGTTACCTTTCTTTTTCTTTTTTTCAGGGCACTTCCAACTTCCATTTGAAATGGTTGGATGAATCAAATGCCAACGATAAAGCAGTTATTTATGAGAAATGAATTACATTGGTAATGCAAACGCGATACTCGCGAGAAGTCATAAATCGTTGTTTTCTTCGAAATGCATGCTGCTTAATTCCATTTCGCCAGCGCTCGCAAACGGATCCAAACTTATCCCGGCATCATAATATCCTTTAGCTGACACTAATTTCATCCCGAACGGATACTGATTTACGGGGACTCGCCCAACAAGTCGAGTTTCCTCGGCAAGGGATCACTTAGTCGTTTTTCTGATGTTCTTATAGTGGGGTTGCCGCTCTCCTCACGATCACGCTCGAACTCTTCACCGCGGTTCCTGAATCGTAGAGCCTTATACGCTCGAGTCTACAATTGACTCCTTCGACCCTGAACGATGTTCCTCATGTTCCAAGAAACACTTTCCTCAGACGGCTCGAGATCGATGACTAATAATTTCCGCAAGTTAACGGATCTATCGATATATCTAAATTGATTCGTCGTGTTTCAGTTATACATTTAAGATCCTATCGTTTCTCTAAGTCTTATCTGTAATATCTCTCGTATAAATCTCATGTTAATTCCTCGTGTATCATATGTGATAAGATGACTCAATAAGTTGTCATTGTGCAAATTTACTCATCATGATTAATTACATACGCCAGATTATCTCTTGTTAGAAAAAGAGAGGATTCTGTTTTATTAAACGGACATTTACATCAGAAAATTAAATATAACTGCTCTTACTGTTTCCTCAAGTAAAAAGTATACGCTATACTAATTCTGACGCAAATAATTAATAGTAAAAATATTTAATGTGACGAACTGTTATTTCAAAAACTAGCTATTGGTTTTTTGATATTTTTTATTCTTATCGAATCGATGGGGCGAGAGCTAGGGAACGAATCGGAATCCTTCGATGTCCTTGAGTTCGCTTCGAGTTCATCGTATTCCTTTCTGCTTTATTCTTCGCTTCGAATTGCAATTCCTTCTTGTCTTGTTCCTCGCATCAAGCAATACTCACATCGAATTATTTTCACCGCCTGAGATAAGTTCACATAACTATAAACCCAGGATCTGAAGATCCAATGCATTATTCCTACGTTGTTTGAAATATCACTATCCACGTTTATTGTAAATGATAAGAAATGGTACGAATCTTACGAATCCAGTCGTCTACAGAAATGTACGATAAATTTTCACAATATAAAGAAAGATAATTATTATACTGTAAATACTATGACGACACGACCGACCAAGAGAATTGCAACGCCTACGCGAGAATGTAAAACTCGAGTCCCGTAACTCGACATGTGCAAGGGGCCGCATGCATTCCATTTTGCAATACACGGCTAATGTACAGCGGATTAATAAATCTGGAGGCGACGCAGGACGTTCTCTCGTATCTTGTACCTTAGTTTAGCTCACAGAGAACGAGGAAGGACCGCATTTTGAGAATGCAGCTTTATCCGAAGGTATTTCAAATATAACTTCTCTTCAACTTCGTAGTTTCGTCGGCTAAACTACTTTGTGCACAAGTACGTGACACGTGCGCACATGTATACGTGTTAGTATACGTTATAGTGTTGGACATCGGTCTCTCCCATCGATACTCCCGTATGTGCAACGTCTGCGCCGTTCGTAATTTGTGTGTTTCGAGGTCGCGGAGAGAAGAAGACCCGGTTTCGCAGGAGGCAGAGAATCTCGCAGCGGCGGAGAGGTAGAAACGCGCTGCGGCGCCGCGCCGGTCGACTTCGAGGTTCCTCGACCATGTCGAGAACGCAAAGGAACAGGTGAACAGGTTGCCCCCTCTCCTTTCTTTCTCTTTCTCTCTCTCTCTCTTCGTTTCTTCGTTTAGCAGTTGTATTATCTTTTGGCGCGAATTTTGCTGCCGCGAAAGTGCAACGAGCGGTTAGTGCAAATTCGTGACGTCAATGTGCTGATTGCTGGGGTAGTGTGTAATTGATTCAGTCAGATGCCATAATTACATGAGGGAAATTCATCGAGTGAAACGCGAAAACATTACGAGTGAGAAAACGTAAACATTATTTTAAGAACATAGTTATTACGTGTTTTCTCTCTTATGTTGTTTCTTTTATTAAGATTCAATACTCGATAAAGATTCAGAAGTAACAACAAAAATAATCTCTCCGTTGCACGTTATAAAAGAAACAGATGTTTTAAATGGCTTCTCTTTTCTATACGATGACATTTTTGGACGTTAGAAATATTACCACAGACTTCTGTAATATATTAGAGGTCCGTGATTACGACCCACAGATTACACTACACGGATGTTCGCTTATAAGGGATGACTGACCTAAGCTAATGGACCTCAAAACGGAGTTTAAAGATGTAGGTAGGGATTTGCGGTTTATGGGTGACGCATTCGAAAGTAAAAATTCTTCAGAGCCGTATAGATTCTTTCACAATAGTGATGTCCTACGTTCACTGGTAACATTATAGTAATCTATGTTAAGTGCTAACAAAATTACCGAGTTGACTCATGTGCAATTACTTGGACAGGAAAGAGCTCGGAAGTATCGTTCACGCGATAGTTTGCTTTTCTAATAGTTACTTATTAAATAAATTAAAAAAAACACATTTTTCGTGGATTTCAATATACAAAAACATATTAGACAATAAATATTATTAGCAATCTATATAACGTAAAAAAAGTATAGATAAAATTTTAAAGCTTTTTAAAGCTAAAGTTGTTTTAATACACAATTTAAAATATTATTAAAAATTTATTAGTTTTAGAAACTGTCACTGGAATAGACTTTTTATGAATAACATACCAAATAAAGTTGAGAACTACTGGATTATAAAAGCAAAAATCGTGTGTCTTTCAAATACATATGTGTGTTACATATTTCATAGAAATTATAATAAATGGAATAAACAGAGTGTGCGTGTTTAATGTGTTAAAAAAATGCACGTCGCTACGAACCATAACGAGCTCATGAAAGCATTTCAATAGAAAATTTTCTATTACTCCTATAGTTACTCTTGTAGTTTAAATATACAAAAAAAATCATATATTTTAATCTTTCATTCATTAATATCACAGGTAATTTGCCGTGAAAAATGATTTATGACATCAATCTATCTTCATAAAGAAAATACGATACAATCTAATTTTGGAGTCACAATTCAGGTGAATAATTTGGTTTCGATTAATAATTTTATATGAAGTATTTTCTCATGTATATATTACGTATATTTTATATATAAAGTATTAAATACGTAGATAGTAATAAAATTAAAATTAATTAAAAGGCACATTTTGTGTAATTTGACACCAAGATTTCAACAGTAAAGTGAAACCTACTAATGCTTCTCTATATTAATATTTGTCTTCGCACTTGAATTACCATTCGTGTTTGCGTGCCACGTGGGTCCAATAATTTCCATTTCACTAGTTGGATTCGGTGCAAACAGAGCGGGATGACTTTCTCGCAAAGAAATCATTCTCGTCACATAGCGCGCCGCACCTTGCTAGAAATTCCGTAGTAAACTATCGGTAGAAACGGGAGAGATGTGGGCAGATAAAGGAAACTTTCGTAAGAAAAGCCTTGAAACTATCTTTATACACAGGCGAAAAGCAATTTGGGCCAGCATTTTCGAAATACAACCTAGATAAATCTCCAAATTTGTACATGACATAAAAGACAACATTTCTGACAATGAGCCATTAATATTTTACAATTTAAAAATTCTAAATTGTATCATTGCATGTGATATTGTATCAATTCGAATATAATATCAATTCATATCTTAATTGATTTATAAAAAATAATTGAAGCAAAATGTACCAAATTGTTCCATACAATTAATTAATAATTATTTTAAATAAAATATTGAAGATTATATAAAATGTATAATTGTTTTATAATTGAAACACATTAGTACAATTATGTACACTTTTATTTTTTATAATTGTACAGTATTATTTGTTATTTTTATAGTAATATTAACAATGCACTAGCAAAACAAAATTTAAAAAATAACAAAAGTTTATACTTCTTAAAGTTTGTACGCACTTATCTGCTTAAAAGTCTACTTTAAATTAATAAGAATTAATTTAAGATTAGATGATGGGAAAATTAGAAGCTTAGATGGACATGAATAAGACTCTTGCATTCTCGCACGTTTCTTTCGACTTAACACGATACTCACGTTAACCATCCGTAGTCAGGTTTCTGCAGCTTCTTCTAGAATATCGTTTCGCGCCAACAAGGCTCGAGTACCTTCTCTTGAACCCTTACTGCCTAGCCAGCACTTTATCACTTATATATCAGAGGAGAGTGTTTTCATCCGGCACTCAATATCAAGACACTCCGCGCACTTACTGTTAAGTTCGCGCGCTACCAGCCACTCCGAGGTTCCCCTGAGTCGCACGGACGATCGCGTAAATCTCGTCGCGGAACGTGAGCGGAAGGTGCCGCGCCGTCGAGATTTCCCGGCAGACAAATGTAGAAAACAATCAGATCTGTTACGGAGAGCGTATACCGAGGCGCGAGAGAGCGCGGCCCCGCGAACGGAGCTGCTCTTCTGGTACCGACTGACTACAACCGACTGGCTGAATTGGTGACTGACTCTGCGCCGGCTACCCGCGCCATGGACTGCCACTCGTGGATCCGAAGCCGATCACCACCATCCTGGCCAGCCTTCCTCCTCCTTCTCTGACCGTCGAGCTACCGCCGGCGATCCTCTCTCTTTTTCTCTCCCTCTTCTAGACTCACGAACAACCGCGTCGCCGTCTCTTTCCTCGTGGCGAGGAAAGAGGCTGAGTTATCGTTTAAATAACTAAAGCATGATACATTTATAGAGCGGATAATTATTTTGTCTATGCAATCAGCTGATGGAGATTTTGATGCAGCAATACATTGCGCAACCTCGTATAAAAGAGTTGCGTGTTTTTCTTCCTGAGAGATCCATAAATCGTATCGGGATAAATATCTGTGTGAAAACTAGGAGAATTGATAAGTAATTAAATATTATACACAAATGTTTATAACAAAGTACGTTTATATTTATATATACGTGTACTTCAAGGCTTTGTGAAAATTAGTGAGAATAATAAGAAATATAATTAATAAAAATCTAAAAATATTGTTCGTAACATATTTTCAATTAAAAATTTAATTCAATTTGACATAATCCAATAATAAAAAAATTTTATATTTTATATCTGTTACACATACAAATATGTGTTTTAATCTTTGAAAAATTTGTAAATTTTTTTCTCTCTTTTATTTTTGTAATTTACATGCTGCAAAAAGTTAAATATCAAAATTATTCCTAGATTTTTACAACAACTGAAAACAGATATGTCTGCTAAAAACAGATTCTGCTTTCTTCAACGTCTTATCTCACGTTTCACGAACGTGTAATTTCAAACGCCTTATAAACGGGTGTGCATAGGAGGAGGTCAAGGCGGAGATGATAGTGCGGATCGCAATCATGGGTGCCAAATGACAGGATTCGCGAAGAAGTTCTACGTGATCCAGGAAACAATGACGCAGGCGATCAATGACGATACCAAATAATTCGCTATGACAACGTGATTTCCATCTATATCGATGCCGTGGAAGCGGGTCGGTTTCGTTTCGGTCGCGAAGTGGAAAGTGTGCGAGAGAGGAGCGGGAGGAGAACGGTTGGAGAACACGAGAACCGATCTCGAGAAGAGCGACGGAGAGACCCGATCATAGCTTGGAGGTATAGCCCGTTCTGGTGAAAGCTTGTGCACGTTGACTTTACTCGAAAGGTTCACTCCGGCGCCATGCCAGAAACTGTTCTCTTCATCGAGCGTAGTAACTGATTTAAAATTCTCTTTATGGAATCCGCACTCCGTCTTCATATCTTTTCATCATTTTACAATACACGACATTAAAGTTAGAAACCTAGCAATATTTATCTCTTCTTCTATCCGTACTTATTTATCTCTTCATATACGAGTAACTTTATATAGCTCTGTCTTTGTTCAATATTCTTCTTCTCTTTATTCATTATAATGCAAATAATCTGTCTTTTCTTTTCTATAACATTTATTTTCTTCTGTATTTTCAATCTTAATAATATTTTCGGAATAGCTTCTCTAATTGAAAGAAAGTTTTTAATTGTCATTATAATTCAGTGTACCGTGCATGTGTGTATAATTCAACAATCAACTATGCATAAGACTCATTTCTTTTACAAATTTCTTGTCTTAGATTGCATTATTGTAATAACAAAGATGTAATTGTTAAAAATGCATACTAGATAAAAACACAATAAATTTTTAAATTACTTGCCGTATTTCGTATCTATAAACATACATATAATAAATTCAGAACACTAAGAACTGTATTTTCAGAATGTGATAAGTTGGAAAATGCTAAGTAAGAATTATCAACTGGGATTAGCTTTAACAAGGAAGGTATATATTTTGTCGACATCTAACGGGTGTGCCTGAACTAAAGACCGTTTCAACCGGGATGGCCTCTCTCAGACTTCTCTCTGCACGGAGAAAATTTTATGTTAAATTTTACTATGCTGCCGCACCAACTGCGGACCATCAAGACGCCCAAGTTTAAATGCTATAGTCTTGTGTAAAATTACTATGTCCATAGTATTTAGTGATACGATCATAGTATTATTATAGCATTGAATGCTATGATTGTAACATTAAATGCTATGGACATAGTAATTTTACACAAGACTATAGCATTTAAACTTGGGGCGTCTTGATGGTCCGCAGTTGGTGCGGCAGCATAGTAAAATTTAACATAAAATTTTCTCCGTGTGCTTTTACTCTAGGATGTCACGTACTGACAAAGCAATATTAAATAATACTGTTGATGCTCTTATGTTTAATAAATAATACAATAAATTTATATATCTGGAATTATTTTATACCCAAAAAGTATATCGTCCAATATCTTTAATAGTATATCTTCTAAATTCATTTCTTTCATATTCAGAAAAAAATTAATGCTTTCCGCATTCCTTATTTTTATATACAATTATCATAATTATTTTAACTTTAATATTACATGTTTTAAATCTGTATTTCACATATATATCTGATATTATTCTAAAGCCCCTTGCACAATAGGCGATAGCGATAGCGATAGCGACAGCGATAAAGTTGCCGACAAGAGCTATATACCTTTGTCGGCAACTTTGTCGATGTCGCTATCGCTACCGCTATCGCCTATTGTGCAAGGGGCATATTGCGCTAATTCGTTCAGCTTATTTTAATAATAATAATTTAATCATCAATAATTGATTATTTTAGTACTCTTCAGTTTTTGGGTCTACTAGTCCAAAAACTAGCAGTTAAATTGTGAGAAGTCTAATATCCATGACTATATAGTCTTCAACGTTATTTCTCGTCGATAACCACGAGCACCGTGCAGGTTTCAAGCACGACTGAAAGATGGCAACTCCGTGTCAATTTAAAACAACAGATCCATAATAAAATTCCCAACAACGACAACATTCTAAAAAAATGACTGTAATTCTCATAATTACGAAAGCCCATTTATTTCCCTTCGTTTATGATCGCTTCAAAATTTTTGGCTGTAAATACTTAATCATTGGAGGCTCGTAAAATCGCGCCGCATGGACGACCGCGGCGGCACTTCTGATGAATAACCAGCTCGAGAGCCGTCCAATTGTAATTTAAAACGACGGATGCTAACTCGACTACTTAACGGTTCGAGAAACGGCGCTTTTGGCAACGCGCTCGCGCTGTGGAATTTCACGAGTATCGAGGAGGGAAATTCCCCGCGAGATTCGTAACGCGCTAACGCGCCATCCAGTCCGGACCTTTACGATCGGTAACGCGCTGCCTCTCATTAACGTGTAATTTATTCAAGAGGAATACAGAGAGGGAAAGAGGCGTCCGACGGCATTGCCACCCGCGGGCCTCGATGGCTCGCGGCTTCGCGCTCACTCGCGCCGAGAGCTTGCGCTTGTGGGAGAAACTCGTGGAGAAACAAAATTTATAAGATTCTGGAGATCGTCGGCGAGATAACAGATCGTACTGACGGAAACCCACGGAATACGATAATCCGACTTGACATTCGTTATCCCGCTACTCTTCACGATTATTTGGACTCCCCGTTACAACTCCCACTGAGCGGCTCTCTCTTTCTCTCTCTGATTAGTAACACACACACATTCAGTGCACATCACGTCCAATTAATAATCTTCTAATTCCTCGTCGAGCCTACTGAATGCTTCTGTCACCGGAGATTCAGTAAATTATCGTGTTATTTCGTTCTACAAGATACGCGAAGTATGTCAATAAATTCTAACGAACGCAAGAAAGTAATAAATTAATTATGAACGCGCTTGTTTCCATGATGGATTCCTCGTTGTTTGTATATTATTTACATATAATAATATAACTTTTATATTATAATTATACAATATGTAAGATTATGCTTTACTCAATGTAATACACAATATATCTTTCAAATTTAATTTTATTATATATATTAATTTGCTATTTCTCTGTAAAGTTGAGATTTTAACAAGTCTCTGTTGTATTCAAAGACCCCTTTCAATTCTTGACTATAAATTTCCTATTTTCTCCTAAACTATCGTAATTCTTACAAATATATTTTCCGTTGATAACGTCTAACAACATAATATATAAGCTGACCGACGTTATTGCAAATATAAATGTGCGATCTACAAAGCTCTATCATTACAGCATTTTTATAATGCATTTTTATAATGCTCCCTTTACCCGATAACGATTTGCATAGATTATGACGTTACGATGAATGACAAAGCGATCTTTTTTACGCTCGTAAAATCACACTCCGCTATAAACGATTTCGGAAGCGCAACTCACACGCATTTAACGTGCACTCTCGCGCATCGCGCACACCACGGGCGCGTCCTCATTATCTCTTCGGGCGTGCCCGAAGAAGATGCCTCCGGCGGTTCTCACCGGGCGACGAGGAAGACAAGACAACGGTAAGCGGGGTATATGACGGTATGTACACACTTCGGGAACAGTTATATTCGCGCACGTACCAACGACCCTTATTTATGTCGTCGCCGCAACCATCGTCGACGGAGACCCTACACCGGTCGTCCTCCTCGCCCTTTTCTCGCCCTTCTGCCTCCGCCTGATGTTCTCTTTCTCTCTCTTTTTCTCTTTCTCCTCGCATTATCGGGCGGCAGCGTGCTTTTACGGTCGGCGTATATCAATGGTCGGCCTAAAGGAAGATCCATGGAATGGCGATGCTGGCAGGTAGGGCCCCGCGCAAGATGGTATGGGGGGGCCCCGTGACAATGCTCGGGATATAAAAACTTGCGTAAAGCTGTCCCACTTACGTGGGACCCCGCGGGATTCACCGCCCGTGCTGAATGGGGCGCAATAACCTTTTATTTATCGACGGCTTAAACAGCGACCTTTCGCGTCGAAATTGAAGCCGCGCTGAAGATCGAGAAGATGTCTTTCGCCGAGTACGAGAGGACTGTAGAGCGAGTGGAAATCGTTTCCCTCTCGGTCGATTCAATTACACGATTTAATAGCGTGCTCGATCGCTTTGTGCGACTTTTGCTGTGCCACCATTATCGCGCCCTTTTTTAATTACATGCTCAATTACAATAGGTATTCGCCCGGATTCCAAGTGATTCCGCGGCGTTGTTCATGTCGAGGAACTTTGCGGAACGCAAAACGAACGCGACAGCTTCACCTGGCATCCCATTCATATTTGAAACCATTTTTGTTGTCCGATATTTTCAAAAGTCTAATGTATATTATTTTTCATCATTACAATAATAAATCAGCAGAACCGAAAATCGGGAAGCGAGAACTGCGATAGCTTTTAACATTCCAGATTTTAACATTTAAGACTGTTGAAGAAAACCAAGATTTAAATTTTATAACTTTTATTTTTTATGATTCTCCTGCATTTTTCAAAAAAATAATTATAACAACTATAACCGAGAATTGCAGTCTATACATATCATCGCATGTTCATCTTTGAATTATTACACTGAGAAAAAAAAATCGTAGATTCAAAGAAATATTATTTGATTCAACTAAATGCAGCGGTCACGGGCTGTCAAGCTAACATTTGTCAATTCAAAAAATATTATATTTAAATAGATTCAGAATTTCTTGATATTACTCACGTATATTTGATTTAAATATATTAATATTTGCATTAAACAAATCACTACAACTAAACGAGTTTAGTCAAATTTACAACATTTTTTTCTCAGTATAACAACTGGAAGCCTTAATTTATCATCTTTTTTTTCAAAAAAACTTTAGTACAGTAGCCGGAAGACATCGTCTTTTAACATTCTTTACACTTCTATGACGAAATACGTATAGCTACTCCGATCTCTTGTCCTAATCATAATAATAACTGACGCACTGTACGCCAGCCGGTGCTCTACTAAATCACGCATTATTATAACGCGTAATCCCGCGTAATATTTATGATACGCGCGACATGATCCGTATAATGTTGCGTTACACGATGTAGACCACGGCGCGGATTGACTCGCCGACATAGATCCGGTGCAGCTGATGAGCGGCTTCGGACCCTTCGCTTTAAAAGCAGATCCCGGGCTAAAGGGTGGGTGTGTACGTCATGGACGATCTTGGAGCGCACCGCGCCTATCTCGGAGGGCCCACCTTTTCCAAGAGGACCGCAGCCCTGGGCCCCAAATTCCTGCTCGACT